>NW_008349068.1:5937135-5950648 GCF_000622305.1 Nannospalax galili | reverse complement strand
CTTCAAGTGGTCTTATAAGGGTTATGCTGAGTTCAATATTGTATAACTGTATTAATTTAACTGTGAACCTCAAAATTTACAGCTAATTTTGAAAGAGAAGCATCTTTGCTCTGGAAATTGTTATTGAATATGTTAATGATGTAATGAAAAAAAAAATTAGTAGATGTGAAAAACATTACCATTGAAATCTACCTGATGACTTTATATCCATGCTCAGATGCCTAGAAGCTCAGAAAGTAACCAACTGTGACTAGTAATAATCAGATATTTAGAGATTAGAAATGCATGTGCAAACATCCAATGTCAATTGCATTGAAAAAGAATTTTCCTATATGAACTGTGTATTTTAATAATGAAATGGAGAACTTTTTTAAAGGTTAAAACATCATTTAATTTATGTCTTATAGGGTTTATACTGAGTACAATATTGTATAACTGTAATAATTAACTGTAAACCTAAAAATTTACAGCCAATTTTGAAAGAGATGCATCCTACCTCAGGAAACTGTTATTGAATATGTCAATTGTGTTGTAATGATATGCTTCTTCTAAGTATGTTGTTATTAAATAAATCATTTTTAAAAATTAAAAAAAAAAGAGCTATGTAGGGCTGGAGAGTTGGCTCAAAAAAAAAAAAAGATACGGCCCTTTGGTGTTTTTAATATAAATTGCTAAATTGCATTCCAGTTTGTTTATAGCCTTTAGACAAGAGACAGCTTACATGGTAATTTCTACCAACTGCTACTATTATTATTCTGTGTGTTATTTATTCTTAACAATTTTTTTAGATTATTACTTCTCCTTCATTATAAAAATGTCATTTTAACCATTAATACTTTCTAACTAATAAATAATATCATCATTCCTACAATATATCAAAATTTCAGGAGACAGCTCATTCTTTCATTGGGGGACATTTACTTTTGAAAATCTTCTAAAACTATTCCTTAACAGTTATAGCAACACAAAATACTCTGCATTTGTGCCTCTGCATGTGTGTGCACATATGTGTGTGATGTATACATGCATGCACACATGGGGAGGATGAACTCCCTTAAGCATCTGTGGATAGAGGCCAAAGGTCAATGATAAATACCTTCTTCTCACATTTCCCACTTTTTTCAAACAATTAAGTTGAATCATTCTTTTGTTGTTAGATTTGTTCTTTGACAATTTTGTACATCTAAATTTTTTTTACATTCTCCCCCCCAATACACACCCACATCTAAACTTTTAAGACAGTCTCTCACTGAACCTGGAGCTCAGTGTTTCAGTTAGACGGGCTTGGCCAGCAAGCCCACAGGATCTGTCTGTCTCTGTTGCCCAGAACCGGAGTTCCAGACATGTTCTGCTGCATCCAACTTTTATGTCCATTCTGGAGATCCAGCATCAGGTCCTCGTGTTTATGCAGCAGTCACTTTATACACTGAGCCTTCTCCCTAGCACAATGCTCTGCATTCTTCATTAAGGAGAGAAAATTAATGCTCACAAAATTCTTCATCTTTTAGTGAATTTTTAAATAATTTTTATATAAAATAGTATATCTAGAGGCTGGAAAGATAACTCTGTGGTCAAAATGTTTTGCTGCACAAAGGTGAAGACCAGAGTTAGGATCCCCAGAAATCCAAGTAAATCCTCAGTGGGCATAAGGGGCAGCCTGGGATTCCAGCCTCAAAAAGCAGACACAGGCTTTCCAGAGCAGGCTGGCTAGTGTGAGTAGCCATATGAATGAGCTCTGGGTTTGACTGAGAGACCTTCCCTCACTGAACAACATGGAAGAGCAATTATACATGATTTCTAGCAACAACCTTGGGCTTCCACATGCACAAGCACAAACACACACAAAAAAGAAAAAAAAGAAATAGTATATATCTTATTTATTAAGTTATTAGTTATTATTCCTCTTTAAAAGTACTATAATCATGGGCCGGGCATGGTGGCGCACACCTTTAATTCCAGCACTCGGGAGACAGAGGCAGGCGGATCGTTGTGAGTTCAAGGCCAGCCTGGTATACATAGTAAGTTCAGGTCAGCTGGGACTACAGGGAGACCCTGTCTCAAAAACAGACAAAAAAAAAGTACTATAATCATAAGCAGGGGCTAAAAGATTAGAGTTCTGTATAAATAAAACCATGTTAATGAATAGCCATTTAAAAATTGTGCAGACGTGCTTTTGCCATCCCAAACCCACAACAAAACTGTACTACATGGTATTTATTTACATACTTTCTTTTTTTTTCAAAGTTACTTAAGTGATTTTATTGGGCATTAAAAGAAAATATCACCTCTTGTTATTAGGGATTGCTTATTTCTGTCAGGACTGAAGTTATTTTGCAGCATTTCATATTCACTCAGTGTTGCATACGTTGCCTTATAGAGTATGTAATAATCTCACAGTAACAAATTTTATTTAAGAAGTTTCAACCTGGAAGTCAAAACTAAAGGCTTAAAATTGCTAAAGAGCAACTGGGGTGGTAGTATTTTGTGACAGAAGAGAGGACGGACCCTCCGTTTACACAAAGCCGAGCAAAGAAAACTTCAACTCAACAACTTCTCTCCCCATGGTTCTCCCTCCAAAAATCAGTGGGAGTGAAAAATGTCCAATGTTAAGAGACCTTGTGTATGATGGCCTGTTCTCGGGGTCCTCATAAAAGCTCTTTCACCAAATTATTATGCTCATCCTCAGCTTTGTATGCACGTGTTATTACATGCTGTCATTTACCAGGTCTAAGTGACTGGAACTTAATCATGACTTTTATGACCACAAGTTTTTCAGGTTTGTATACGGTTGCTGCACCAAAGAGCTCTGATAGGAAAGTTGGACATCAGAATTCAGCGCTCAACCTGCTGTGGCTCTTGGACCTACACTCAACCTCTGATTCAAAGTTGAGTCACATCAGTGAAATGAAGGGATTGTACTAGAAGATTTAGATGATGCCCTTGCTCAGCTCAGTGCTACAGCTTTGATTTGTCACTTAATCATGAGATAATCTACTGCCAATCTTCTTCTCTAAAATGGAAAGGTCCTTCAGAAATACAGTGAGATGGAATGCAATCATTTATAGGTAATTAAAAACAAGTCACAAATTATATTGCTTATCACCTACTTGGATTTTATGCATAATACAACATAATATAGCAGAATATAAATATAACAGTACAATATAATACACATTGTGTGTGTGTTTGTATCTTAGCCCAGTAACTCTAACCTAAAGAAAATACAAGAACAGTTCATCTGAAAGGATTCTGCAATTGCTTTTATCTTCCATGATCTTTGTGTCATAGAATAAAAGAGATTTTGTATACAACGGCTGACAAGCAAGAACTGCATAAAAACAATGTTCTGCTTTTCCTTGGGGATTCACAAACACAAAACATGGCATTACCTTTCCAGTGCTGATATCTGGCTGCAGAAAGCAGTCTGAATAATTAGCCCATGTTTTATTCGAGCTGTGAATAAAATCCCATGTTCCGTTGGGGGTACAGTGTCGGAAAGCAACCCCTGTAAAGACACAGATGGTGCTGAGATTGCTCTGTTCCCCTCAAGTCTGTTATCAAACACTAAAGAAAAAGGGGACTTTCTGCTTGTAATCAATCATTTCAGAAAAGTTCAGTACCTTTATGGTTGAAGTCATAAATGTAAGGAGGGCATGGGACAGCTGACATCTTCCCCACTGTTCCTCTAGGCCAACATATGAGTCCATCCCATTCTGGGAGGCAATTGCCTTCTGATAAGAAAGGGAAATAAAGAAAGATGAGAAAACAATGTTGGAAAAAATGCTTTCAAAACAGAAAATTGCAGGTCATTGCCTGCGGCAAAATATAAAGCAAACTGGTAAGTTTGGAAACTGAACTGGAGGCGATGGGATGCAAATGTCCCCAAAATTATCTGCTTGATCTCTCCAGGGACTCATTGACAGGATCTTTTGATTTTCTAAATTAAAGTATCTGAATTACTCCAACACATTAGGTATATCAGTTATAGAAATTAATAGAAGAGACATTGGGTGCCACCGTGAACAGCTGTGGCATACTTCTTCCATGGTAGTGGCTACATGAACACATAATATATTAAAAATGTGTAAAAAACATGATACACAAAACAGATTCAAAATTCAGATTTATATTTTTGCCAATAAATTCATTAATTTCTTCCAGTCTCACAATTACCTCTAACACATCTGTCATAATTCCCGCTCCTCTCAGGATGGGGTTACAATTTCATCATTGTGACAACCTTCATAGTGCAAGGCCCTCACACATCCAGCCAGAATTACTGTACTAGTCTCCAGCTGGCCATTCTTCCTGCATCTTATCTCTCCTCTCCTGATTTCCATTCTTTCCTCTTCCTCCTCTTCCTCCTCCTCCTCTTCCTCCTCCTCTTCCTCCTCCTCTTCCTCCTCCTCCTTTTCTACATGCCCCCTAATTCTTTCTCCTCCTCCTCCTCTTCCTCCTCCTCTTCCTCCTCCTCTTCCTCCTCCTCTTCCTCCTCCTCTTCCTCCTCTTTTTCCTCCTCCTCCTCTTCCTCCTCCTCCTCCTTTTCTTCCTCCTCCTCCTCTTGTTCCTCCTCCTCCTCTTCCTCCTCCTCTTCCTTCTCCTCCTCCTCCTCCTCTTCCTCCTCCTCCTCTTCATCCTCTTTCTCCTCCTCCTCCTCTTCTTTCTTGTTTCTCTCACTCCCCCTCCCACTCTCAAGCTTGTAGTTCTCAAAGTTATCTGTAGAATGTGTGGGAATGCAACATTTTGGCAGAAAGAGGGAAAATGACTAGAACAGACCAGACCTAAGTGTTCCAGTCCTTTCCAGACACAGGAAGTTCTGGCAACATATCCTGTGTCCCCTGAGGTGTACATACCAGGGTGGGCAGCTTTCCATAGTGACCTAGCTGTCAGGCAAGTGGGTGGATATGCAGTAGAGAGTCCATCTACCTAGGAACTTGTCAGAACCTCAGGCTCACATTGAATTCTTCTCTTGTCCCTTGCTGCCTATCTGTAAGTAATCTGTTGTGTACATGGGTGTTCTGTCTCACCTGATTCAATATATATATACTTGGTGATCAATGACACACACATAACATGACACTCACAAACTCCCCTCAAAATCTGTCCCCACATCACTCTGAGCCAAAGCCCAAGTCCTGGCAAGGTCTGAAGACCCTAAGGCTCCTCCCTACCCCAGCATATATCCCTTACCTTCGCTCCTGCTCACACTCAAACAGCCACAGTTCAACTTGCTCTTCCTGGACTTCAATGCTGTTCCCCGTGATGGCCTTCAGACTTAGTCTCTCACCTTCAGACTTACTCAAATGTCAACTTCTTAGCAAACATTCCCAATATAAAATTGTACCCCAATGCACCCGTCCCCTTTTTCATACTGTTATTTTCCCCAGGTTCTTATCATCTTCCAATGCTGTAATTTTTTTTATCATTTTCTTAAGTCACAGGATTGAAGAAGCCTGAGAGTGCAGATCTTTGTTTTGTCACATGTGTTAGACATGTTCCTAGAACAGCCCTGGCACTTGGTGGGGCTTCACAAGCCTTCACAGTCCCTGCTGTGCTCTTCAAGGCTCCTTTCCTTTGGTGATGTGCTGAGCTGCTAAGATGAAAGTCTGTCAGCCATGCCACATCCCAGCTTCCCAACAGACACTTGCCATGAGTGCTGCAAATAACACAAATTCATTTCCTCACTGTTTCTGGAGGTCAGAATTCTGACAGGCTTAAACCAAGGCTAGGCAGAGCTGTGTTCCCTTCTGGAGGCTCCTTGTTCCTCTCAGTTGTTGGCAAAATTCAGCTCCTCAGCTGAAGAACTGTGGCTTTCTTGCTGGCTGTTAGCAGTGGCCTTCCAGGGCTTCTGGTAGCTGTTTGCATGATTGGCTCCTGGCTTCCTTCCTCCATCTTCATAGTCAGCAAAACAGACTGGGTCCTTCTTACATTTTGAACCTCTCTCTTCTCTCCTTTTCTTAGAACACAAATAATTCTGGTTCCTTCCTCTTCCATTTTTAGGGGCACAGGTGATTATATTGGGCCAACCCAGGTATTCCTGAATAATGTCCATAAGCTTAATTCCATCTGCAGAGTCCCTTTGACCATTGCAGCACAGCACACACAAGCCCAACACACTGGGGTGGGTGTCTTTGGGGTCTCATTATTCTATTGTGCAAGCACTATCTGTTGTTACTCTCCAGCATTAGTCATCAGTTACACCAACTGTGATTGTGGATTTTTATTCTAGCTAAAGTTAATGGTGTCAAGTTTTTCACTTTGAAAAGTCAGCATAGCAGAACTTCATACAGGCACTGATCTCCCCAGAAAACAATTCAACATAAACCTGGAATTAACTTCTTAGTACCCCACCCCCGCTCCCCATCACATAGAAATAAATATTCTATTTGTTTTATGGATTACTGAAAGAATGAGAAAAGAACACATCTTCCCTCACCCACACTGTTCTTTCAGAAGAGAACATTTTCTTGGAAACAACCTCGCCTCATTCACATAGTCACATCCTGGCTTCACACATCACCAGCAACCCAGGAGTTCATCCCACTGGCTCTTGCTTCTGCTGGACCACTCCACCTGCCTCTTTCTATAATATCGGATTTTGCTGTTGATTTTGGTGGTGGTGGTATCATTTTCCTTTTTGCTTATAAGAATCAATCTCACTCATCAACTTTGCCTGAGTTTTTTTTTATACCTTGGGAGGAGTTCACATGACTTCCTACCTACTTACTTTGTTGTTAAAAAGGCACGTGTCTTTTCATATGGACTGTTAAAGTTTGGGTCTTAAATGTCCCCCAGAGGTTCATGGGTTAAAAGCTAAGCCACAGCTTACACTATTTGGAGCTAGTAGAAACTTTAAGTTGTGAGGCCCTTGGGGTGTCTTCTGGTCTTTGGGAACATACCCTGGAAGAGTATAGTGGGGACAGGGCATCTTTCTTGTTGTTCTGTGATGTGTATCTGCCATGTTATGCTGCCATGAGCCCCAAGGAACAGAGCCAATCAGTCATGGAATAAAACCAAAACTGTGAGCTAAAACAAACCTTTTCTCTGTATGTTATTTGTTACTACCACAGAAAGCTAACACTACTGATGAATCAATATGCACCTAATATGCACTGCACGATTGCAGTGGTTTGAATAAGAAGTGTCCCTCACTCATTCAGATGATAAGAACATTTTTCATTATTGCTCTGGCTCCCAGATTTCACATAGTTTTTGAGAAATTGTCGGCATTGTATATATTCTTGTTGCTGTTGATTTGAATAGGTGAGACAAAACTGCCAACAAGGCGTCAAGCACGTCAAGCATAAATCAATTACATAACTTGTTTTAAAGGCTGAAGTCAAAAAAAAAATGAAATGTCCCTCAAAGGCTAAAATATTTGAACACTTGGTATATGGCCCCTAGTTGGTGGCATTGTTTGGGGCAGTCATAAAATCCCTAGGAGGCAGGACTTTGCTGGAGGAAGCACATCAAAGGAGGTAGGCTTTGAGAGTTCATAGCCACATGCCACTTAGAGTTTTCTTTCTCTCTCTCTCTCTCCTCTCTCTCTCTCTCTCCTTCCTGAGAGTGACTGAAGATGTGAGCACTCAGCAGCACTCAGCTTTCTGTTCCAGCTGCCTCTATCACCATGCCTCCCCACAGTGATGGACTCTTATCCCTCAGGACGCTTAGGCCCAGATAAACTCTTTCTTCTATAAGTGGCCTGTGTCATGATGCTTTGTTACAGCAACAGAAAGGTAACCAATACAACAACCAAAATAAACTAGATCTGAAAGCGTGTCCTTGTTTTAAACAAAGACCTTGAGTTCCTCATCTTTTCTCATATGGCACATAAGGAAATAAGCAACTGTGACAGTCATCACTCACCAGCAAACTCTGTGTATAAAAGAATCAACAAATGCAGAATATGAGGTGTATGTCTAGGAAAATAAGAAGAGATTGAAAGAATATTAAAAGTACAAAAGACTATTAAAATTGGATATGAAGATTTGAAAATTTTTTAATAAACTCAAAAGTAACTAATGGCTGCATTAAAGAGTTATTATACAGAGCTGAATAAAGACCTGACAAATTGAAAACAGTTTAGAAAAAATTAACAAAACACAGAAAACAAAGAAAAAAGAACATAAATAAGACATGGACCCATGGAGGGTAGGATCAGAAGGTCTCACAGTTACCAACATGAATTTCCAGGAGATCATGGAAAGAATGGAGGGCAGCAAATTTCAAAGACAAATAATTACATGCTCCCATCCCTGAATATGCGTGTGTTGTTTTGTTTTATCAGTGTAGCAAAATAACTAACTACACCTGGCAACTAAAGGAGGAAGGGTTTGTTTGAGCTCATGGTTTTGGGGGCATCACAGTCTTTGGCTCTGTTGATTCTGGATCCATGGTGAGGCAGTCTATCATGGCTGAATGAGCAAGTAGCCAAGAAAATTCACTTCATGCCTCATAGGAAGCAGGGAGAGAGACAGAGGAGCAAGAGACAAGATACAGCCTTAAGGAAATGACCCCAATCACCTGCTTCCTCCAGCTAAGCCCATCTAAAGTTTCCAACATCTCTCAAAATAGCAGTTTGGACTAAGTTCAGGACCAAGACTTTTGGTTGGGGTGCAGGGGGAGGGTACACTTCATAACCAAACCATAGTAACACAGCACCATGAGTTCAGAAAATCTGATGATTCCATACCTGGATAAAGAGTGAAATTTAAAATAACAAAGTCTCAAAGTTGGCTGGGCATGGTGATGCACGCCTTTAGTCCCAGCACTCAGGAGACAGAAGCAGACAGATATCTACAAGTTCAAGACCAGCCTGGTCCACATAATGAGTTCCAGGCCAGCTGGGGCTACAGGGAGACCCTGTCTCAAAAAGACTAAAAAAAAGTAAATAAATAAAATAAAACATCAAAGTCAAGAGTTCTTAAAAGGGAAAAATATATCAACAAAGACTGAAAACTGATTCAGCAGCAATAGCAATAAAGTCTATAGGATAAATATGAAGTAAGAGCTTCAGTGCCAAGATAAATACTTTTCAGTCAAGGTTCTCATAATTAAAGAAGAAGAAAAATTAGCATAAAACTGAGGACAAACTAAAATCCTGTGTGACAATTGCTTATAATTTAGAATCAATTAAACTAACCTAAACTGCTTATGGTTAAGCTTTCTTAAATTAAATATACCTGCTTTAATTCTACTAAAAGATTAAAAAGATAATTTTAAATTATACTAAAAATGTATTTTAAAACTACTAATAGAACTAAGCATCCTGTCAACTAGCTATGGGGATTGGAGCAGGGCTGGATGAAATAAGCAAAGGTACTTGAATCAATCAAAAATAAGGGTGGAGTAGGGACTAGAAGGGACACAGAGAGAAAGCCCAAATAATATGGTAGGGTTAAATTCAAATACTGCACATAGCACTCACAATTAAGACAATTGGACTAAACTAATCATTCAATAGACAAAGATTATCAGAATAGATAATAAGTTAAGGCATGAACTGTCTATAAAAGATATTTCTAAAATAGAAGTATAAGGCAAGTTTAATAAAAGGATGGGAAAATAGAATGACTTGCTTAGTGAGTATTAATTATTGCAATTTTGTAAAATGAAAATTTCCTTGAGATTGGTTGCAGAATAATGTGAATATACTTAATACTTGAGCAGTACACTTAAACATGGTTAAAATGGTGATTAAAATGGTAAGTTTAAAGTTGTATGCATTTGATCACAATTAAAACATTTTTAAAGGATTGGAAAAGTTGTGCTAATCAAATAGTAGCCAAGCAAGAGAAAAGCTAGTGTTAAAAGGTTAAATATTCCTATTTAATGTGATCTTTATACATATGTACATATAATATATATTGGTCTATTGAGACAGGGTCTCCCAGTAGCCCCAGTTAGCTTGAAATTTATTATGTAGACTAGGCTGGTCTCAAAATTACAGAAATCTGACTGCCTCTGCCTCCAGAGTGCTAGGATTAAAAGAAGTGAACTTCTATTCCCAGGCAAAGTTTTTGGTTTGGTTTGGATTTAGGGGTGGGCATGAGTGCTGTGTGTTTCTATGCTTGTTTGCTTGTTTCTTTGATACAGGGTGTCCATGTATTCCCAGCTGACCTGGAACTTGCTACATGGACCAGGCTGACCTCAATCTCATAGAGTGCTACCTCTCAAGTGCTAGAGCTAAAGGCATGTGCCACCATGCTCAATTAAGTACATATAGATGCATATATATGTGTATGTATGTAGACACACTTTTGCTATATAGAGGGAGCAAAGGAATCTTTAGAGGTATAGAAATCTCCTTTATCTTTATATTGACAAAAGGTTTAATTCATTAGGTAATATATATCTAAATGGTGCATATCTAATAGCATAGTTTCAGAGTATAGGAAATAAATCCAGCTACCTTTCTAATGACAAATTCACCATCATAGTATTATAAAGACATGTATCTTAGGAAAGAACAGATAAAGTCATCATTCTGGTTACAGAGAATATGAGCAATAGAACTAATGAGCTTACCCTGGTGGATTCTGTAAGACACTGTGCTGGAAACTGGAGAGTTTTCATTCCTTTGAAGACCCTATGCAGTATCAAGACTGACTACAGTAGAGGTCATTAAGTCTCAGTGTAATTTTTTTAAGTCACCATCATGCAAACCACATTCTCTGATCATAATCAATGGAAAAATCAGTCATACTTTTTAAACACTTGCAGACCAGTATAAGAAGATATTAACCTGTATATTATGTAGGGCATAGCTTTAAGAGCATTACTTCATTCAGTTTGTTGGAGTTCGGGGAGTTCAATGAATTAACCCCCCATTTCCCAAGTGAGAGATGACTCAAAAATTCATCATTTTATTTTAAAATTTTTCTGTAGAACATGACTTAAGTATATATAAGTTGCTTGCTTATTTGCTGTTCTCAACTGAGATCACTACCTAAAATAGTATCCACAAGGACAAAGCCTACCCCCTACTTCACCGCCTAGTGAAGGGCAAACCAACATGTATGGTCCCAACAAACAGTCAGATCCCAAACAGAAGCCTGATACACACATGCCCAGTTGCTACCCCTAAACTCACTAACCAGGAAGTCATTTCTCCCATAAGAAAGGTAAAGGAAGTGTAGGGGAAAGCTTTATTATTCCGTTATACACCTTCCATTGGGACACATGGAATCACTGACACACATCTCCCTAACACTGAACAAGGAAGAATACTTGCCATTTTTGTGAAGGAAAACAGGATGAGGAACACAAGGAAAATATGGTTTTCTTAGCATCTTTACCTCCTTCTTGGAGCTGAGCTGTGATGTTGAGTTCACATTGCACTTTAGCCTTCATAACAAGGACAATCTGCTCCTCGATAGTAATGGTGCCATCAGAATCCAGCTGTAGAAGCAAACAAAATACCATCATTCCCCATCTTTTTAAAGATGGATAGAGCTCTCATGAGTTCATTATTTCATTTCTAATACAACTTAAAATGTGACTGTTATGGTTTGAATATACATTGCCTTCCACAGGCTTATGAAATGAATGATTGGTCCCCAGATGATGGCGCTATCTGAGAACATTCCAAAAACCTAGAAGATGGGTTGGAGCTGAAGGAATTAGGTCACTGGAGGTGGGTCATTAGGAGTGTATTATCCATGGCCAATTCCTATGTCATTTCCTGATCCCAGGTGGGTCATGATGTGAATACCTCTCCTCCACTGTACATACCTTCATTGCCCTACTGTTTTGCCAAATTGCATGGAGGTCAAGCAACCATAGATTGAATCATTTGAGACTATGACCCAAAACACAGCTTTCCTCCCTTAAGTTTATTCTGCCAGGTATTTGGTCACAAAGATAAAAAGGAGGTAATACATACATCAACATAAAATAATTTAGGATGATTTTACATTATCCAATTACCCTAAGGGGGGAAATGTAATACCAAAAAAAAGTAAGGAACTTTAAACTATGACTAGATAATTACATTGAAATAATATAACTAGAAAAATTCCCAGGCTTTTATGAAGTCCTAATACATGATCAATTCTCTCACAATATATCAGTTACAGTACACAGAAATAGAAGGCTAAATTTAGTTCTGCCAAAAAAAATTACCAGTGAAATATGGACAAAACATGTGACATCTCTGAATAATGCTTGGTTAGTATATGAAGGAAGTAGATTCCTCCAAATGATCTCCAGTTATCTTCTCACCTTAATACTGAGACTTTGTGATGGTGAGATATGCACTAACATCCACTTGATTATTATTTATTATTTTCCTATGAAAAATGATGGTCCTTAATCATAGTAAAAAGTTTTCCTTTCCAAATATTTTTATGTAGCACATATTCTTCAAATAAAGAAAAGTCATGAGAAGAAATATATATATATATATATATAATACCATATAAACCATGAATAACACCATACACATGTAAGGCAACAGATCTGCCCTAGCTGAAGCTTAGGAAAGGCAATGCAGACTCACACTGGTCTCATCAATCTAAGCTCTCCTTTATTACTAAATCAGGCTTCCCAAACATTGTCAGAAAAACCACTATTAACAGACTAGTAAGAGGTATATCCTTTAGTAAGATACCAACACCCATGCTTCTTTCTCCCAGGTACATCTTACTACCTGTTTTGTAATATGGCACCTTCTTGACCATAGCTACACCATGTTAAAGTTTAGGATGACTCTAGTCTCTGAAATTATCAGGCAGTTGACCCAGGGTATGGGAACACATGTCAGCAGGACCCCAGTTGTCTTGGGAACAGGTCAGCATGTTCCGGAGTGTACCTGCTAACTGCAGATTTATGACTTCTGTAGATAATGCTTGGCTTGCTTCTGCAAAATAGTAATTGTTGATTAATAGAATAGAAATTGTTAAGAAGGGGGCTTTGCACCTGTAAGCTTGGGAACTTAAACTTTTCACACCTGGTTATGGTTTCTCTGTATAAAAGCTTACCCTAGAGATGGATCAGGGTTACATACTTGAGTTCTGACACCCTTGTGTACTTGCTGGCCAGCAAAGACTTTCATTCAGCAAAACTTTGTCTGAGTGGTCTCTGGTGATGCACCTCACAACAGTCTAATACCGTGCCCAACCTGGAGCATGTTTCTGACATACGCTATCAATGTTTGTTGGGTGAAGGTAACTTGATTTAGCTTTACTACCACCAATAATGGAAAAAAAAATTCTATTCTTAGAAAACTTACATTTCAATTACATACATTTTTGACCCATTTTAAATTTAATACACTATCACGGATATCCATTCAAAGTGTGATGCTTGACCCCTTGATCTGTGCCTGTGAAAAAAGTTGATTCTTAGGATATATACCAGATCTACTGAATCAGAATTTGTTCCACAGGAACCCCTGTTAATTCTTAAGTTTACTTTAATTGGGAAGTCAGCATATTTGAAGGTTTTAGATGGAGGAGGAGGAGGAGGAGGTAGAAGAAGAGGAAGAGGAGGAGGTGGGAGAGAAGAAAAAGAA
>NW_008349068.1:5918957-5936906 GCF_000622305.1 Nannospalax galili | reverse complement strand
AAGAAGAAGAAGAAGAAGAAGAAGAAGAAGAAGAAGAAGAAGAAAGAGATTATTTTGTCAGTCAAGTTTCAATCAGAGGAGCAGAAATATTCTGATATTATGATGCATTTCAGAGAAAGAAATGGAGGTAGGAGCAAAACAAAATTATTTGTTACAAGGATGTAACTTCATGTAATTGTGGGAGCTGGTTAAAAAGTTTCTGGAAGGCATTTTATTTGTGATTTTCGTGTTTGTGTATGTGTGATTCTAGAGCTGGGAATCCATATCAGCTATTGAAAAGAGATGAATCAAAAAGGAGAACAGTAAGAACAAACAGGAACCAAGAACCAAAAAGAAAAAGGAAAGAAACAGGCCATATTGGAATCCATGTTCATTCTTGGTGCCTTTCATCTTGATAATGTGGACATGCCATAAGAGAAGCTGACACTTTGTCATAGACCCAAACACGCACTTGACCCAGGAATCATGGACACTTAAAAGAAGGAGTGTGGGAAAGGGAAAGCACTGGTGTGCTCTGTGCCACACCAGTGAGATGAGCCAACAGATATGCAGCATGTGTGAGCCACAAAAGTGCCCGGCCTTAATCTTCTGAGTGTGAAAACAGAATGGCAGTTGATACAACACTCATTAGAAAAGTGATTCTTGTGGTTGATCCCATTCCAAAAGGGAAGAGGATACTGGGAGCTTAACCTAGCCAAGCTGACATATCACAAAGCCACCAAAACCACATTTGTCATCTTGTTACTCATGCACCTTTCTTTAAACTATAATTACTTTCCAAAGAATACTATAACAACATTATGCTTCCATCTAGCATGATAGAATTCATTTGATGCCAAGAATGGTTCCAGAGTAACAGCATCTTAAGGAGTATTAACACCTACATTCATCATCAAAAATGTGTAATGGATTACTCCCAAATTTTATTGTCTTAAAAAAAGAGAAACATTAATTTTCTCATAGCTTGGGAGCTTAGCTGGGTGCCTCTGGCTCTGGGTCTCTTAAAGAGGCAATCCTCTAGGCTTTGGGTAAGTCTCAGTTAACTTTACTTCCTGGTTTTCTCTGTAAGAGTATTGAAGTGTCTTTTGAATATGGAAGCTGGCTTCCCACTGAGTGAGTGATTCACAGAAAAGAATATGACCATGTTACAAAGCTTGATGCCATCGCATTCTCTGTTAAAAGTGAGTTGCCCCTGCTCATTCAAGGGGGAAGAAATTTAACCTCCACCTCTTAAAAGAAAGCCTCAAAATGTATAAATATATGTTTAAACTACCACAGTTTTTTTCAAATAGCTATATATTTATAGAAGAGGACTACTGATTTTGTATTTTCTGTAACTTTATTAATAATAATTAGAGTCCAGAAGTTTGTGTGTTTTCTAAGAAGTTTTCTTCTTAGAGACTTTAAGATTCTTGATTCAAACATGATAAAATCAATCAGTTTACCCAAGGGACAAATTCCCAGTAATGTAATCTTTTGCAGATCGCAAATCTTTCATCTTAGGTTGCACTTATTCTCCAGAACCATTCTCTTTTTTCTGTTGTGTATGTGTACATTTTCATGTGTGTGGGTGTGCATGTGCATGTGTGTGTGTTTGTATGGAGGCCAGGGGATGATGTCAGGTACCATTTTCAATTGTTCGACACCCATTTCTTGAGACAGGGTCTCTCAGTAAACCTGGAACTCACCAATTGGCATGACTAGTTGACCAGAAAGCCTGAGGGATCCTCCTGTCTCACCTCTCCAGCACTGGGATTATAGGCACATGCCACCAAGCTGCCATGCTCAGCTTTTTCCATGAGCACTGGTGGTTCTGAGCTCAGGCCTGCAGTCTTGCCTGATGAGTGCTTCACCAACTAAGCTATCTCCCTAGCCCTTCCAGAACCAATCTTAAAAAAAAAAAAACTTAAAAGCTGGAGAGAGGGGCTCAGCAGTTGAGAGCACTGGCTTCTCTTGCAGAGGACCCAGGTTTGATTCCCAGAACCTACATAGTGGCTCACAACCATTTATAATTCCAGTTTCAGGGAAATACAACACCCTCTTCTGACTTCTGCAGGTATTTCATGACACAGGTGCACTTACATCCATGCAGGCAAAATACGCATATGAGTAAAATAAAAACGATAAAATATTTTTTAAAAACAAGCCTTTTTATATTGTACAACAATATATTATGGATTAAAATAGAAATATATACATATTATTAGCCATAGAAAGAAACTATTGATGATTATGGTTTAAAGGATACATAATATACTGGTAGACCCAGCTGAAATTAACTTAAGAGCTAATTTTAACATCAAAAATTATATTCCTAAAAATTTTAGGTTTATTATCTTTGAATATAATTCCAGCACAGACTACACCTCATTAAATATTCAGGTATATAATTTTGGAGATTTCTGGATTATATTCATAACTCAATGAGCATGTCTATTTCAATGGTTTTTAAGAAAAGAGAAGATATTGAAAACTAATTTAGAGGTTTAGAATATATACTAGGATTTCAGCTGTCAGTATAATACATCATAGTTCTAAGTAGCTATACCCCAAAGGGAGGCAGAGAATCTCACATGTTGAGAGAGAGAGAGAGAGAGAGAGAGAGAGAGAGAGAGATCTGAGGGACTGTAAAAGAAACAATAACTCTGTTCCATTCACTCTTGTGGAATAGTGATTCACTATTTACCATTCAACGTCTTTTTCCTTCCCCTAGTTATTTTATTTAGCTAAATAGTCACTTTGTTTTGCTTTAATCCTAGAAAACACAGAGTAAGTTCTAACCAAGTTTCAGAACTACAAATTGAATTCAGAGAAAGCTGACTTCAATTTTCAAATGTGGATATTTCAAGCCAGCTCTTCTAACTTGAAAATACTCATTTTTATTTCCTTTTGAACCTATGTAGTCTTTTTATTGGGTAAAAATAAAACTTTACAGGAACATAAGCATCTAAAGATCTTGTATTCTTTTTTAATGTGATCTGGTTAGCCAGGAGTAATTTTGATTAGAATATGCCAATTCATGGTCTGTTAAATTGATCTTTAGCCATTTCCTGTGAAAACACAAATCTGCTTAATGTTTTTATATTGTGTCTCTTCTTCCTTTGCTATGGATACAAGTGTTCCTTACCTTGGAGTTGCATAAAAATAACAATGTAGTTAAAACAGAAGAATGGCTTTCATATCCAATGTCCATTACTGTGAAAGCAACAATTGCATCCAAAACAAAATGTTGAATTTGGAAAAACAGACCTTAGTAAATTGTTCTTGGAAAGTGATCATTTGTATCTTGATCTAAAATATTGAATTCCATTGTCAGAGTCTTAAAATCTAAGAGAAGCACCGATTGAAATTATATTTTATTGAAAGTCTATAAAGTTGTCATTGTAGATATGCGTTCTTAATGTCAGAACATTAAAGTTCTCATAATTACAATGTCCATACTTCTTCCTACTTTCTAGTAAATATGAAACCAAAAATTAGATGTATTTAAAAGAAAGCATTCTGGAACCTCAACTTCTGGCACAATAGAGTAAGCTAACTTTCTCCTATTCCTCCCAGAATTTACAACTAAAAACCCTAGGTATTATATATAAGATGAACATTACAAAGGTTCTGAAAGGTGGTAGAAGAGAGCACACTAGGCCAGGACCTCAGATCCTGGTGAGTGATGCAGTGAAAAGCTACCTGTGTTTTCCCTCTGACTCATACACCACCACCTGTACTTTAAATAAATGTGAAACTCTGAAAGACTAACAGGCAAAGACAAAATGGCCTCAAGAAAAATCTCTGCACACAAGGAAGGAAAAGAGCAACCTGACAAGGCAAGAAACTTCTAGACACTAGGGTTTAACCCCAGCCAAACCTATGGGGAGCCTAATCTTGTAGCCTAGCTGTAACAAGGCACCCCTATAGTCTTCCACAGTGGCTTGAGAGAAAGGGAAAAAAACAGAACATTCACCCATACTAGCCTAAATAGGCTGCCTTTTCCACCCTCAGTGCCTGCATGTCAGTAAAGACCATGTCAGAAGCCTAGACATCCAATTTCATCTTATAAAACAAGGTGCCTCTCTACTTTTCTGCTGGCCTATAAAAACTCAAGGGCATATCTAGTTCTCCACTTTCTCCAGCAAAGCTCCACCTCATAAAGATTCCAGAACCTTCCCACGCTTTGTGGACCAAGTACTCTAACACCTGAGCCTATAGAAACATTTGACATTCAAACCATGGCAGAAAGATAACAGGAAAATCTCTACACTGCAGTTGGCAGTGTAACACATTTCTGAATGATTTATGATTCAGAAAGCAAATTGCAAAGGGAAATTTAAAATATTTTGAGCAAAATAAAAATGAAGATTTAAAATATGAAAAATTATAGGAGTATAGTTAAAGCAATGCTAAGAGAAATGTATACTGCTAGCACATCTACTGGAAACAAAGAAGTCTCATTAATAATGTGATATCCCACCTGGAGAACCTACAAAAAAGAAGAATAAATTAAAACCAAAGCAAGTAAAAGGAAGGGTATAATAAAGTTGAGAAACAATATAAAATATCAGGGAAACAGAAGCAGTTCTTTGGAAGCAGCCAGAAAATTGAGAAAATTTTCAAAGACAAAGAAAAGAAAAAGAGAAGACATAAGTCTTAAAAGTGGAAAACAGATTGTTTGCCTTAGAAAGGAAGATGCTGTGGACATGAAAGAGCAGCAGAGAACGCTCTTCTATGCCTTGACTGTATCTTGACTGTGATAGTTCATTATAATTTTGTTGTTAACATTGGGGGAAATAGACAAAGGATACATGACTTTTCTTTATAATCCTTTCCATAATTCTGTATGTTTTTAATGATCACTAAAGATTATCATTTAAAAGAAACATTTTATAATGTTAAAAATGGAATATGCAATAATAATATATTGCTATAGGAATGACATATATTATAATATGGGCATATTCTAGACAAATGTCTTCTACCTAACCTTGTAACCAAAAGATTAATCTTAGCTTGTTTATCTTAGCTGTGTGTTTCTCTTGTGACATGGGCATATGGCCTTGATCCTTCATGACCTTTCCTTGCCCTGAACCCAAAAACAATGTATGAATAAGTGTGTGGATATTTCAAGAAAGCCCTGAAAACAGCAGATATTCATTGGAAAGAAGATATGAAGGTTTTCCTATTTGTGTTGCAAACAATGGATGAGATTAAATTGATAACATCTGTTTGTGGTTGTGTGTGTATCCTTGGCCAGAAAAAACATAGTCCTCTGATAAGACAGTTCCATTTTTACTTCCCCATTTAAATGACGGATATACTGTTTCAATTAAAGAATAAGCAAGCCCTTATTCTAGAACACAGTTGCAAGAGAATTCTTAAGGGACAGGTTCTCAGCAGTTCTAGTCCACTGTTAGCCTTAAAATGGATGCTAAGAGTCAGACTGTTTTTGTTTAAGCATCACTGTAATGTGGCTTTGCATAGTGAATGTCACTTATTGTACACTTCAATATAGTTAGAAAAGAGGATTTTATATGTTCTCACCACAAATAAATCTCACCCAAATATTTGAGGTACTGATATGCTAATTACTCTGATTTGATTAAATACATATTTCACATATGTATCAAAACATCAAATGTAACTCAGTTGGGAAAGTGCTTGCCTAGCATGCACAGAGCCCTGGGTTTGACCCCCAAACTCCAATGAACCAGGTTTAGTGGTGCACACCTGCAATCAGAACAGCTGGAGCTACAGGGAGACCCTGTCTCAAAAAGACCAAAAAAAAAAAACAATATATTAAAATATTATCTCATCCTCTCATTCTTGTAAATAAAAATTTGCCACAAGATGATTGTAAAATGCAAGATGTATAAAAGTGTTTGAGGATTAGAGAGAAGGCTGAACAGTTAAGAGTCCACATGGCAGCTTACAATCATCCATAATGCCAATTGCAGGTGATCCAATGCCCTCTTCTGACCTCCATAGGCATTGCATGACACAAGTGCACTTACATACATGCAGGCAATACACTTATACACACAAAATAAAAATAATAAAATATTTTTAAAATAAATAAAATGTTTGGAATATGAATACTCCATAATTTTGCAAAAATACCTAACTCATAACATGAGCTTTCTGGAGTAGATAGGATAGCCCCTCTGAAAGCTATAATAGTCACACACCAAATTTAATTTTCTTTGGAAAGGATTAAAAATACATTTTTAATATGAGTTCTCTTCTAGACTAGTGTGATGATTAATTCTGTATGTCAAGTTGAGTATATCATGAAGTGTCAAAATTAAAATACTTCTTTATCTATGAAGACCCTTCCAGATGTATTTGGATTCAAATTGGCAGACTCAACAGATTGTCCCACCCAGAGTACGTGGGTTTCATCCAATCTGTTCATGCCTTCAAAGAATAAAAGCCAGAGAAAGAAGGAATTCATAGTTTATTTCCCACCTCAGTGTTGTGCTCAGAGAACTCATCTTTTCCAGTAACCCCAGGTAGGGATGGACACCGTCGGTGGGCATGGGTCTCAGGCCTGGAGGCTTTGGCTGACTAGTACTACCAAGTTTGCTGGTCTCTAGCTTTCAGATGACAGAACCTAGTACTTACTCCATATGTTCACTCCCTCATAACAAATCTTTTGTATAAATTCAATTGTTTCTATATCCCTGATTGACTCTAATACTGCCAGACATACTATTTTCCATAGTCCAAGGAAAAGATGTGTTATGGATTAGATCTGGAGCCCGTTCCAAAGGCTCATGTATGAAACCTCAGTTCTTCAGTTATGGCTGCTATTGGGAGGTGGCAGGAACCTTAGGAGGTAGGGCCTACTTAATTGATGTGGATCACAGAGGATATATATATATACATGAAGGGTAGCAATGGGACCTTGAGCTGCCTCTCTCTGTCCTCTGTCCTTGTCTTCTCTTCCTCTGTCTCTCTCTCTCTCTCTGTCTCTCTCCTATCTTTCTTTCCCTCTCCCTCCTTCTCACCTTTCTAGCTTTCTGTTTCCCTCTGCTTTTTCTCTGCCTCTCTCTCTTCCCTGTTCTCTTTTCACTCTCTCTCCCTATCACCCTTGAGGTGAGCAGCATTATTCTACCATAGTCTCCCCACCATGATGTCCTGTCTCACCATGGCCTAGAAACAAATCTAAGTGACTGTGAAATCTCTCAGACCATGAGCCAAAATAAGCCTTTCTTCCTATAAGTTGAAAATGTTGTGTATTTTATTACAGCAACAGAAGACAAACACAGCAATGTGGTCTATAACAGAATTTTGCATTGAATTCAGCAGTTTCCATACACTGTGGTACTAATGGTAGAAATAATAAAGTCCCTCAGTTGAGATATATCCAGTGGTTTTTTTTTCATGATTGGTTTTGTGTACTGTGTCTGGAGATAGAAGACCATAAAAGCATCATATCAATAGCATTGTAGTCAATATACTTTGCTGCTGATGTTAACCTAGGTCTTTCTTTTAATCTTTATTCAAACATTCAAAATGTTAAACTCTTTCCTAGCTCTGAAAGATCTGAATGTCAGACTACAGTTTGTCAATTTTGTTTGAATGTATAACATTTTTTAAATAAAGTTTGAGAACTGAGATTGTATCAACTCAATATTACTATTGTAATGGGAATAACTGTAAGAAATAATACTGACTTCACTGGAAAAGAGACATAAACAGTGTAATGGTTACTGTTTTGGGAAGAGTCAGAAGAATACTACAAGAAATACAACTATAGGATATATATTACAAAGCTATCATTAGCTGTGACTGTTACTACCTATATCAAGAACGTGAGTTGTAGAGTGAAGCTGCTTTGGTTTTAGTTGTGAAATTATACTAGGTGACTAATTACATAATATGGCTAAAGTAAAAGGTTTTCAGTACTAAAACATTTCAGAAATTGAAAATAATATATGACCAAATTCATCAATATTTTACATTCTCTGTAATCAACCATTTTCAAAAGTAGCATAAAATAATGTTGAATGAAGGAATATTTAAGTACAGTTCTTCCTCTATTGAATTTCATATTGTTTTCAAGTGCTAGATCTTCAGGCACCCTCACTCCTTAAAGCTTAATTTTTCTTTCTGCACATCAGTCAGTGACATCTGACAGTGTCCAAAGGCCATCAGCTGATGGATTTGTTCTTGGAGTTTTATAACAATTTCTTCTTTACAGTTGCATCTAGAACTGTTGTGTTGACATCACAAGGGAACATACCCCCATGACAGGTCAAGATCCAAAATGATTCTCTTTCTCTCTTGTTGCGGGTCTTCCTCAGGCCAGCTGCAAAGACCCTGACCTGGATCAGGTCCCCTTCTGATTAAGGGGGTCAAGAGGTGTGGATTCAGCACACAGACACTGGGAGTCGGGTAGAAGCAAGTACTAGGCGAGGTGCTGCATGCTTGTTTATTTCCTTTATATTTCCCTTTTCTCCACCCCCAAGTCCCTTTAGTCAGCATATCATTTTCTGATTGGTCCATGCCACACAGTCTGTCAGCAGTCACTGGGCTCGCGAGCAGGGTATGAAGGCACGGGCTCCTTTTCGCGGGCTATTTGCGGACCAAGAAGTGAAGTGAATTTTCACTGAGTCCACGCCATCTTTGGAGGCCTCCTGCTACATTTCCACCCTTTTTCTTTAAAAATGACTGTCCAGTGAGAGTCTGTAGGCAGCTCCACCTCGGGATGACCCCAGGATCATGGACTGTGCCTGTCTTAGCTTGTCCTATTCAGGCATGAACCTTACCCATCATTGGAGCATGGGCGTACATATCCATGCCCTGGCTTAGGTTGATTCAGCCCAACAGGAGTTTACCTGTCATTGACTACCAGCCCTCCAAGGGGTATCATCCCAGGGGATCAGTCGAGGTGGGGAATTATCTGTAGGAGGCCTCGTACATTTGTGCAAGCCAAGTCTGTCAGGCTGCATAGGCATAGGGTGGGATGAAATCATCTTCATGTATTGCTCTGAGGGCCTGATACACTGAGTGATTGAGCTTTTTCTGACTGCGGGAACGAAGAACAAGGCATTTAAGAAGTAGAAAGAGAAGAATAATTATGCCTGTCAGAAGTAGGTAAGTGACGATCCAAGACGGGTCAAACAGTGCTTTTAGATTAGACCAGATTTCCTCTAAGAACCCTGAATTGATGTCCAGAGTGGAGGCACGGGTATAATTTAGAGCAATAGTTTGATTAGTTAGTAATATAGAGTAATTAAGAAACTTTTGATTCCAGTGGCCATGAATATAGTGCATGAATTGTAGGCGCACTTCAGTAATATTCTGTACTTTATAGGGGGTGAGACAAAGTGACGGCAAGGGTCACAGGCTAGCAGAGCCATGTCTTTGGTAATTGCCAGCTCTTCACTTAAGAGATCAATTTGTTGTTGTAACACATTAATTACCTGATGAAGATGCTGATTGATAAGGGACTGAGTGTGAAAGGCAGAGGAGGTTTTGGACACGACCTCGTTGAGTGTCTCCACAGTAGTGGAGGATTGGGTGATAGCCACCGCAGCAGTGGCGGCTGCACCTAATGCAAGGATGATGGCTGAGATGAGAGCAGCAGTGACCCTGAAACCCCATTTTAAGCAGGGGGACTGTGACAAGGCTGTCTGCTCTATGAGGATGACAGCATGGAAGTGGGTTCCATTGGTGACTGGAACCCAGGGCCACAGGTTCATGCATAAAGAGAACTATGTGAGCTGGATGGTTCCAGCAGGCCGCCAGTACACAGGTGGTGTTGGTATTGGAGCAGTTGAGTTGTCCCCGAGGGTCGGAGGTAACATTGGCTAGCGATAAGGCAAATGGGGGCTGCATGCAAATGGGGGTAGGGGGCCAGGATGTTGTGTGATCAATGGATATAAGGATTTTGTTTTTGGCACAAATAGAGGGATTGGTGTTAGTGTAAGCCCAGCTAGCTCAGTTGGTAGAGCATGAGACTCAATCTCAGGGTCATGGGCTCGAGCCCCACATTGGGCGCCAAGTGTTGTGGGTCTTCCTCAGGCCAGCTGCGAAGACCCTGACCTGGATTGGGTCCCCTGCTGATTAGGGGGGTCAAGAGGTGCAGAGTCAGCACACAAACACCGGGAGTCAGGTAGAAGCAACCACTAGGCAAGGTGCTGCAGGCTCGTTTAATGCAGGAGGGGGCAGGCCTTATATTTCCCTTTTCTCCGTCCCTAAGTCACTTTAGTCAGTGTATCGTTTTCTGATTGGTCTGCACCACGCAGTCTGTCAGCAGTAACTGGGCTCCCGAGCAGGGTACGCAGGCGCGGGCTCCTTTTCGCGGGCTATTTGCGGACCAAGAAGTGAAGTGAATTTTTGCTGAATCCCAGGGCTCTGGGTCTGCACCATCTTTAGAGGCCTCCTGCTTCTCTCTCTCTCTCTCTCTCTCTCTCTCTCTCTCTCTCTCTCCCCCCCCATCCTCCCTCCCTTGTCATGGGTGTTTTAAACAAGCAAAAACAAAATGTTTTAAACAAGTAAATCCAAAATGTTTTGCTTTGTAGCTATAATCAAGTCTGGAGATAATATCTAATCTGGAGATATCTAATCTGGAGAAAGGTGTACATTATGATATAAATTATGATCTAACTGGGATTTGGAGATGGTGGAAAAGCAGTAAGAGGGAAGGATAATGAATATACAAAACAGGAAAATAGTTGCAGGAAAATGAAAAATGTATAATATCAAGTGAAAATGTAATATACAATATTTCTTATATGACATAATTGAATTACATAATTATGTAATTAATACATAATATGTATTAATTGAATATGCACATCAACAAAGACCCAAAGGGAATGTGAACAGTTTTTGTCTTGGACAAATACATATATAACACAAAATAAATCCTTTTAAAGGTGACACTTTTTTGATAACTCAAAGAAATCTGAATCCTTTATATATTATAGCTCAAAACCTTCTACTGTTTATGTAGGAAAAAATGAGATGCAGTGTCCAGCCAGTTACTTGTGGCCACCCAGTTCATCTATAGGAAGGCACAGACTCCCAGAACAACTTTATCACACAGCACTCCCTCCATTACTCAGGATAGTCCTACACAAGCTCTACTATCATGGAGTTCATTTCATTTAGAAATCAAAGGAGACAGTGTTACTATAGTCCAGTATTGGTCCAATTTGAGATGTGACAAATTGCCAAGAAGATCATTTTCTTCAAACAGCTGACAGCCAGAATTTGAGATTACAGAAAGTCAGGCTTCAGGCCAAGTTGCACACCAGTACATAACAGCAGCAGTGGCCAGTGTCCTACCCATTTGTAACTGGTCCCACCCTAGAAGCGGCACATCTGTCTTACAGCACAGCTGCTCCATCCTGGGGAAAAGTAGAGTCTAGGAGAAGTAACATGGCTGGTAGCCATTAACAGTGTAGAGGTAAATTTTGAACAAAAGCAATGAGATAAAATTACCATTAATAATATGGTCAGCAAACTCTCAACTTGTACACAGCAGAAACTGTTCATCCACAATAATAACATCTATGCAAATTGATTAGGAGCATAATGAAAAATTAGGAGACATTGTAAACTAAACTTTCTATAGCTTTTCAAGAAGGTGAACCTGAGACTGGAGAGATGACTCAGAGGTTGAGAGTGCTTGCTGGGCAATCATGAGGCCCAGAGTTACAATCCCAAGACCCCTGTAATGAGCCAGGTGTCCCACACGTGCTTATAACCGCAACTCTGAGAGGGGCAGAGACAGGAAGATCACTGAGGCTTGTTGACTTTCAACCAAGGAAAGAAGTGAGGCCAACATTCAGGGAAAGTCCCTACTTCAAAGGAAAAGAGAGGGACATAGAGAAAGATACCCAGTGTCCTCTTCTGACCTCTACACATGCACCCAGGGATGTACACCTGCACACATATGTAGATAATACACACACAAATAAATACATATATGCACACATAATTTTTAATAGTGAACCCAGGAGTTAAGCTGTGGTTTCTGCAAAGTAAAGATATAGCTATCTGTGAAGTAAAAACTGCTTTTATGAGTAAAAAGAAAGAATCCAAACACAAATTTTTCTTAGTTGAGTGAGTAGAAGGGGAAAATAAAAAAGGGATTAGATGTATGAGCAATTTAGTCAACAGTTCTAGGAACAACCAAAGCTTCTAAAAGAGAAAAATCAATATGCTGTCAGCTAAGTAAAATCCAATTGAGGGCAAAAAAAGTTACATTTGACAATATTGTGAGATATAAGTGTAATTTATCACCCAGACTTCTGTACAGACAGGGAGAAGGCACACAGGAGATAGCAGCTTGAGAATAAGACACTTGATAGGTTCATTTCCCTCCTACAGAAACTGTCATCACTCAAAATTTGCTTTAAACACTGACTCAAATTAAGAAACACTTCTAAAAATGCTGAGCATGAACTTTTTGGAAACATGGTGAGTGTCTCACCGTGTTGGTATTTCTAGCGATTGTCATGTCAGGAGTGTGAGGTACTTGGGTGCCTGCTGAGTTGAACTGTCATAAGTGATCTCTTTTTTTGCATTTCAGTTAGGAAAAGTACTCTCAACTTTCTAAAATTTTTTACAAAGAACAAACACTATTTCATGATATAAAATTGTGACAATTATACACAACTAGACAACATGAAGAAATTCTTTAGCATATGTAAGTGAATTCATAAGTAGAAGACGCTCACAGAGAATGAGAGAATGAGAAGCAGATAACTGGGATTTGGGTTTTGTACTTTTTCCATGTATCCCTTTTGCTTAATAATTATTTGATGAGGAATGAAAGGATGTTGGAGAGTCAAGCAAAGCACATTTGCCTTCTTCATGATGTTATTGTGAAAACTGTAGGAAATAATGAGCATAGAATGACGAATTAAGAACTGTTTCACATGAAAACATTGCAGAAATGTGGCCTGTCACTGCTGTTAGCAGCAGATCTTTACTTTTACCATTGTCTAAATATATTTAAATAAAATAGTAGAGAAGCAAATGTTAAAAAGTGATGAATATGAGAAACCAATGGCAGGAATCAGTCAGACTTCCCTGTCTCCAGATGAGGATACACCTTTTATATAGCACACATAGAGAGTAAAAGACAGACAATGTTCACCAAGAAAAACAAAACCTGGACCACTGCAAGGAATGGTAGTCTAGAGTGGCAGCAAAGAGCTCATCTTTGCGTATTGCAAATCTGTCTCCTCCTCTTTCAGGCCTGGCCCATATCTTTCTCACTCTAAAAGTCTGCACAATCAATGTAAATTTAGCAATTTGATGTAGTATTATTGATTTAAAAGCAAGAAGACCTAAGGAAGAGGAATATTAATTTTAGGGCATTTTAAAAATCTTTATTCATTATTTCTTTATTGCATATTAACTGTACTGGTTTAGCAGTAAAAATGCTGAGTATATTTATTCTACAAGTATTTATTAAGACTTAATATGAGCAAGACACTGTCTTTAGAGAGTATGCTAAAAGATAAATATAAAAGAAATCCAAGCCATGGATCCATCCCTCAGGGAAGCTAAGAAGAATAATACAGTCTTGACACACCACACAATTTCCATAAGTGATTAAAAGCTGAACATACAAACAAAATGTCATTGCTAATATATTACTAAAATGGTGGGACATAGAAATATGCTGCCCATGAGATTAGTTTAAAAACACATTTCTGGGGCTTTGGAAATACCCGATCAATTTGCAGAAGGTTTCCTATAGTTTTCAGAGAATTCTAAGGCTTGATCAATCAGCATGAAACTCTTGCTAAAGTTTAACCTGCATGACTACCAGAAGCTATAGATAAAAGTTATATACCCTATGCACCTATAAAATAAAATACCAAAAATATATGTTGAGAGGAAAAGTTCTACTTCATTGCTTATTAAACAACAGGCATCTTTCTGAAAGCATTTTCCCAGCAATGTAGGCAGAAGGACATGCAAGCTTAGACTTAGTTCATGCCTACAAAATTGCTTTTAAAAGTATTGCTAAACCATCTTCACTTTCAGAGGAAAAAACTAATTTGAAACATAAAATGTGAAGATAACTTTATCTTCTAAGTGAAGCAAGTGGCAAGATTATAAATTGTTCTCATCTGGGAGACGAGTGTGTCCAGAAGACGTTTGCAATTTCATGTGAATAATTTTGTAACTGACAGGTGGAAGTTTACTTTGGGTAACTTATACATATAATCTGTTTAT
This sequence comes from Nannospalax galili, assembly GCF_000622305.1. Classification (NCBI taxonomy): domain Eukaryota; kingdom Metazoa; phylum Chordata; class Mammalia; order Rodentia; family Spalacidae; genus Nannospalax; species Nannospalax galili. The sequence goes on along the minus strand of NW_008349068.1, from coordinate 5,922,707 downwards.
CACCTACATATTTTGCCAGAAAGTTTCAAACAACTTTGCTTGTTTGCTGAATATTTTAATTTCTTACTAATCTGCATCTCATTGTTTTTAAAAAGTATTCTACTTACTTACTAATTCAAGTAGCAATATGTAATAACCCTTCTACCTATATCATACAAATACCTAAGGAGCATGAGGAACTTTGGGATTCCATCACTGTGGGAAATTTATTAAGAATCCTTTCTTTCCCTCACATAGCCCAATGCCTATGTCAGAAGTGCAATATGATGTCTATGTCCTGTCTTTGAGTTCCAGACCAGCTGGAACTACAGCTAAAGGAAGACCCTGTCTCAAAAAGACAAAAAAAAACTTTAAAATAGTGCATATTGCAACCTAAAATTCTACACTAGCCTAACATTTAACAACATAAAAATTATTAATGAAGTTATTAATCCATTAAAATACATAGCAGAAAAAGAATGATTGAAAACAATCATGAAAATATAAGGAAGAATGGAAACTATATGCTGTTATTGAGGTACAGCAGGACTGTGAGCTGAACATAACGAAAAAGCTCAGTATCGCCATGATAAAAGATTAGAAATATAAAAAGTAATTATTCCCTCCAGGCTAAGTACCCAACTTTTTTTCAAATATTATTGTGAAATACCCTTGCAAGTAAACAAAATCGAAGTGAAACGAAGAAAAAGAAGCTCTCAATTCCTTATTCATTAATAGAAGAACTGTTAATATGAAATAAACACAAAACCTACTTTTCATCTATAACTTTACGTAAATAGCTTGTACTCTAACAGTTTGTGTCTTGCTTATCTATGAGGGAACAAAGCTGCTGTGTTATTAATGGTAGCTAAGAACATCCTATAAAATCTACAATCCGTGGAAAACCTTCTGTTGTCAAGATGTCTATCTAAGAAATCAGCATGTGAGCATTGGTTGGGAGACTCCTGCTCTAGAATCACTAGAAAGGTTTTAAAAAAAGCAAATAAGAACTAGGAAAAATGAATCAGTAAAAAGAAAACCACACAAAATGGTAAGAATTAGTACATGATATTCAATAATAACTCAGGACGTAAATGATCTTAATTCTCTAATTAAAAAACATAGATGGGTTGATTTAATTTTAAAAAAACAGTCCAACTGCTTGCTATATGCAAGAAGCAAACCCTAATAACAACAGCAAACACAGAGTGAAAGCGAAAGTTGCAAAAGAAATAATCCAAGTCAATGGACTCTGAAAGCAAGCATGTCTCTATGGATTACAAGCCAAAATGAGTCAGAAGACAGAGAATGTCATTTAATTTTGATAAAGGGCCCAGTCCGTCAAGAAAACATAACAATTATAAATATAGATGCACCTGATTTTATAAAATAAATGCTATTGGAAATACTGGGTGAGACAGACCTCAGCACAGTAAGAGTAGGTCACTTCTATACCAATAGGTCATCAAGACCAAAAACCACTCAAGAAAGAAACACCACAGAAAACTGTAGTATAGGTAAAGTGGATCTAATAGATATCTGTGGAATATTTCATCCAACAGCTGAGGAACACACTCTCAACCATGCATGAAAGTTTCTCCAAAATAAATCACATCTTATGACATAAAGCAAGTCACACACAAAATTATTTCTTATATCTTAGATCATAATAGAATAAAACTAGAAATCAATAGCAAGATAAACTAGAGCAAATACACAAACATTTAAAATTCAAACAATATACTTTCTGGGGCTGGAGAGATGGCTCAGTGGTTAAGAGAACCCACATGGCGGCAAACAACCATTGATAACTCCAGTTCCAGGAGATCTGATGCCCTCTTCTGTCCTCCTGTGGCACTGTACGACGCTGGTGCACTTACACACATGCAGGCATAACACTCATACACATTAAAAAAAATAAAATGAAATAAATAAAATAAAGTTAGAACAATATAATTTTGTTCAGAATGTAGCATTATCAGAAACCCTCAAAAAAATAAATAAATAAATAAACCCCTGGGGGAGGGAGTCTAAATTTGATTAAGATCTATTATAGGGTCTGAAATGGCTTAGCGGTTAGGAACATTGGTTGCTCTTGCAGAAGACTCGGGTTCAAATCCCAGCACCCACAAGGCAGCTAACAGCTGTCTGTAACTCTGGTTCCAGGGGATCCGACAGCCTCTTCTGTCCTCCATGGACATTGCACAACATGGGTGCACTTATCTATATGCAGGCAATACACTCATACACATAAAATAAAAACACTAAGTAAAATATTTTTAAAGATCTATTATAGAAAATATACAAAAACTCAATAAAAAATATTTTAAAAAAAAAAAACATTAAAAAAAAAGAAATGCACTGTTGGGTCCTGTAATGACATCCAGGGTATGAATGCATAGATTTTGAATTGCACCTTGAGGCAAAGGCTACTTCTTTACCTTCCAAAAACCACAGAGATCTTTAATCAAATTGATGAGCACCAGACCATGTCATCTATTTTGTGATATGATCCAATGCTGATTGACTATTAAACATTTATTCTTCAGCACATTCTGCTTCAATGAGTTCCCTTCGGTGTCCTAGCAATATTTTATAATTTTTTAAATATGTATGGCTAGGAATATATCCAGTACTAACTGAGCATTTCAAAAGTAAATCAAGACAGGCTCATTTTTTCCACAGATGCCTTGCCTTCCACACTTAAGCTAATAGAACCAGCAGCTAACATAAATACCCGCCATGCATTTCATCTCTATTATTTTTCCAAGTTAACTAATAAAATTTCAGAGTAAATAAAAACCATAAACTAACTTAATAAGAAAAGATTTACAAAATTTAAAAAATAGTCCAGTATAATTCTTTTGAAGATGAAAAATTGAATGTCAGAGAATATGTCAACATGTAAATGTAATTTATTTTAACATATATATTTTCTTTAAAGAATAAATGAAATGTGGTATAGATGATCACACTGTCATTTTACAGAATTCCTAGCTTACAGATATATATTATATATCTTTATATATGTATATATATTGGGGATGTATATACATATATATGTAGGGATTTTGACATTCAAAGGCATCTGGCAATGCCTGCAAATATTTACCATTTTCACAATGAGGGCCACTATCCACTAGTGGACAGAGTGCAGAGACTCTACTAAATATCCTACACTATAAGAGACAACCCTAAAACAAAGAAGTATGTGCACCAAAAAGTCAATAGTGCCCAGGTTGAGAAACCCTGGTTTAACATTACTTTAGGAAAGATATTGAGGATCCTGGTCATCTTATTTTAAAAGCAAAAGGAAATATTCCACTCATGATTACACAGTGTTTTTTTTCCTTTATTATACTAAACAATATCTCCTCATTTCCTGAGAAAAGTCACCTAGAGCACTGAATGGAGTAAACAGAGCAGATCTACCCCATACACGAGAAGACGGTGGTTTATCACGTTATCCAAGCACCTTATGAGATAGAAATGTGAGAAGCACATTGGCAATCATCAGAGTTCAGAGTAACAGAGAGTCATCATCAGATGTAAAGGAATTTTCCCTACACTCACGTTCCTTCCATTAACTTGGGGCTTCTTCAGACTTGAAGAGACAGTACCTTTAGTGTTCATTATATGATGCACAACTCGTTTGATTCTCCCCCCCCCTTGAGATATATCTGTATCTATATAGATATATATATAGATATGTCATTTGATTTTTTGTTTGTTTTGTTTTTGTTTGATTTTTTAACGGATTAAGTCTCCATA
>NW_008349068.1:5899917-5918145 GCF_000622305.1 Nannospalax galili | reverse complement strand
CCGATGGTGAATTACCAGCAGACAAAAATCACTGGGATGATCAAAGCGAGTACTCCAGTATAAGCGGAAGAAAAAAGTTCCTTCACATTCCAGCGGTGCATTCCTAATCCCAGACGCCACCGTTCAAAGACCGTCCCCTCAGTTTGCAGATGTCAGGATGCTGGTTGAAACCCCTGGACCTTAGGATGTCTCCGGCCTAAAGCGGTCTGGGAGCTCCACCGAGTGTCTGCGGGAGGCGTGGGTGTGATGTGTTCGGATGCTGGCTAGAGTCCCGCGCGCATCCCTGGACTTGCTACCTCGGGTTCGGGAAGCAGGTGCAGGGCACCGGCTCTTACCTGTGCTCGGACCAGGAGACAGCTGCCGAGAATCAGCCACCCGCGGACGTAGGGTGACGTCTCCAGCCCAGTCATGCCAGAACAGCCGGAGGCACTAGCAGGGTCTGTCTTCCTGACTCGCCAACTTGGCCAGTGCGAGGCAAACTTGTGGCGGGGAGGGAGGCGCAGCTGGGGCGGCTGGAGCGCAGGGCCACTGAAGGATTCTCCCGGTCTGGCGGTTAGCGCACAGACAGCCTGGGAACCCGAGCTCTGTAACACCTCGGCTCCGGGGTGGTCCTTGCCTTCCACCAAGGACCACTGGCGTGCCGCAGCGGGGAGGGGGCGGCCCGGTTGACTGCACGTCCTTCCCGTGTCACTCAGTCCCGCAGCCCTGGAGCCCAGAGGCCACTCGATCCCGAGGCGCTCTGCACCCACGCTCCACTAGCTCGGTCTCCTCCGCTTGCCTGTGCTCAATTCTCGGTTCCCACACCATCTCTGGGCACGCCCTGAGCCCTCGAGGGAGTGGCCTAAAAGTTTCCTCCTGCCCAGGTACACGAAAATCCAACAGGCACTAGGATGTCAGACAATGTTGTAAAGCATTGCTAGGCCTGGTGAATCTAGCCTTTGATATAGACAGAACAGTCTACAGCTCTCTGAAGTTCTTTGATTAATTTTCACCTAATCACTATAATATTCCTGGGGGACGCGAGATCAGGCGTGAGAGGTGTGTGTGTGTGTGTGTGTGTGTGTGTGTGTGTGTGTGTGTGTGTGTGTTTTCATCACAAATTACTAATGAAAAACAGCTTTTTATAAACGGATTCAATCCTGAGAAAAATCACAGTCACAAAAGAAATGTTTTAGTTACTCTGTCAGAGTTTTGTTTTTTGTTTTTTTATCTTTTGCTAACCCATAAAGTCCCATTCTGACACCAAAATTTATTTCTCATAGGTCTGGACAGTCTAAAGTCAAGTCACTGGCAGATCTGTGTCTAACTTCTTCACTGACTGCCAACTGTTCAATTATAACCCCTTAAGACCAAAGAGACAAGGACATCTCTCTGGGGTATTTCCTCTTTATGAGATCTTCTCATGACCAAGCTCCTCACAAAGCCCCACTTTCTGATGTTAGGATGGCAGCATATGAATTCTGAGGACATAGATACTCAGTCCATTTGTACATTCTCAAAAGTGTATTGGGAAAACTGAGCTGAAAATAAAGCCTGCTCCAAGGGAAAAGTTCAGTGAGTGTATTTATTATGATGGGTATTACTGCTGCCACCATTGCTAATGCTGGCTGTGGTTGTACCCCCTCAGTCTGTGACTGCTGTGGATTTGAATAGTTCCTCATTATGGAAATGAAAGTTGTCTATAATTAGAATACTATATGTTCACATGACATAAACATTGAAATGCTTGTAAAACTATATTCTTGCCCTAATTTTTAGAATTTTGATCAGTACCAAAGGTCTGGGTTTTTTTTTTTTTCTTTTTTAGTGTATCTAAATCTATCAATATTTTCTTTTTGTGGTGCTATGGATCAAATGTAAGGCTTTACACATGCAAGCACTCTACCACTGAGCTACATCCCTAACCCTAAGCCACCATTTGGCTGGGAGGGGGGAGTCTTTTTGAGAAAGGGTCTCCTGTAGCCCTAGTTGGCCTGGAACTCACTATGTAGAGAAGGCTTGCCTGGTTCTTATGATGATCAGCCTGCCTCTGCCTACAGTGTGCTGGGATTAAAGGCGTGTGCCACTACACCTGGCTCTAAGCCATCATTTTATAGTTTCCAGTTTCAATTTTAAAAATGCCAAGAATGCATATTTTATTTTTTGCATGAATGCAAATATTAGAATCTTTTTTATTTATTTTTATTTTATGTATGAGTGTTTTGCCTGCATGTAAGTACACCTGTGTCATGCAATACCTGTAGAGGTCAGAAGAGGGCATCAGATCTCTTAGAACTGGAGTCAAGGATGGTTGTGGGTGCTGGGAACCAAATCCAGGTCATCTTCAAGAGTAGCCAGTGCTCTCAGCTGCTAAGCAATCTCTCCAGCCTATAGAATTTTTTCATCAGACTTCCCCATTCTTTTCCACTGTTCCATAATTTTACATTTACTATTAAGTATCAATTTATAGTAATTTAACAATTTCTCTAAGCACCTAGTGTCCATGTAAGATCTCTAGTGTCCTACAGTGGCATCATAAAATTGTCAACATATAAAAAAAAAACTTTTGAAATAAGAAATAGTTTCTCATAAGCCAAAACACAAGTGAAGCTCTTCCCCTGGAGATTCAAACTCAAGAAACCAGAAACATGGTTCCCCAAAGGATATGGTTGTCTGTGAAGAGACATTATAAGCTTTTTATTATCGTCACAACATAAAGTATGTCATCTAAATAGACGAGTAAAAAGAGGTAGGGAAGTCCTCCACAAGATTTAGATGTTGCCTTCAGTAAGGTAGGGAAATTTCCTATAAAATTCAGGTTCCAACCCATTCCAAGCTATAAGGTTAATAGGAGCCAGAGGTCCATTAAGCTTAGTGTACATTTTAAGATTTTATCCACTAGTCATAAAAAATGCTAGTACAGACAGAGGCAATATTCACTGGCTTCTCGATCTATATTTCCTCTCTCCATAGGGTCAAAATGTTCCAAATCAACAAAATTCAAATAACCTGGATGATCTTAAATATAAAAAAGACTTATTTTGAAAACATCACATTGACTAGTCAATATAGCTTTATTTATTAAAGAATCTATGTGTGTATGCATGAATATTCATGTATGTGCAGGTGTCTTTGTGGATGTGGATGAATCTGCATATATCTGTTTTCATGTGGAGGTCAGAGGACAACTTCAAGGCGGTTTTGTTGTTGTTTGGTTGTGTGTGTGTGTGTGTGTGTTTGTGTGTATGTGATTTTTGTTGTTTTGCTTGAGAAAAACAAAAGGTCTTTCATTAGCCTAGAACTCACCAAGTAGAGTAGGCTGGTTGGCCAACAAGTCCCTAAGATCCACCTCTCTTCTGCTTCCTAAGCACTGGAATTATAAGTGTGTTCCACCTCACCTGGCTTTTTATGTGAGTTCTGGAGATTAAACTTTGCAAGGCAAGCACTTTACCAACTGAGTTATCTCCTCAACCAAGAATTGATCTTTTAGACCAGGCATGGTGACAAACACTTTAATCCCAGCACTCAGGAGGCAGGGGCAAGCAGAACTTTGTAAGTTTGAAGTCATGAAGTCAGCCTTCATGGGGAAGGTATTTTGGAGGGAAGTAGAAGACATAAGTTTGACAACTCTAAAATCACAAGTTCAGCTCCCTATGAATCAGTGCTTCTTAAAGTGGGCTCAGAAACAAAGCAGGGTGTTTACTGCTGAGTGAATAGAAGCTCTTCCCATTGTACCCAGGGAGGAATCCCTTTCATCAGCCCCAGACATCCAGAACCCCTATCAATTAACCAGCAAGTTCCTTCTGAGGACCCAGCTATTGGATCTGAGACTTAGTCCTGGAGGTTCTCTGTTGAAGCTTAAGATGAAGACAGCAGCAACCACCAGGGGAAATCCTGGGCATTTCAGAGGAAATTGGTCAGGAGACATGTCAATAAAATTTTTATCAACTAGGTAGGATTACAAAAACAATATGCTTGGTATCTGCAAAATACCTCATAGAGACTATCACATTCAGTTTATAATTATTAATTTGTGAAGCCTATCCTAAAATACTCAATAATTAATTTATAGTGTAAAAAAAAATAATGATGCCAGGTGTGATGGCACACACCTTTAATCCCAGCACTAGGGAGGCAGAGGCAAGCAGAGCTCTGTGAGTTCAAGGCCAGCCTGGTCTACATAGTGAGTTCCAGGACAGTTGGGGCTACAGGGAGACCCTGTCTCAAAAAGACCATTTTTTAATAATAAAAAGAAAGCCATAGAAAAATCTTAAAATTCTCCTACTGAGGATTAGAGGAAATACTAAATGTAGGCTCCACCTCAGTCAAGATAACACCTAAAGAAAATAATTGGATAATTAAGTGAGAACATTCTTCTTACTAACAAGCTACCCGACTCAAGCTTGTTCTCCTTAGACAGCATTCTTCTGCCTGTTGTTTTCATCTTTAGTTGTCTATCTGTAGGAGTTTTCAAATATTTCTCCAAAATTCTTTGACTCACACTTCCCACTGAGACCTTAGGAGCTCCTCCTCCCCCATGATATTGGGCTTTATGGTTGCTTGGACTATAGAATACAGTGAACCCTGACCTTACAAACCATCAGTCTCTACATTTAAGCTCCAAGATTCATTTTCATTATGGAAATTTCACCACCATGCTGTAAGGAAGTGGGAAAAGTTCACAGAGAACTCCACTAGACAACTGAGGTTCTTGTGGCTCCATCCTACTATCCCAGGAATCACCCAGCACGAACTCATTAGTCACGTGAATGAGCCCCATTGGAAATGGATACTCCAGTTCTATTTGAACAGCTTCCAATGCAGAGAGCAAGAAACGGCAGAGCACTCATCCCTGAATAGAACACCTCTATCAAACTTATCCTTCCAAGGCTCAGGGATCATTGCAGAAGATGAGGTGGAAAGATTGTAAGAGCCAGAAGGGGTGGATGACCACGAGGAAACAGTCTCCCAGACAGCTTTTCAGTTACTCATATGAACTCACAACAATGGTAAGAGCATGCACAAGTCCCATGCAAGCTCAAACTAGACAAAATCCCAGCAAAGACATGAAGTGGGTAAGGAACCCCAACCCACCCTAAGGAAACAGTCACAACTGATGATTGCTGGGAGGGTCAGAGACAGTCTTTCAAGGACAGTTTAACCAGACTCCAGTGGATGTATCCACACTGAAGGATATTTGGAGACACATGTGAGACTCTGTAGGCCTTATTTTATAGATATATAATTAGAGTGCATTCAGTTGGATGGAGGCAATAAGGGAGGTTCAGATAGAGGAGAGATACTAAATACCTTTAAATTATACTCTATGAAAATAGAAATTTAAAAAATTGAATGGCTTCAGCTCTGTCCAAATCACCAATTTCTAAGCTAAACATCTGTACTCTAAGCCATTAAGTTTGAGGTTGCATGTTACACAGTGGTAATGACTAAATCCCATCCAGGCATCAAATCCTTGTTTTTGTGGTGTAAAGACTTCATCCATCTGTTAACACAAACTGTGAGGACAATTTGCTTTAATAACCACTTGCAACCAGGAGCAAATCCTGTCCAAATGCTGACTGGACAGAAAACTCCTTTTACCCTTGTGATGTCATCTTTTTTTTTTTTTTTTTTTTTCCTTTCCAAAATCATATGGTTTTCTAAAAAAACCTGAAAAATCCTTCAATTTCCAGGATTTAAATTACTCCTGCATATCTCCAACCATGTTTCCTCCATAAAAGCAGTTCTATTGATAAGACTCATTGAGCAGGTAATGAAATTTACATGGAAAATATGTTCAAATGAGCCATCATCAGAGACTAAATGGCCATCGTAATGACTCACACGTCATAGTTTTCCTATTTTACAAATTCCTTTTGTAAATGTAACTCCTGAAAAATAGTTGTATTGATAAAACATCCTGACCCCTGAACAATGCTAAAATATAAGTAAACTAAGGTTTCCACTTTAGTGGTGATGCCCATTTAGACAGGAAACAACAACTCAGAAAGCTAAGTGACCTGTAGACAGGTGCACAGCAGCAAGACCTCAGCCAGTCTTCTTTTTTAACTTGCTGTTCTCTGCTGCCCTTATATAATGCACTTCAGCATCTATAGGGAATTTCCTAGAGCTTCTAAGAGTCTCCTCATTCAGTTTTCCATTTATCCCACAGAGATAGCTTCCCAGTTGAATCACATTTTAGAGACTCTTGTTAACCTGGTGGATTAGTCACATTTCAGGCAGTATGGCATACCTATGGGTAATTTATTTTGAGTCTTCCAGCATAGACAGGCATGCTCCTAATAATGGACCAAACAACACTGAGAGGAAAAATTTTACCTACATAACAAAAGTAACAGTCCTTTAATTTGAAGATGGATTAAGAAAGAACACTAAACACTTCAACCTATTTGTTTCTTTATTACACCTTTTTAAATGTTCAGGAAGCCATGAAAAAGATCATTTGATTTAAGAGTTTTAAGATTTAAGGGCCAAATAATGTGTACTAGGTACTTCGTAGATACCAAAGATCACTGTGAGAAGTAAATATTGATTTAAAAACTAAGAAATGTAACATATTGGCTTTGACCTAAAGAATTTTTTATATAAATTCTAAACACAGGCAAAATAAAGTGCTTTTAAAAACAGCTGCAGGGTACAGAGTGAAGGAGGGTTAGCTTGAAGCTTCCACAATAGGTTAGGGGAAGATTTGCAAAGCCTCTTTTTAAGATTTATTTTTATGATTTTTAATTATGTGTGCACCTATGTGTCTGTGTGGGGATATGCACACATGCAGGTGCATGTGGAGGCCAGAGGCATTGGATGCCTCATAGAGCTGGAGCTGCAAACAGTTACTTGTAAGCTACATGATGTAGATGCTGGGAACCAAACTAGGGGCCTCTGCAGAAGCAGTATCTTCTCTTCACTGCTGAGCCATCTCGCCAGGCCCTTGCAAAGCTTCTTAGGTGGTGTGCAAAGGGAAAGGGCATTTGGCGAATAGCATGAGCTCAGCAAGAAGCCCAGTGTGTTATGTAAGGTCTAAAAAGAGGAATGAAAGTTCTGTGTTGACAAGAATGGGAAGGCGAGAAGTAGAAAGAGCTGGGAGTCTCTCATTGCCTGGCTAAGATGGGATTTGGAAGAGCATAACAGTCAATCATGTACCATTGGAACATGGAGATATAAAAATGTGCTGTAAGAAAGCCTGTTCCCTTTGCTCTTGGAGAGCAGATCCCAGTGGAGAGGAACCAGGCATCTGAAAGGACGCAGTGTAATAATACACACAACACACCATGCGGGGTCCAGGTCAGGCACCAGCAAAGAGAATGAGCCTGTCCTGTTCTCAGTGTGCTTACAATAGGGAGCATGGGAAAGGACCATGTGTTGGGCACTGGATGCTGAAGAGATCTTCAAGACAAAGAGAAGAACCTTTACAAAGGGAGGAGCATGTCGGGGAGTGTGATGGATTCTGAATCTCAGTTGTGCAGAGGAAGGAGCACAGCTGCAAGCTCTGAGATTGCAAACACAAGGGAAGGGGCAGAGCTGAGAAAGACTGTCAAAGGGAACATAAACAGGACTAGCCTGACTGGTAAAGAGGATGGCGGAATTTAAAAAGTAAGACAACAGGGGCTGCGGAGATGGCTCAGTGGTTGAGTGCTCACTGCTCCTACAGAGGACCTGGGTTCCAGGGGACCTGACATCCTCTTCTGGCCTACTCAGGCACACGCACACATGCAGGCAAAACACTCATACACAATAAATAAAAATAGATAAATAAATCTTTTTTAAAAGAAAACAACAACAATTAAACAAAATAACTCTATAAGTCTTTACCCAAAGATGATAGTGATTTCACATTAGAGTAGGTGCTATTGAAGGAAAAGGTGCTCTTGTGGTGCGGCCCATGCTTGTCTTGACTCTATCAGACACACTGGTGGCAAGCTGAAGAAAATTTAGATATTGAAAAGAATGTGACATTGAAGAGCAGGGCTAAATTAGATGCTCAATACAGGTTTTGGAATTGTTCTTGAGACCTGAAAGAAACTCAATGAATGTAAAGAAGGTGATTTTCCCATGGTATTTGAATACATATATCCACCCAACATATCTGAATCTAGCATAGACTATGGTATACTTTACTTAGAGTAAAATTAACTAATGAATATAATGTTTATAAGCCAGGTCTCCTCACTATATTGAAGCCAGTTGGTTTCTATTCTCAAACTATGAGGTTAACAATTGTCAAATACCTGTTTATATCTACTATGAAAATTGCTTTTATTTCCTTCACAAACAAAACTTTTAGGCTGTACAGACAAGTTCAAAAAGTACAAATTCTACTGGGAAAATATATGTGCTACACACCAAATCTTCTTTTGATGAAAGAATATCTTGATTAATTGACTAACATATAAATTATATGTTCAGTAAAATATAAATAAAAGGAATGATACCTAGTAATTATACATTGAATTCTTGCTGACCAAATTGCAAAACATTTATACTAAAGTTAGTAATTTTCAGCCAGCATTAGCAGCAGCCTCCTCAGAGGCTGAGCAAGGAATATTGGAATATTGTGAGGTACTTCCTAACTTAAGCTACCTTGGAAGTTTCAGGCCAGTTTTAGCTACATAGAAAGTCCCTGTCTCAAAAAAAAGGGAAAAAAAGAAAAAAGATTAATGAACAAATAAAATTAGTGATTGATTTTTCATTTTGAAGATGACTTTCCCTAAATTAAGATGAAGTGATGGAATGGAATGTGCTTTAAACATTATAGGTAATAGAAAAAAACCTGAGTACCATGATAATCACTAATATAATTTACTCTAAACCATGATAAGCTACACATCTAAATAAGGTATTCTAAAGAGCAACTCAAATAGTTCTTGCTATGCCTAGGAATATATGATTATGGCACTGGAAAAGCAGCAGACATGGGCTTTCATTGTACAGAGTCCCAAAGGGTGGTGCCAATGACTAATTCAATAACTGGGCAATTTTTTGGTATTTCTCCAAGACATTATAGCAACATATAATGAAAGAGAAATGTCTACTAAAATCAACCTACAAGTTACATAGGAGCATTGTAGTTTAGAATTTATATTTCATTTTGTTTTCTAATAAACAGACTCACCACTAATCTCTAGACATAACCACAGCAATGTAAGATTTATTTTATTAATCTACAGGGCAATGTTATCTGCAAAAGCACAGGTCAAAGAGCTAAAGGAAATAGCTTGGGTTTTAGAAAGGGTCTAAATTTTTTTAAGTGATAAAACTGAAAACCTACTGAAAATGTTTTCTTTTCTGTAGGGCAATTAAGGTGGGGTTAAGGCCCTAAAGAGAGACTGAAGATGAATATTAGAAGCTCGAGGACATTAACATAAACATTTGTAGTTCCACTCTACATGAGGAGAAGTAAACTCAAGTAAATCTGTCAATGTTGTGTACTCTCAGGCTGGATGAGTCAGAAGCTGCTGTAGACACTGTTTTGGTTCATTACAGGGAAAGCTGCAGATGCAATTTAACATGGGGGGAATGTGGTCACCGCCAGCGGTGGCTGCTCCTCCATTCTCGTAGGTGCCGCTCTTTGTTCTCACGGGTGTCCAGGCTACTCCTCTGCTCCCCCGGTGCTGAGGCAGCTCTTCTGCTTACCCTGTGCTGCCTCCTGTCCTCTCGCTGCTTCTGCCTGGTCCCAGACCTCAGGGCTGGTGAGGAGACTGTGTCAGCAGAGCCACATTCAGACACAGGAGACCAGGTTCAGTGACACAGGTCTACTTTATTCAGGAAGGCACAAGCTTATATAGGGGTAGTGGTCCAATCATAGCACAGCAAGCAGGATACCTTATTAGCATAACAGGTTTAGCATCCTACCATAGTACAGCAAGTAGTATACCTTATTAGCACAACAGACTTAGCATCCTATTAGCAAAAGTGGTCCAATCATAGCACAGCAAGCAGGATACCTTATTAGCATAACAGTCTTAGCGTCCTATTAGCATAACAAACTTAACATCCTATCACAGTATAGTGGGTAGGATGCCTCATTAGCACACTGACAGACTTAATGTCCTATCACAGACTAGCAGGTAGGATGCCTCATTAGCATATTGGGTTTCAGGTTACAGAGCCTGGATTCCTGGAAAGCAACTGAAACTGACTGTTGCAATATCGAAGTGTTGCCATTTTGGATTCCAGGGGTGGTGATTAGGGAGTGGCAAGCTCTAGGCATCAGTCTCATGATCTGCCAATGGGAGCAAATGTCACAAGGCATCCCTTGTGGCTCCAGCATTCGGGCCATTGCTTCAAGCCTGCTGTATGGCTGGCATTAAGACTTTCACCCTAGGCTCCAGCCTGTCTCCCACAGGGGAAAAGCACGTGGAATGAAGTGAAGGAGAACCAGGCATGAGCTTCTAGGTGTCTTCTCCCAGTGGAATCACCCAGATTCACAAGGGTGAATTCATACATCCCAGAATCCAACATGCTCCCTACATCTCATCCCTTTGCAGAAGTCCTTTGTGCTGCATTCTCCCAGCAGTGACACAAGCTGTTTCCAACCAAGAAGGCTCCTGTGAGTCTTGGCATCTGGAGATTTTATCAGCTACCAACACTCCCACACCATCCTCACCCACCCAAACAAAGCAGGCATTCACTATAGATTACATTGTCAGCTGAACCTGGTCTGGTAGCCCAGGCTTCAGGTATGCAAAAGCCATCTTGTCCTACAGAGTGTGCAAAGGACTCAGAGAGACAAGGGCTTTGCTCACACACTACTGATCAAATTTCCCAATGAATATACCCAGGGTATTTACTAGAAATAGAAAGATAATAGGCAGTAAATATTAATTGGTTTTAGGAAAACAAACAACTATGTTATTTTAAATAAACAGTATTTATGGATGAAGTAGCTTGCCAGAAAATGGTGGTAGGGGGTAAGGGCGATTATACAGTTAATAAATAAGGTTAAGTGCACTGGCTGATCTTGCAGAGGACCTGGGTTCGATTTCCAGCACTTACATGGCAGCTAACCACCATCCCCAACTCCACTTCCTGGGGAATCCAACACCCTCTTCTGACCTCTGTGGGCACATGCATGACACAGATGTATTTAAGTACGTGTAGGCAATACATTCATATACATAAAATAAATATTTTTAAAAAATCAATTCATATTTTTGTTTTCTTAATATTCTTTTTTATTGGATTTTTGTGAATTTCATACATTTTGATCGTATTTAGAGTCCCTCCCATACTTGCACCCCTCTTATAGTCCCCTCCCATCAGATTTTATATACTTTGTCATACATATTAAGACCTATCAGGTCAAATTTGTATCTCCAAGTGTCCTTTGTTATGGATCTATCCACTGGGGCCTGGTTAACCTATTGAGTGTGACACTCTTAAAGAAAACCGACTCCCTCTCCCAGCAGTTATTGGTTGCCAATAGTTCCTCAGCTAAGGTTGGGGCTTCTTACCCACTTCCCCATTTCTTTCTTATTTTATTTTATTTTTGTATTGAGAGCTTTTTAAATTTCATATATTTCCCACTCAAATCCAGACCCCTTCCCCCATCCATGCCTTCCCCCATCTCCCACCAAACCCTATGCACTCTGCCATACATGCTGAGTCCTATTCATTCAGGTGTTTGTACCCAAGTGTCCTTCGGTGTAAATGAAATCCACTGGAGTCTAGTCAGCCCATCCAGTGGTGATATGTAAGTCATACTCTCCCACACACAGCAGCAATCAGTTTCAAATAGTTCTCGATCTAATGCTGGCCTGCTACCTATTTCTCACCTCCCCTTTGGGCCCTTGTTTGATTGAGCTGACATGGGTCCCCCACTCGATGCACCGCTGGCACAGGCTCACATGAGCAAGCCTCCAGTGGCCTGGAAGTCTTCACTTCCCTGTGTTCATGAACCAGCCCTGGCCCTTACAATATTTCCACCTCCTCTTCCGCAATGGTCCTTGTGCCATGGGTGGGTGAGGTTCTGTATAGGAGTCTGATCCCATGCTGGGATTTTCTCTGACTTTAGCATGCATGGGTCTTGTGCATGCTGTTAACCACTGCTGTGAGTCCATAGGAGTAACTGACCAATTCTCTGGTAAACTCTTTTTCCTGTGATCATCCACTTCTGTCTCTAAGAAACTTTCCACCTCCTCTTCCACAATGATCCCTGAGCCTTGGGTGGCAGAGGTTTGATATAGGCATCCTGTTGAGGGATAAGCACTCTACAGTCTCTTATTCTCTACACTTTGGCCAGTTGTGGCTTTCTGGGTCAGTCATCATCTGTTGCATCAGGAAGTTTCACTGATGAGAATTGAGAGCTGCATTAATATCCTTTCCACCCGCTGTTCCACTATGTTCCCTCAGCCTTGAGTATAGCGGTTGCATCATAGATGTGTTTCTTAGGTCTGGACACCTCACAGACACTTACTCTCTGTGTTCAACCAGTCATGGAACTTTGTAATAGTCTCCATCTGTTGCAAAAAGAAGCTTCTTTGATGAGTGGTGAGAGGTATACTTGTCAGGCTAGTCCTCATTCAATTTATTTTAGACATGGCACAAAATCAAGGAAACAAGGGAACTGGGGAACTGGAGAAATGACTCAGTCAGTAAAGTACCTGCCACACAAACATGATGACATGAGTTCAGACCTGAGGATCAATGTAAAAGCTGGGCAAGGTGGCCTCATATATAACCTCAGCCCTGGGGAAGGGGAGGCAGGAGGATTTCAGGAGCTCTTGACCTGCCAGTCTAGCCAATCCATGAGCTTTGGGTCAATGAGAGACACTCTCCCAAAACACTAAGGTGAAGACGGACTAAGGAAAATACCTGACATCAACCTCTGGCCTCCACTCATGCAGACTTAGGCATACACCCATACATCACACACAAAAACAGAAACACACAAAATCAAGGTCATAAACTAATTATTAGTAAAATAACTTGGGGAAGAAAGAACTGTCTTTAGACGATTTTAAAGAACAGTCTAATTACATTTCCAAAGAATATCCACCCATCCCCCATATAGTTTCTAAATAATGGCATAATTAGTCTAGAGAAACAAAGTAAAAACTGTGAAAATAAACATGGAACTTTCCTTTTCTCTCCCACTGTCTTGGTCTAGTAAGCCTGAAAACTCATTAATGCATTCACTAACTCTCATAGCCATTGGAAATGATTGGATTACCATTAATGGGTACTATAAAAAGTCAACACTCCCAACCAGAACACTTCAGACCAATTACCCTGAGCCACAGGAGCGTGTAGCTGCTTCTCTGACACAGGATGTGCTTGACTTCCACAACCAGGGCTGTATCAGGTCTTTGAAAATAATTGCAAGGGATGTTAAAGGATGTGACACGGACTCAAATGATACACTTGAAAATTAAATAAACACCACTATTCTATTAAGGACAATGAGAACATAGCTGGTCTGTGATTTTTTTTCCATCGGAGGAAAAAAAAAACATTTTAAATGGAGCACTTCAAATAGTGAATTTAGTCTTCTGCATGATCTGTGTGGCTTAAAAGAATATTAGGAATCAAAGACCAAATTAATTCCTATGATTTGATATTTTTAGGCTGGATGAATAAATTGACTTCCAATAATAAATTACATGTGTTATTATTCATTATTATTATTACATGTATCATTTTACATAAGTATCTTCTGGTATGTGATATTTGGAGACCCAAGAAAATGTAAAGTATCATAGATTATAGTAATAGCAATTTGTTCATCTTTCCAACAAATATTTACTGTGACAGATACTTTTCCAGAATGTAACAAAACTACAGTGAACAAAAATTTTAGGGGCTGGGAAGATGGCTCAGTCAGTAAAGTTTAGCCTGCTGCATGAACATAAGGACCTGAGTTCAGATCTCAAGCAACTATGTAAAAGCTGGCTGCAGCAGGCATCTTTAAATCCAGAACTGGAGGAGAGGGAAGGCCAGACACAGGTGGATCCCTAAAGCTATTGCTAGCCAGCTAACCTAAAAAAAAATCAATGAGCTCCAAGTTCAGTGAGAAACCCTGTCTCAAAAACTAAGGTGAAAATGACCAAGGAAGATACCTAATGTCCTCTGACCTCCACACACATGCACGCACACACACACACACACACACACACACATGCATGTGTACACACACGCACATATAAGCACATACATATACTATACACAAAACAAATTTTTTGTTTCTTATGATTGAAGATTTATTTATTACTTATTTATTGAGACAGGCCTCATTCAGCCCTCGTTGACAGGCCTCATTGAGCTGGCCTCTATTACAGGTCACAAAACAATTTTTTAAGCAGAAGAAAATATCTTCTTTCAAGGATCTTAAAATTTGGCTCATTAACGGTTTATGATAAAGCGTCTTATATTTGGCTCACGTGTAGCAGCTTAGCCATGATTACTACTTCCCCTCATGGGCCACACATGGACTCAAGGGGAGAAGGCACTATTCCAGGGTGTACATACTAATGAAAACCTTCCAACTAATACAGCTAAATTCAATTTATAGGCTAGAAATAAAAAGATGCATTTAATTATCAGTCCTCCAGCGCTTCTATTATCTTTTGGCATTTATGAAGGTTAGTAAAGTTCTATGGTTTCTGCAAATACAGCTGCAGTAATCCACAATTGATTGAGTTAATTAAGCATAAGAATTGTCAAGAGCTAAAAATAATGAGAAAGGAGAATTTTAATGAAATGGTACATATCACCACAGTGCTGCATCAAAGACTGTGGATAATCTGGACATTTTCCCTAAAAAGAATGTATGTGGAGTGTGTGTGTGTGTGTGTGTGTGTGTGTGTGTACATTCATGTGAGCTACTTGTTTTTAATGTATCATTCTACACAGTATGCATATTTCTAATGCTCAGACTAATGGAAAATAAGCTGTGATAAATTTAGTTTTTTGCAGAATCTCAAGTGAATACTCTATTGCTTAACCTCAGATATAATGAAAGTACCTTCACTCTAGGAACACACACTTAATATTAATCAGAATCTCTTAGTTCTATAAAGATGTGAATGCCAAAGTCACTTTTTTAATTCAACATATTCATGAAAGGTTTTTTTTTAATTTTTAATAACTACATGATTAGAAGAAGCATTTCATTACAGCTTTAACATATTCAGCAACACACTCCAGAGCAAAAGTACACTCTTTCACAAGTGGCTGTAAGTTTCTAGGTTCACAGTTGAATTAATACAGTAATAAAATACTGAACTCAGTATAAGCCCTGTAAGACATAAAATTGAATGAGTTTTTAACCTTTAAAAAAGATCTCCATTTGGCAGGCCTCTCTCCTACCCACAGGCCTCTCTCCAGGTTACGTCCTTAGCACCCTCCACACATTGAATCCCCCACCCTCATTCACCCTCCCATCTCCCCCGCTGGTCTCTCCTCCTAGTTTGGGTCCTGCCCCATTCCTTGTCTTCAGGCCCCAGACACCTGGGGAACCAATACTGCTTCCTGATCCATTTCATCCAGACCAACATAGTGCCTTCTCTGGGCCCAGGAGCACTGCTTCTGGCCTGGCCCTGCCCTCACCTCCCTCTGCTTGCCTGGGCCTGCACCACCAACAGCCTCTTTCTGGGACTCCGGGATGACCTTTCCTCTTCCTGATCCTTTGCATCCAGACCAACACAGCTCCTCAGTGCAGTCCCCAGGAGTCCTTGGGGCCTCTGCCTGCCCCATCTGCCTTTGCATTGCTGGGTGGCAAAGCCACCAGCTGCCCTAGACCAGCATGTTTCCTGGGCCAGGCTTCCAGGCCAGTCCAACCCCCAAATTCCTGAGGTCAGAATCATTCCTGGGGGGATCCAGACCTTAGGAGAAAGCCTAAAAACATCTGACTCTCATCTGAATTGGGCCTGTGTGGGAACTCCTGAAGACAAAAGCAATCTGGCCACTCCAAAATAAAATCAAAAGAGAGAGCAGCAAGAAGAAAGCAATTTGGCCACTCCAGTATCAAGTCAAAAGAGAGAATCTGAAACCTAGACCAACCAGCTTTTCATGCTCAATAAGTAAACCACAAAGGCACATAAAGTTTAAAAAAGAAGCAGACCTAAACTTGAAGACTTGAGTCCCTTGCAAGAATCAGAAACTCCAAATAAATTCACATGTCAAAATCACAGAGAAAAAATAATAACATGAAAACCCAAAATAACATATCCCCACCAAATACCAATAGTTCTCTAGAGGAGTACAATGAGAACCTCCTAGAGATAATGCAGGACATGAAACTCAAAAGAACAATTATAAACATGATAAAAGAATTCAGTGAATTAAAAGAATACACAAAGAAATCAAAGAACTGAAGGAAGATAGGGATAAACCTCTGAATGAATTCAGAAAAGAGTTAGAAATACTGAAGAATACTCAGGCTGAAATGAAGGAAGCGAAACACTCAATAAGCCAATTAGAAATGACAGGAGAAAGCCTCACCAATAGGATGAATAATGGAAAACAGAGTATCAAGACTGGAAGATAAAGTGGATGAACTAGAACACTTAAGCAAAGATTATGAAAAATTTAAGGAATCACAAGAATGGAATATGCACGAATTGTGTAACACCATAAAAAGACCAAATTTATGAATCATAGGCATACAGGAAGGAGAAGAATCCCAAGATAATGGCATGGACCAGATCTTCAACAGAATACACACACACATACACATTTAAAAAAATCTTTAAAAAACACACATGTTTTTAAAAAATCTTTAAAACACACTCACATACAAGGGAAAGCCCATCAGAATTACAGCTGACTAATCAATGCAAACTATGAAAGCCAGAAGAGCCTGGACCAAGGTATTTCCAGTTCTAAATGACAATAGATGCCAACCTAGAATACTTTACCCAGCAAAAATGTCTATTATAGTGTGTCGGGGGGGGTGACTTCCATGACACAAATAGCCTGAAAGAATACATGTCCACGAAACCAGCCCTTCAAAGAATACGTGAAGCAATACAGAGAGCAGAGAGAGAAACAACTATATCCTAGGAGGAATGAAAGAAAATTAATAAAGGTATAATTGAGGAAACACAAAACTAGACAGAGAACACAAACAGCAATCAAAATGACGGCAACCAATACCTTTCAATAATAACCTTAAATACCAATTGACTGAACTTCCCAGTCAAAAGACACAGGTAAAGTGAATGGATTAAGAAACAAAATGCATCTCCTTGCTGTCTGCAAGAAACCCATCTCACCTTCAAGGACAGACACTACCTTAAGGTGAAAGGATGGAAAAGAATATTCCAAGCAAATGACACTAAGAAACAAGCAGAGGTTGCAATTCTAATATCTGACAAAATAGACATTAAACTAAAACTAATCAGGAAAGATAAAGGAGGCCACTTCATTCTGATCAAAAGAAAAATAAATCAAGAAGATACTACAATCATGAACATATATTCACCAAACACTGGTGCACCCAACTTCCTAAAAACAATACTACAGGACTTTAAGACACAGATTAATCCCAACTCATTACTAGCAGGGGACTTCAATACCCCACTGTCTCCATTAGATAGGTCATCAGGGAAGATAGTTAACAGAGAGACATCTGAATTAAACAATACTATATAGCAAATGGACTTAACAGACATCTACCGAGTATTCCACCCAAGCACCAAAGGACACACTTTCTACTCAGCACCCATGGAAGCTTCTCCGAAATCGACCATGTATTAGGGCACAAAACAAACCTCAACAAATACAAAAAGACTGAAATAATTCCATGCATTCTATCAGACCACGATGCAATAAAGCTTACAAGCAACGCCTAAAGCCCTAATCACCACATGAACACATGGAGATTAAACAACACACTCCTGAATGGTGAATGCATCAAAAGAGAAATTAAGAAAGAAAAAAAAGTGTTCCTGGAATTAAATGAAAATGACAATACAACACGACAAAACCTCTGGGACAAGCTGAAAGCAGTCCCTAGAGGGAAGTTTATAGCTCTAAATGCCTACATCAAAAAATAGGAAAGAACACAAATAAATGAATTAACATTGCAAATTAATCCTGAATGGTGAATGCATCAAAAGAGAAATTAAGAAAGAAAAAAAAGTGTTCCTGGAATTAAATGAAAATGACAATACAACACGACAAAACTTCTGGGACAAGCTGAAAGCAGTCCCTAGAGGGAAGTTTATAGCTCTAAATGCCTACATTAAAAAATCAGAAAGAACACAAATAAATGACTTAACATTGCAACTC
>NW_008349068.1:5896961-5898107 GCF_000622305.1 Nannospalax galili | reverse complement strand
AAGAAATATATGCCTAGGTAAGGTTTATCTGAGAACAACTGATCTTTGCCTAAGATTTATCTACATGACACACAGTAATTAAAAATTCCAGACTGGTGGAACTAACTTTCTTGGGTGTTTAACAGACATACTTTGAGGCCTATAACAATTTGATCAGAGGGACATAAAGGACACTTTTTGCTCCTAGCCCTCCTAGTTCGACTAGTTGCAGGGGACTATGAGCATCTCTCAAAATGTCCTGTAATGGTGGTGGGTCACTTGTCCTCTGATCAAGGAGGCTGAGGATACCCCGCCAGATAGACTTGAACCAGTGTCCAGTCTATAAAGAAGAGGGTCAACATAGATGAATCATTTCTTCCATGATTCCAAGCGAAGCCAACCATGGTCGAGGAGGACCTTTGACTTATCTTCACATAGGCGAACTGGTAAAAGAAAGGAGCCAGTGACTCCTCCCAAGCCCATGTGTGGGGGTGAACAGGGTCAGGAATCAGCAGTGGCTCCCCAGGTGTCTGGGGCCCCAAGACTAGGAATGGCACAGGGCCCAAGCTAGGAGTAGAGAACAGCGGGGGAGATGGAAGGGTGAGGGCGGCTGGCGGAGTCAAGGCGCAGAGGACTGCATGGTAGACTTACCCCCAGAGAGGCCTGAGGGCGGGAGAGTCCCAATATAATTTTTAAGAGTCCATATGTATAGTTAAAGGCTGCTTAACAAGCAACAATGCCAGATAGGAGATACTTTCTTTTGAGTTGTTAGCCAGGGTGGCCCAAGGGACTCCCAGATAGTAACCCAGCATAGAACTGGGAAAATGAACAGCCAACCCCAATCTTATCTAAGGGAATATTGACAACTGGTTCATGCTAGATGAGGAACAGCTGACCTTCCTAAAATGAAGACCTCTAGATAGGCTGACTAGATTCACCAGAAGGGCAAGTAGTAGGGAATGGCTGGGGTGCTGACAACACAGCAGACAGTAGCAGGGATATCAGAGTATAAGGGCTCTAGTGGTGGGGGGGAGGCTATAGGAGGGTGCTATCTGGGAAGTGGGTCTAAAAAAAATTAAAAATTAATAATTCTTAAAAAATTTGTTTTGAGAACAATATAAATGAAATGTATTATTTTCAATCATTTACCTTATATGAACAAACATC
>NW_008349068.1:5885212-5896890 GCF_000622305.1 Nannospalax galili | reverse complement strand
AAAATGAATTTTTCTGTATGAAACTGTGTATTTTAATAATGAAATGGAGATCTTTTTTAAAGTTTAAAGCCTCATTTAATTTTATGTCTTATAGGGTTTATATGGAGTACAATATTGTATTACTGTATTAATTCAACTATAAACCTAAAAATTTACAGCCAATTTTGAAAGAGAAGCATCTTAGCTCTGAAAATTATTATTGAATATGTCAATGTTGTTGTAATGAAATGCTTCTTCTAATTATATGGTTATTAAATAAATAATTTTTTTTGAAAAGAGTCAAAATGTCCTTGGGCCTCTTAGCAACATACTCTATCCCAAAGGCCAAAAATGTGAAAAGTATTTGGGAGCTTTTATCTGATCTCTAAAATATTATAAGGTTACCTCTTAAGGGGGGGGGGAATGTTAGACTAGCAAAAATCCCCATTTAAAAAAAAAACCAAAGGCCAAAAATGTGAAAAGTATTTGGGAGCTTTTATCTGATCCCTAAAATATTATAAGGTTACCTCTTAAGAGGGGGGGGGGAATGTTAGACTAGCAAAAATCCCCATTTAAAAAAAATAGAGTACAGGAAGTTGTCAGAAAAAAGTGATGGGGAGGTAGGGAAGGGAAGGTGTTGGAGGGGAGGGAGTGGGCATGGATTTGATCAAAACACCTCATATACATGTATGAAATTCTCAATAAAGTTTTTTTAAAAGTTAAAAAGAAAAATCTCAGCACCCACATGGTGACTAACATTGGTCCATAACTCTAGTTCCAGGGTATCCGTTGCCCTCGTCTGTCCTCCGTGGACACTGCATGACACAGGTGCACTTACACACATGCAGGCATAACACTCCCATACATAAAAAATAAATCAAAAAAAATTTTAAAGAAATATAAAAGTTTTAAAAAATCTAAAAAGGGAAAATAGAGTACAATTTTATATTTAACATAAAATTTTGTTAATTATTAATTATCTTTTATATTTAGACTGTAAATTCTCAAGATTTTGGACCCTAGCTTCTCTGAATGAATACATGTGTGTCCCCACAAAATTCATGTAGACACACTCATCCTCAATGCAATGGGATTTGGGAGTTGAAGATTCAAGAGATAATTAGGTCATGAGAGTGGAGCCCTCTCATTGTGAGATCAGTGCTTATGATAAAAGTGCTTGCTCACACGTGTTCTCCCTCCCTCCCTTCCTACTCTATATGAGCAAACGGCAAAAAATCTGTGATTTTTCAAAACAGAAAGATCTGTGATTTTTCAGAACAGAAGGATCTACAAAAAGAAGACCAAGAATGTCTGCTACATTTGGCCTTGGACTCCAGAATTCTATGAAGCAAATGTCTCTGTTTAGGTCATCCAGTCTATGGTAATTTGCATAGCAACACAAAGTCTCTATCCTGCCCCACCCCCCCATACATACACAAATATTGATGACTGTAGTGTCCCAGGTACTGTGCTAAAAACATCATATACATTCATTATTTATGCCTACAACTCAAATACTGACCTAAGTACAGTCCAGATGTGTATGAAACAGATGCAGTTATACCAGCATGCTGTATTTACAGTTGTCTGTATCACTGCGTGTATGTGTGTATATTTCAACCACAACACAAAGATGATATGATATATGATATGCACACATATCAGTGTGAGTTATGGGAGCACATCGTAGAGCTTAACACGGCATCAACAACACAAATATGGTGATGAGCAAAAGTCCAAATCTGACTTACTTTGGAATAAGGATATTGGGACCCCATCTTAAGCAGATATATGGAATTAATTAAAAACTTGATGATTCAAATATTTTCTGGAGCTTTCAATAGTTATAGAAATGGGAAAATTGAAGCAAGGAATAGTGATATAACTGCTTCAAATAATGCCCCCAGGGCCAGCGAGATGGCTCAGTAGGTAAAAGTGTTTTTTGCCAAGTTTGAGGATATGAGTTCAATCCCTAGGATCCACATGATGAAGAGAGAGAACTGACTCCCTCCCCCAAGTTGTCTTCTGACCTCCACACTAACAGTATGGCTCATATGGTATGTGCACACAAACACACACTGATAATTAATTAATTTTAAAGTTTTTTTTAATTCCTCCAAATAATATGGTGAAGGTAAATTCTCAAATGTAGTCTCTGAGTCAAGACAGAGTGGGCAACTTCTCTCTATGTTTCAGGTGAGCAGAACCACTTCATTTAATAAGAAAATATTTAGACGTTTTTCCTCAGTTGATCCATTAGTGATCTGGGCTTCTCTCAGGCTTCTTGAATATTCTTTATTTTATTCTGTATCTAGGTCTTCACAGCTCTGTTACCATGAAGTTAGAGGTTATATGAAGTCGGAAAGCCTGGTTCCATTTCAAACCCAAAGCTTTACTAATAGATTTGACTTAGGAAGTTAACTGACAGCATTTGGTTGAAAATGAGAGAACCAAGGCTACAGATCTGGGTGTGCTGTGCACATGAAGTTCCAGCACTCAGGACGTGTAGGAAGGAGGACCCGGAGTCCAAAGCTAGCCTGTTACACAGCTGAGACCCTGTCTCAGGAAACAAAACGAGCAAGACCACGGCTCAGATGATCTGCAGCACTTACCTCACTTGTTTTGTTTGCTCTGATACTTCAGGGTAGGCCAGGCTTTCTCCAGAGAGACCTTTTTCTCATGAAGCAAAAGTCCTGCAAGGTCCCTCAGGCAGCATGAGCATATTAGAGCACTTCAGAACTTCTATTCTGAACATCAGTTGTCTAGGAAGGCATGTTGATTTGCAATCCTTCCTGTCCATAAGATTTCCATAAGAATTTTTAAAGTATTAATTTGAGAAAAAGAAAAGCTATCTCATTATTTTAACTTGTATTTCTTTGAAGTAAGGAAAGCTCTTTAAATGTGTTTATTAGCTGTTGTGCCCAGTAAACGGATCCCCAAGAATTACCACAGAGTCCAGAGAGCATGCA
The DNA here is from genome assembly GCF_000622305.1 of Nannospalax galili. Classification (NCBI taxonomy): domain Eukaryota; kingdom Metazoa; phylum Chordata; class Mammalia; order Rodentia; family Spalacidae; genus Nannospalax; species Nannospalax galili. The sequence continues at coordinate 5,893,942 of NW_008349068.1, read as the reverse complement.
AGACCAAAGAGTCTTTCCTCGGGCTTAAGCTCGGGCTCCCAGACCAAACTAACATGGTAAGTCTGTCTGAGAGCCCTGATCACAGGGGGCGGAAGCACTTTATAGGTTTTAGACAAAGGGAGGAGGGGAATAACAGAGTTACACTTTGATTGGCCCGAGGAGCCCGCGCACGCCAACACACTTTTGAATTGATTGGTTATAAGGGATGCAGTCCTGGGGGCTTCTCATTGGTGGGTGCTACCCTCAGAGCTGTGGAATGTGCTGACTGTTATCTGTGGGGCCAGAAGTCTCTGTTTCTACCTTATAAGGCTGTGATATGCCTGGGCTTGCTTGATCTATGGCCTCCTGGGGTGGGGGTAGTAGGTGGAGATTATGACATGCCTGGACAGGCCCAGGCTTGCCTGAAACAACTAGTCAAAATGGGGTCAGTGCAGTTTGTCCTTTCAGCCTAGCGATCAAGCAGTTTACAGAAGCGAGAAAGAGCCACTATTCCTAAAGAGGGGCAGGGGTCTCGGGAGTCCAGGGCAGAGGGCCAAGGAGGAGGGCTTCACATTAGCCACTTTTACTGGTTGCCTTTTAAATAACCTGCTCATATTCTTTACTCAAAAGGCCATTTTTAAAATAATCGCAGCACAAGTACAATTAAATTTAAGGACACAGTTTCTTGGAACAGATTGTTTCTTGGTATTTTTCAAAGAAAAGTGCTATATGAGGGTATTAACAGTATCAGATAGTTCATGTAACTTGGCGAACAACGAGTATAAACAAAATCCTTCTGTTTTTTAGAAGCACAGGCTTTTATTTCTGTTCTAAGAAGGGAATGGTGGCAGGGAGCTGTTTTCAAATGGTTGTGTTATTTTTGCATGTGCTTTTTCATTCCAATTCTAAACATTAGAAACAGACTTGGTGTTTTATATATGTATGACAATCATCTCTGTTTTGGGAGTTACCCCATTATGTTCATTTTTATGGGACTACACAATTTTGAATTTAAATAATAGTCCATCTAAGAAAATTCCTAGGGCTCAGGAGATGGCTCAGTATGTACGAGCACTTGCTATGTAAGCAAGAAGACCTCAGTTCAAATCCCCAGTACTCATGTAAAAGCTAGACATGTTTGTGTGTACCTGTAACCCCGGCATCATGGGGCAGAGACACCCTGCAGTGCCACTGGCCAGGCAGACTAGCTGAAACAGCAAACTTCAGGTTCAGTAAGAGGTTCATTCTCCAATAATAAGGTGGAGGGCAATAGAGAAAGACACCCCCATGCACACTCATCCAACATACACGCACACACATAAATAAATAAATAAATAAATAAATAAATAAATAAATAATCTCCTTTAATTCCCAAAATAAAATGTGTGTGTTTAAAGAAGCCATCATATAGCAGGGGCACTGAATGAATAATCTTTTTTGTACTAACTTGATATTGAGGAAATCTTTCTGAGATGGAGAGTGGGATCTGGAAGGCCTGGAGCAAAGGCTGAAAATTTAGCATATTAAAGAAACCCATTTGCAGAGGGGAAGACTGGCCAACCCCCTAACCCCACTTCCACTCTCCCACACCTCCCCCAAATGAATCAGTCAGCGGCAGGCAGATGCACAGGTGCAGACTCTGCAGTGTCTGAAGGTAGCCAATGGCAGCTCATAATAATACAAAAATGCATACCTCTAGGCAGAGATTTAAGGTGCAAATGAAACACTCAGCGTGTGAAGTCATATCTTTATTTTATACATAATGTCTTTTATAAGAAAAATGAGAAGTCAGCACTTCTGGATATATTACCAAAGGAATCTGTCAGCATACTACGTAGACACCTGTACATCCCTGTTTATTGCAGCAATATGCACAAAAAACAAGATGTGAAACTGGCCTACATACTCATCACCAGATAAATGGATGAAGAAAATGTGGCATCTATAACATGCTAAACAGAATTTTATTTGGCCATAAAGAAGAAATAAAATTGTGTCTTTTTCGGGAAATTAAATGGAACTGGAGATCATTGTGTTAAGCAAACTAAGTCAAGACTAGAAAGACAAATATTCCATAATCTCTCATATGCAAAAATGTTTTAAAGTCTACCTAGGGGCCAGTGAGACAGCTCAGCAGGTGCAGACACTTGCTGTGCAAGCCTGATCACCTGAGTTTGATCCCCAAAACTGGAGTAAAGGTAGAAAAGGACCCAGCTCCCAGTTCCCAAAGTGGTCTTCTGACCTCCACAGGCATTTTGCATGTACACACACACACACACACACACACACACACACACACACAATAATAATAATAATAAAGGAAAGGGGTTTTATTTATTTTTATTTTATATGTATGAGTGTTTTTCCTGCATGTATATAAGTATAGCACATGATTGTGGAGGCCAGAAGTGAGTGTCAGATTCCCTGGAACTGGAGTTACAGACCTAGCCATGCACTTGGTTCACTTACATACATGCAGACAAAACACTCATATGCATAAAAAAAAAATTTAAAGAGAAGAAAATCATATTTACCAGACCAGATTTTATTTATATGTGAAAAACACATTAAAATATAGTACAAGCAATATATATATATATACAGTTCAGGCATTTCAATTTAAACACTATTCTAAACTTATGTGAACAATAAAATTCCTTCTCAAGCTTTCTCATTTGGTTTTCTTTATAATACTTTTGAAAGTGCTGGTTTACATATATTTTTTAAAAGCTCAGGATTTCAATTGATTGGTTTAACACTACATTACCTTGAAAAAGTCAGTCATTAGCGACTAAAGAACACTAAAACAACAAAGGCCGCCTGTTAATGGCGTGGTGAAGTGGCTGTGACAATGAGGGATCAGCTGTGAGGCATTCAATTACTCCTTTCAGAATTATTAGTGGCTAAATATTATGTTTCCTTTTGCACATTATAAGGAGAAGGCCATGCCTCAAGGACCTGATGGGCATTTATTATGGGATGGGAGAAGAAGCCCCAGAACCTATTTGAACTGGAGAGTTTAAAAAGCTCAACTCTCTTCAAAAGAAAATGGCAACTCAGACGGCCCATAGAGGTGCCAGACACTTAAGCACCTAGCCATCCCCTTAGAAGCAGGCTCTCTTTCTCCCTATTTTATCAAGTCCACTATGTGCTTGACTAAGCTTTCCTCTCAGTTTTTACTTCTAGCATACGGGTCTCAGCTCATACACATTACCACCTGCCTTCTGTGGAAATCAGAGCAACCAAGAAAAAGACATTGATTAGATCCATAGGCACCATCCAACACTGGGAGTCTTTGTATTGGACAGTGTTCAAACCAGATGACCCATACAGGTTGCTGCACTCAGGTATAGCTAGCCTATATTAAGAGTTATTTGGGCATGAAGAAGAAATGAAAAGGTCAGTTGGTCATGTTCATGATAATGAAAAAACATGACAAAAAACATGGAGGTTATGCAGAAAAACTGTGTGTGGGCACTTTATTTGAAAAGGAAAAGGAGAAGAGTAGGAGCCCAGAGGTCCATGGTTTTGTCTCTAGCTCAATTAGAAGTGAGGAAAAAATGTTAGTGGATATAAAACAGAGCCAGGAAAGGCCCTGTCTTTACAGAGCAGACAGGTTCAAGCTGTTGCTAAGGGGCCTTGGGTGGATTACATTCAGCTGTCTTCCCAAGGGGTCTGAACTATCCTTCTACCTTAGGCCATTGAACCTCCCCTCTTGGAGCCATACATGTTCTGTGAAAGACACTCGAGATTAGGTGACCAAGTTAAACCTTCCTGTCCTGGAAGTTCAGAGAGAGAGATTATCAGCAACACAGATAATTCATCACGTGCATACAATGGATTCAACTACTGTATATTCAAATACTATACAAATATAAACAAAGTGTAGTGTAATACTTTTCTAAGGAGGCACAAAGTTTCACCTAAAAATGATATTTTTTGTCACTGCCCTGAAAACAAGAAAGCTCTTTATTCACACATATGCATGTATTTTTCTGTACCAACAGTAGAAAGTGCCGAATCTCAATCTGCAATATTTAAAACCAGTGAATGCAGCAATATAGCTGTCAGAATTAAAATTTGTAAATCTCATGTACAAGAGAGTTTAGACATAAAATTTTCAAAACCATTAACTTACTCCTATCACTACCTAAGTTAATATATTCTTGATCAAAAACGGCTTGCATAATATACAATTTAGGTTTTCTGTGGTTCATTAAACTTGGTTAGAAGCAAAACACAGCCAAAAATACTATATTTTAGAATTATCCAGCTATGTGAGTAATTTTCCCAGTAAATTTATCTATCCCTCACACATATACAGAACAATTAAGGAAAATGCTGCAAAATCACAAAAAAAGAAAAGAAAAAAGAACACGAATTCAGAACTAAAGTGACATGAAGGAAAATATCCATGGGTATTTGAGAAAGTTCTGTTTAGTAAGGTAGTCTTTACCAAGAGTGTAGAACAGAAAAGTGTCACTCAAGTGGTACTGTGTAGAACACACTCCACATTGATGGAAAGTAGCAGACAAAACTCCAGGTCCTGTGCCAGACAGACAGCATGTGTTACCCAGAAGCATTCGTGCCTGGATTAGCTGTTAAAGCTCAGTATCCATCTCCTATGAGAGCTTGGCTGTCTCATCCAGCTTCTTCAATGTCCGCTGCAACTGCACTCACATCCAACAGACCAAAAAACAGCAGTTCTCCAAGCTAATGCTTGGAATTTCTACTTCCGGCATTTAGAGACAAATTTGAAAAAGATACATCCAGGCTCTTAAACCTAGTGATGTCACCATCAAAACAGATGCTACCAGAGGAAGCACCAGGCTGGATGGGCTTTTCTTTCTGCAGTTTGCACTACCTCTTCTGAGGAGCATCATGTCTAAGGGTTATTCCTAAGGAGAGTGATGGCTGTCAGATTCTGGGGGGCTGGGACTGCTAGATCGTTTCTCTGAGATGAAGTGGCATGTTCACAGCAGATACCTAGCAAATTCTATGCAGAGAAATCTAAATGTACTTACCAAGCCTTAGCCACTCAGCTAAAGGCCACCTGATTATATGTGAACATTCTTGAAAACTCAAATTCAATAGCACATTTTCTCCAATTATGTTATTATCAATTATGATTTGTTGTAGAAAATGGGACTTCAATCAGAAGACAGTGAATTCCTTAAACCTGAGTATCCTAGTCATCTTTCTGTCGCTATGATAAACACCATGACCAAAAGCAACTTGGGGAAGGAAAGGGTGTATTTTATCTTACATATCCAAGGCACAGCTCATCACTGAAGGAAGTCAGGAAGGAACTCAGGGAAGGAACCTGGAGGCAGGAGCTGAAGAATAGACCACAGATGAACACTGCTTACTGGCTTGCTCCTCTGGCCTGTGCTCAGTCTGCTTTCTTTTTTTTTTTTTTTTTTAATTTTATGTGTATGCGTGTATTGCCTGCATGTAGGTAAGTGCACCCATGTCGTGCAATGCCCACGGAGGTCAGAAGAGGCTGTCAGATCCCCTGGGACTGGAGTTACAGACAGTTGTTAGCTGCCATGTGGGTGCTGAGATGCAAACCCAGGTCTTCTGTAAGAACAACCAGTGTTCTTAACTGCTGAGCCATCTCTCCAGCCCCTCAGTCTGCTTTCTAATACAAGCCAAGACCACCTGCCCAGGAATGGCACCACCCACAGTGGGCTGGGCCCTCCCATGTCATTCAATAATCAAGAAAATGCCTCATAGACATGCCCACAGTCTGATGGAGTCAATGCCTCAATTGCGATCCCCTCTTTCCAGGTGTGTCAAGTTTGTAAGTGAAGCTATCCAGGACACTTAAAAAAAAAAGTCATGACTGAAGGGAACATATCTCAACATAATTAAAGCGATATACAACCAACATCATTTGAAATGCAGAAAAACTGGAAGTATTCCCATTAAAATCGGGAACCAGATAAAGCTGTCCACTATCTCCATTTGTCTGTAATATAGTGCTTGAAACTCTTAAAAGAGCAATAAGACAAGAGAAGGAAATTAAAGGAGTAATAATTGGAAAAGAAGAGATCAAATTATCCCTTTTTGCAGATGCTTTCCTATTATATCTAAGAGATGCCAAAAATCCCACCAGAAAACTCCTGGAAATGATTAACACTTTCAGTAAAGTGGCAGGTTACAAAATTAATCTACAAAAGTCTGTAGCCTTTCTATATACCAATAACAAGCAATCAGAGAAAGAGTACATGGAAATACTCCCTTTCACAAAAGCCACAAAAAAATAAACATATCTCGGAATAAACCTGACCAAAGACATTAAAGACCTCTACAATGAAAACTTTAAATCTTTAAAGAAAGATTGAGGAAAATATCAGAAGATGGAGGGACCTCCCATGCTCACGGATTGGAGAATTAATATTGTGTCTATGACCATCCTACCATCCTACCAAAAGCCATTTATAGATTCGATGCAATGCCAATCAAAATCCCAATGATATTCTTTACAGAATTGGAAAAAAAAAAAAAAAAACATCCTAAGATTCACATGGAAGCACAAAAGACCTCGGATCGCCAAAACAACCCTGAGCACTAAGAGCAATGCTGGGGGGATTACTATACCAGATTTTAAACTGTATTACAGAGCCATAGTCATAAAAACAACATCGTACTGGCACAAAAATAGACCCGTAGATCAATGTAACAAAATTGAAGACCCAAATATGAGTACATGTAATTTTAGCCACCTGATATTTGACAAAGAGGCCAAGAACATTCACTGGAGGAAAGACGGCATATTCAGCAAATGGTGCTGGCAAAACTGGATCTCCACTTGTAGAAGAATGAAACTAAACCCCTATCTTTCACTTTGCACAAAACTCAACTCCAAATGGATCAAAGTTCTTAATGTGAAGCCTGAAACTCTGAAACTATTAGAAGAAAACATTGGCAATAACCTACAAGATATAGGTATAGGAAAGGATTTTCTAGCCAGATCTCAATTGCTCAGGAAACAAGGTCAAGAATCAACAAATGGGACCTCATTAAACTAAAAGGCTTCTGTACATCAAAAGAAGCAACCAAGGAAGTGAAGAGAAAACCCACAGAATGGGAGAAAATCTTCACCAGAAACACATCTGACAAAGGTTTAATATCCAGAATATATAATGAACTCAAAAAACAAAAAAATCAAGACAGGAAGTAACCTGATTAAAAGATGGGCTAAGGGAGTTGAACAGAGAGTTCTCAGAAGAATTAAAGATGGCTAAGAAGCATCTTAAAAGGTGTTCAACATCATGAGTAATAAGGGAAATGCAAATTAAAACCACTTTAAGATTTCATCTTACCCCAGTCAGACTGGCTAAGACCAAGAGAAAAAATGATACCAAATGTTGTCTAATCAATGCATTATTCTCTGATTTACAAACTAGAATGTTTATTATTTAGGTTCAAAGCACCACAGACAAAACACTTAAAAACATTTTTTTTTTGAGACAAGGTCTCCCTGTAGCCCCCAGCTGGCATGGTACTCACTTTGTAGAAGAGGCTGGCCTCGATCTCAGAGATCTACCTGGTTCTGCTGGGATTAACGGTATGTGCTACCAAGCCTACTTTAATTTTTTAAAAATTGACTTAGTTATGCAGCTTTTGTACCCATCCTAATAAGAAAAAATACTTAGCTGGCATTATTGAGCCTCCTTTTTGGAAACAAATCAGAGAATGAAACCTTATTATGGTTTGGCAAAGAAGTATTTCCTGAATGGTTCACATATTGAAGGGCTGGCCACAGTTGGCAGCCCTCTTTTGAGACAATCTGGGAACTTTAGAAGGTAAGGCCTACCTGGAGGAAGTAAGTCACTGGGGTTGTGTCTATGGGGCTGTAGATTGTTCTGAGCCTCTCTCTGTCCTCTCTCTCTGCTTCCTGTCTGCCTTGAGGTGAACAACCTGCTCCTCCATACACCTTTCCACAATGGGCTGGAACTTCCAAAATCATAGCTAAAATAAATTTTCTTCCCTTAGGTTATGTCAGATATTTTGTCATAATGATTAGAAAATGACATAAGATCCCAAATTCAATAGGTCCTTTTCCTAAAAATGTATGCTAATTGCATTTGTAATGACTCTTGTACTTTCTTGCATTTCTTTTGAAGTCTTTCTTTTTAAAATTTTTCAATTTTTTCAAAGATTTATTTTATTTTGAATTATATCTGTGTTTGTGTGCAGGTCCATGGAAGCCATGGGCATCAGATTCCCCCTGGAGCTAGAATTGTAGGCAGTTGTGAATCACCCAATACCCAATGTGGGTGTTGGGAACCGAACCCAGGTCCTCGGCAAGAACAGTGCATGCTCTTTGGCCCCAGTTTTTAAATTACATATTTATTTTTTGTTTTTGTGTGTTTGTATGCACACATAAACTTACATATTACCATGCGGCACATGTGAGAAGCAGAGGACAACTTCCAGGAGTTGGTTCTCCTTTCACCATGTGAGAACAGGTTATCAGGCTTGGAACAAAGCATTCTCAAAAGAAGAAGTAAAGATGGCTAAGAAGCATCTTAAAAGATGTTCAACATCACTAGTAATTAGGGAAATGAAAATTAAAACCACTTTAAGATTTCATCTTACCCCAGTCAGACTGGCTGAGATCAAGAGAACAAATGATAGCAAATATTGGAGGATGTGGGGAAAGTGGAACACTCATCCACTGCTAGTGGGGCTGCAAACTGGTTCAACCCCTATGGAAAGCAGTGTGGAGAACTCTTAAAAAAT
>NW_008349068.1:5883940-5884984 GCF_000622305.1 Nannospalax galili | reverse complement strand
AATTTGCAGGTAAATGGATGGAACTAGAAACTGTTATACTAAGTGAAATGATGTATGTTCTCCCTCATATGTGGATCCAGACAAAACTATTGGAACCAGGATAATGAAAAGGAACCAGTGAGGTAAATGAAAAGAAAGAATCTGAAAAATAAGAACAGCAGGAAACAGGTGTTAATAAAGGGAGATATGGATAAAAATGGGGTAATTTTAAGGGGAGGGGGAGGGAGGGTTATACAAGGAACCTTGCAGATAAAGGGAAAGGAGCTCAAGAGAGGTGGGATGATAGAAGAAAGGTATTAAGGGAGAAATAGGAAAAATGGGGGCACCTTAAATGGGGAAACCGTGGTTGAAGGGTTAGAAAATGCAAGAGATAAATAATATCTAGCTAGCTTTTAAAAAACCAAAGGGAACCATATTAGTCCAATGATCTACTGACAAATTATACATACAACTAGCTCAAGAAACATAATATATGTCTAGTCAAAGTTTATCTGAGAAGCTTTGGTCTTTGCCCAAGCTTTATCTGCATGGCACACAGTAATTAAAAGTACCAGACTGGTGGACCCTAACCTTCTTGGATGTTTAACAGCCATACTTTGAGGCCTGTACTAATTTGGTTAGCAGGACTCAAAGGACAGTTTTTGCTCCCTGCCCTCCAAGGTCAACTAAGTTCCAGGGGACTATGGAGCATCTCTCAAAATGTCCTGTAACTGCGGTGGGTCACTTGTCCTCTTGATCAAGGAGGGCAAGGAGACCCCATCAGATGGACGTGAACCAGTGTCCAGCCTACAAAGAAGAGGGTCAACACAGAGGAATCATTTCCTCCGTGCTTCCAAACGAAGCCAACCATGGTTGAGCAGGACCTTTGGCTTATCTTCACATAGGCGAAACTGGCAAAAGAAAGGAGCCAGGGGCTCCTCCGAAGCCCATGTGACCCCTGAGGAACAGATCCTCAAATGACCTTAAGAGTAAAAATAAATTGGTTTATCTGGGCCAACTCTATGGTCTTAAACACCCAAAAGGAAAGTATAACCAAAGATTAAA
>NW_008349068.1:5876774-5883928 GCF_000622305.1 Nannospalax galili | reverse complement strand
AGAGTCCATATGCATAGCTAAAGGCTACATAACAAGCATCAATGCCAGACAGGCAATACCTTTTTTTGAGTTGTTGGCCAGGGTGGCCAAAGGGACTCCCAGACAGTAACCTAGCATAGACCTGGGAAAATGAACAGCAGACTCCCATCTTATCTAAAGGAATATTGATAACAGCTTGCTGCTAGATGAGGAAGAGCTGATCTTCCTAAAACAAGGAACTCTAGATAGGCTGACTAGACTCAGTGAATGGATAAGCACTGGGGAACAGCTGGGGTCACTGACAACACAGTAGACAGTAACAGGGATGACAGAGTATATGTGCTCCAGGGGGGTGAGGCATGGGAGGGTGTCACTTGGGATGTGGGTATATAAATTAATAGATTATTTGGGATGTTCTGTATGAAATACACAAAGAAAATCATTAAGTAAAAAAATGAGTTATATTTGAGGAAGAAGCATAAAAATCTGCTTCATGTTAATTAGTAGATGTGAAAAACATTACCACTGAAATCTACTTGACTTCATATCCATGCTCAGGTGCCAAGGATCTCAGAAAGTAACTGACTGTGACTAGTAATAATCAGATATGTAGAGATTAGAGATGCATGTGCAAACATCTAAGTGTTAGTTGCGTTAAAAATGAGTTTTTCTGTATGAAGCAGTAAATTTTAATAATGACATGGAGATCCTTTTTAAAGGTTAAAACCTCATTCAATTTTATGTCATATAGGGTTTATACTGAGTGCAATATTGTATAACTGTATTAATTCAACTGTAAACCTAAAAATTTACAGCCAATTTTGAAAGAGATGCATCTTAGCTCTGGAAATTGTTATTGAATATGTCAATGCTGTTGTAATGAAATGCTTCTAATTATGTGCTTATTAATAAATAATTTTTAAAAGTCATGAATAAAGAACTACCTTTCATGTCAACATATTGAAAAAACACATTAAATGTTCAACACAATATTCAGATATAATCTTTATAAAATTCCATTCCCAAATGGGCATTTGCTTCTGTCCAAGACAGGATAATAAGGACTAGATTGATCCTTTGACCTAACCATATAAAACCACGCAGAGAAAATGCTATGTAAATAGGGTGTTTTCTTTTCATAGTTAGCGGCAAGAAAAAAAGTGCATACATAGTCGATACAAACACAAATCATTTTTTAAGTTTTGCTATGTGGTTTGTTTGTTTTTTAATTTATTTGTTATTTTTATTTTATGTGTATGCCCATAAAACCAGTTTTTAAGACAGTAGCTATCAGGACTGGAGAGATGGCTCAGCAGTTAAGAACACTGGCTGTTCTTGCAGAAGACCTGGGTTTGAATCCAAGCACCCACATGGCAGCTAACAACTGTCTGTAACTCCAGTCCCAGGGGATCTGACAGCCTCTTCTGACCTCCGTGGGCATTGCACGACACAGGTGCACTTACCTACATGCAGGCAATATACACATACACATAAAATAAAAAGTAAATTACATTTTTTAAAAAGTTTTTTTTAAAAAAAGTAACTATCATCTAGTAAGGGATAGTGATCTTTGAAAGGTAGGAAACAAGGTAAGTCCTGATTGTCTCCAGTTACAATCCACAGAGGAGAGCAATTATGGAGGAATTCTTTCTACTTCAGAAGTGTAGAGAGTGTTGAGAATCAGGGAGATCAGGCAGCTCAAGTTCATAGGAGAGACCCAGAGAGATAAGAGCTCCACAGAGGGAAACCCAGAGGTCTGTAAAGACCTGTCTTGGGTATTCACAGAGTTCTGATCATATACCTTGAGTGTGTCTACTTTTTATCACTATGACTAATACTCAAGAAACAATTTAAAAAGAGAAAATGTTTTATGGGTTTCTAATGTAATATAGATTTGCAAATACTTTCTAGCTATCTAGGCTGGCTTTTTTATCATGTCGTGGATTTTTGGGGGTTTTTTTTGTTTGTTTGTTTTGTTTTTTGGCAGTGCTGGAAATCAAATCCAGGCTTTGCCTATGATAGGCAAGCGCTCTCCTACTGAGTTACCGCCTCAGCTTATTAAAAGGAGGAAAGGTTTACTTTGGCTCATGATTTCAGAGGCTTCAGTCTGTCCATGATCAGCTGGCTCCACTGCTTTAGGCCTGAAGCAAGGCAGAAACATCCATGGTAGCAGGAGCACGTGGCAGAGGTTGTTCACCTTGTACTGGACAGGAAGCAGGAAGGTCTTAGGGACTAGAGACCCTTTGAAGGTATGTCCCCAGTGAACTCCTTCTTCTAACCAGGCCTCCACCTCCAAAGCTTCCACCACCTCCCAGAATAGTGCCACCAGCAAGGGGACCAACTCTTCAACACATGAGCCTATGGGGGTCAGTCTGTCTTCAAATCACAACAATGAAGAAACTACTCAAGGTCAGAGGGGACAGGAGAAACATCTGAAATGGCAGCACAGTGGGCCCTGCATATCTACAAGCTCCCTATCTGGGGATTCAACAAACCACATATCAAAACTTAAAAAATGATTTGTGTTTGTATCGACTGTGTATGCACTTTTTTCTTGCTACTAACTATGAAAAGAAAACACCCTATTTACATAGCATTTGCTCTGCATCAGGTGGTATAAGACATCTAGAGATGACCTGAAGCATTCCGCTCAGAGACCCTGCAAACATTGCCATGAAGGGTTGGATCATCTGCAGAGTCTGGATCTGCTGAGAAGGACAGGGTCTTGGAAATAATCCCAGAGGACAATGGAGAGATGACTGTTGATCCTCTTTAAGCCTGCTGGTCTTGTTCTAACTTTTTAACACTTGACTCTTTGGATTGGGGAAGGGGGGATAATTTTAATAGAATAATAAAATTAAAGGGGAAAATCCCCACCCACTTAATCCATTAAAATTAACCTCTTGAAGGTGGAGCTATTCCCAGACACAATATAGCCCATTCATTTTTATAGAAAGCCTTGAATGTACTATTTCAATGGTATAGAGACAGAAAATATATAAAATCTATGATGTTTTTGAGTAAAAGAATCTTTTCCTGCTACTCTCTTGGAAAAAGTGGCATTTCTAACTAGAATATTCTAAAACAGCATCCGTAGTTTAAAACTCAACATGAAAACTTAAAATTGTGAGAAGTGATAAAAATGTTTCAAATAATAAATTGGAAGACAGTTAGGGCTCAAGTAAATGTCTGGGGGCTCAGGGTCCTCTGGCCCCAGTGGCCTTTAAGGGCTCCCTTTGCTCTAAAGACTAATCTGCAAATCTTAGACGCAAGTGTTCTTGCGCCCTCTAGTGGCAACTGTTCACCACCACACCCTCATTTTGTTTCCCCTGAACCCCAACAATCTCCCTCCAAATAGCCTCTTCCTCCAATTCTCTGAGCAGAGACAGCTTTTAAGGTAACTTGCACTGTCTGCTATATTCTTGCAAAACTAATTTGTCAATGTAATAAGCAGAAAATGACAATCAGGAAAACAAGACAGCTGATTCAAATGACTGAGCATGAAGTGACATTTACGACAGTAAAATTACGCCATATTTTTATCTTCAGTATAACAAATCAGGAATACAGATTTACATGGGGGAGAGTGGGAATTCAATGGGTGAAGACACTGAAAGTAGTTCCTAGGGTGGCAACTACTGATGACTCATGTATCTGTCTGCTTGTCAGTTCCTGGTTCTCCATCTCGCCTTCATCTTCTATTGTAGCCTAAGTCAGTGGGACACACAACAACAACAAAAAAAGTGTGTCTTCTTTTATGCATGTAATTGAAGAATGGAAACATTGTTTCTAATTTTATAATCAACACAAATTTTTCTGAACCTTTTCTTTTATGCATGTATAATGAACACACTCATAAAAAAATTATAATTATTGCCTCGAATATCTGTTCTCCCTGAATTTCAGGTGGTAAGCATTAGCAAATAGAACCATTCCTACCTAGCAGTCGGCATTTGTTTTGCTATTCCAAGTAATACAACCTTTAAAGTCATAGGCCATTTTCTGTTGCTATAAATAAATACGACAAGCTGAGCAATTTGTAAAGAATAAAGGTTTACTCAGCCCACAATTCCTGAGGCTAGGAAACCCAGGACATGGGCCTGCCTTTTGTGAGGCCTTCTTACTAATAGGACTCTACAGAGTTCTGAGGTGGCACAGGACTTCACATTGTAAGAGGAAAATAAAAGCAAACCCAAACTGCCTTTTATGAATAATCTAAGATTCCTTAACCCATTAATGAATCAATCCATTCATGAGAACTGTGCCTTCATGACCTAATTACCTCTTAGAGCATTCCTCACTCCTCACCCCACCTCTTAATACCTCACAATGAGGATTAAGTTTCAAAATAAGTTTTGATGAATCATTCAAGCCACAGCATTTAACATTTCTCTTTTGTTCTTTGTGTGTGATGTGTGCATGCATGTAGTGTGTGTGTGCACATGCGCCTGTGTGTGCACATGTATATGTGCCACAGTGAATATGTGGAAGTGAGAAAACAAATTGGTTCTCTCCTTTCAACATGTAAGTCACAGATATTGAACTCATACTGGTCATCCAGTTTGGTGATGAGAGCCTTTATCCACTAAGCCATCTCGCCAAGTCAAAAACTTAACCTTTCTACAAAGAAAAACTGAAAACTTTGTTTACCCCAAATCTGATCAAATTTAAAGGATATTATTACAGAGTATTCTGAACAAGAATATTTATATGCTCCAGTATGCATTTACATAGCCTAGAACAGATTTAACCGTTAATAAACTTGCCCAAAACAAAGGCATGCACCTAGCCTAGGCTGACGAGATGAACAGGCATCCATTCTATGCACCCTCCATCATCTTTTAAAGGACCTTATCTTATAACAATCACAACTTAATACAAAATTTCCCATCTTGGGATTCTGCTATATTCATGGTAATCAGTAAAGAAACAAGCAGTAAACGTGTGGAAGAAAAACGGTCACCTGTCCTGTTCCCATTACCAGTAGGACATGCTGGATCAGAGAGTGAGAAGAAAACTAATACTTTGCAATCAGACATAAAAAAAAGTTTCTCCATTCACATCCCTCAATAAATGAGGCATTCCTGCAAGTTAGTACATGTCCAAAAAACACAATGTTCTATTTGCAACTTATACATAAATTGCTTTGAAAACAGCTTTACAATAATTGATAGAATGTAGGCGTGGTGCCTTTCCTCTACTGATTTAAGTTTGAGTGGTCTGAGACCTGTGAATTAACTGGCAACAGACAGAAGCCCATTACCAGTGAAGGAGGGGAAGGCCTGTAAGGAGAGAGGCTCCTTGAAGAGCCAGGGGAAGGGTGTTCAAACAGCTAAGGCCTCAGCCAGAAAGCATAGCCATTTGTCATAAGGCTCATTTGCAACTTGTTTCCAATGTAACAGTTTTAAACTTCAGTCATTTCCCTGTCTGGAAACCCCTCGGGGAGTTTGTGAGTGCAGAACTCTCACACAATTCTGCTTTTAATCAGACAAACAAAGCATCTTCCTACTACTGTTGGTTCAAGTGCCTTCAGTTTAAATCCATGGCTTTATCGTGGGTTGTGGGTCTCTTCATTTTCTCTATTTGAAATACCACATGAAGCTCTTTACTGAACTGGGTTGCTTGCTATGAAGAGTAGAATCACATTAGAGGTTGGGAGGTAAGAAATCTCCACAAAGAGAAATCATTCAGCACAAAGAGAAAAGTAAAATGTAAACATACAGCCCCATAATCCGTGAGCTAGTCCCCGAGTCCCGGGATCAGTTAGTGTAGCAAATGGCTGTCTCAGCTAATAGAACAGTAGGAACCGGCCACCATCTGTCCTGTCTGGTTTACCTAGGAGCAGCATTCTTGCAAGGACCACACAAGCGTCTCCTTGTTGGGCAGTCAGCATACCTAGACATCATTTAGGAATACAAGAAGTTAACCTGCTGCTTCTAACCTCCATGCATCCAAGATCTGTGATGTGGTACTGAACCCTTGCTCCTTTACTGTGAAAATGGCTAGGATTTGTTATTTCTAGATCATTTGTTCACAGGCTTGCATCTATGTGGCATTACTTTTTGCAGAAAGGAGCTCAGGTTGACAACTGGCTAGCCCTAGAAGTGAGATATGTGGAGAGGGACATCACACAATATTCATGTCCGCATCACTTGGACCTTTACATACCTTATGTCAAAAATGAGCCACTAGATTCGCCCTTCCATCTCCCCCGCTGTTCTCTGCTCCTGGTTTGGGCCCTGCGCCATTCCTGGTCTTGGGTCCCCAGACACCTGGGGAACCAGTGCTGCTTCCTGATCCTTTTTGCCCAGGCCAGCTTGGTGCCTTCCTTGGGCTCCAGAAGCACTGCTTCAAGACCTGGCCCCACCCTCACCTCTCCCTGCTTCGGTGGACCTGCACCACCGGCTAACTCTCCTGGCCTGCTCTCCTGCCCTCAGGCCTCTCTTGGGGTAAGTCTATCGCGCAGCCCTCCGCGCCTTGACTCCCCGAGCCGCGTTCACCCTTCCATCTCCCCTGCTGTTCTCTACTCCTAGTTTGGGCCCTGCACCATTCCTAGTCTTGGGTCCCCAGACACCTGGGGAACCAATACTGCTTCCTGATCTTTTTCACCCAGACCAACTTAGTGCCTTCCTTGGGACCCAGGAGCACTGCTTCTGGATCTGGCCCCGCCCTCACCTCCCTCTACTTCCCTGGTCCTGCAACACCCACCAGCCTCTTTCTGGGGCTGACAGCCTCTTTCTGGGGCTCCGAGGCTTACCTTTCTGCTCCCTGATCCTTTGCATCCAGTACAACCCAGCTACTCAATCCACTCCCTGGGAAATCTTGGGGCTTATTCCCACTCCATCTGCCTTTGCATCCCTGCGTGGCACAGCCACAGCCAGGATCTCAGGTCAGTCCAACACCCAAGTTCCTGAGGCCAAAATCATTCTTAGAAGATTCCAGACCTAAGGAGAAAGTCTGAAAACTTCTGACCCACATTGGAATTGGGCCACCGTGGAACTCATGAAGACAAAATCAATGCGGCCACGACAATATAAAATCAAAAAAGAGAACCAGAAGCTTAGACGAGCCAGCTCTTCATACCCAAACAGTAAACCACAAAGACACATAAAGTTCAAAAAAAGAAGCAGAACTAAACTTGAAGGCCCGAGTATCACACAAGAGTCAGAAACTAC
>NW_008349068.1:5854180-5871913 GCF_000622305.1 Nannospalax galili | reverse complement strand
AATTCATCTGTAAACCTAAAAATGTACAGCCAATTTTGAAAGAGATGTACCCTAGCTCAGAAAAATGTTATTGAATAGGTTAATGCTGTTGTAATGAAATGCTTCTTCTAATTAAAAAAAAAATTAAAAAAAATATTTATCCTAAAAAAAAAAAATTGAGCCACTAATGCTGACAGGCCAGGGAAAAATGTTGTGGTCTACCAGGTTAGAGTTTGGTGCTATGTTGACATCCCCACATCTTTACTACCAGTGTTCCTCTCTGAGGCTGTAAAAGCAAAACAGGTTACAAAATACCTGTAGAGAAAGCCTTTGGTTTGGTCTTGGTAACTACAGAGAGATATCATATTTCATGACCAGCTCTGACTAGAATTTTGTCCCATTCATCTATAGTTAGGGATGTTGGCAGCAAATGAAAACAACACAACAGATGAGCTGCTCCATGACCCACTCCAACCTGGAGGACGGCTGACCTTGAACTTCCATGGAGGTTTCCTGGTACAAAATTAATCTACCACAGGAAGATAGAGTTGCTTTGTCTTCTTATGCATTCTGTATATTTTACAAATCCATTGTAAGGATGGGGTCTACCAGATATCTGTATTGGGGGAAAAAAGCCATGTCAAGTTCTTCTGTGTCACCTCAATGCTAGCCAGCAATCAGACATTAGTTATGATGTCCAGGAGCAACAGGTATTTGAGTTATTCAAGAATTGTGGGTAAAATTATGGTTTAGGTAAAGTCAACCTTATTTTGAAAGGAGACCATCATATAGGAATACAGGAAGAACAAAACAGGTTAAGATAAGTAATCTCAAGCCCATCTATAAATTAAAGAGGAAATTTTTTGTTAAAATTTTCAAGATTTTTTTAAAAGACAGAGAGGTTGCAAGAAAAGACAGATGGAGACAAAGTTGCAGACCTGAGACCTTGACTAAAACTGTCTTTCTGAAGCCTGTGAGTTGGCACCAGAAAATCTTTAGCTTGCCCATGGGCATAGCTTTCTAGTTGTGAAGGTAGTGATGATTTGGGGTCTAGCCTGGTGTGGTCTATGTAAATCCAAGAGGCTCTTTATTTCTATGACTTTGTTAACAGTAGTTCAAAAGGCCCAATGACACCTAATGACATGAAAACTGACCATCACACTACTTGTTCCTTCTCAAACTAGATGCTAAGACCTTATGGCTCACACTTTGGTTGCTAGAGAAATCAAGCTAGAACCAAGCTGGAAGCTTACTCCTTGCTGGCTAGCTTTTGCAGTGCTAGAAGGTGCTACACCATCTGCTTGAGCAGAAAAGTCTTCAGCATTCTTAGCTGTGAACTCTGTGAGCTGGTGGTGTAACTGTGGCACAACTGTTATGAGGCTAACCAACCACTTTTAAATGGATCCGAGGCCTGACCCACAGGAAAATTTCATCCTTGGTACCGTAAACCTCATCAAAAGCCCATTATAGCTCAGGAAGCCACAGGCCTGAAGGGGCACCTAGTAGTGTTGCTTTGCTAAATGGCATGTGTCACACACCTTCCAAATAGTTGTGTTTATTCCTATTCATTAGTGCTGCTCTCAGCCTTAATCAGAGAAGCTTCTGTTTGTGGGGGTGATGGGTAACACAGAGACTCAAAAGTGGTCAAGATGCTGAGAATAAATGACTATTGAATGGTCAGTTCTAAATGGGACATTTTTATCACTCCCTCCAGGACTCAGGGAACACTGAAAAAAGAAGCAGAAAGAATGTAAGAGCTGGAGGATGGGAAGGAACATTGTAAAACATTCTTCTGGGCATACACAGCTGCTGCACCCATGAACTCACAGCAAGAGTGACTACCTGCACAGGACAGGGCCCATCAGCATTCCACTATGGATCAGGGAAGGGCTCATAAGACCCCACCTCTCCCTGGGGAGCTAGAGGCAGCTAGTGGTTGCTGGGGAAGGAGTGCCACATTTCCCAGTGGTCTAGCCATGGAAGTAGCTCTGGCTCCAGGAAATAATCCCCCATCCATGCCCATGCAAGCAACCAAGTAAATGCTGTGGGCCATAAAAATTTTTTTAAAAAAGACAACAAAGAGGGGGAGTTGTTGGGGGAGTGGATATATAATAATGAGTATGATCAATGTACATATGAAAGTGTGAATTTTTTAATTTAATAACCACATGATTAGAATTCTTTGGGGCCTGAACAATTCCCTGAATTGACCACTCAGACACAGAGACTCAGGAAAACTTAGCTGCTTTATTGAGACTGACCGGCCAGGGACACAGGCAGGCTCAGGAGCTGCACTGCGACCCAGAGCTGTGAAAATGCAAGGCTTTTAAGCACAAAAACTGCAGAACAGGGGATTTCTGTAAAAACCATAAACAGAAGAACCAGGAAAGGATTTGAACAATCTAGGGCTGATTTCTAGAGCCTTAACCTATGCAGCCATTGGCTAGCTTACCTAGGGCAGAACTTTTTTCCTCTCTTGCCCCAGTCCATTTCCATAGAAACCATAAACAAATGTACCAGGAAAGGGTTTGAACAATCTAGGGGATTTCCAGAGTCAGGTGGAGAGCAGCTCTTTCTCAGAGGACAGGGAGGGGGTCTAAAGGGCACTCTCCTTCATTCCCCCCTTTTGTTTTGGAAATCCTCTTGAAACAAACCATTGATTCATATGTGTCATCTAAGGGATTGTAATGGGCCCTCTGCCGGTACCAGCTGACCAAGGCAAACAGCACCTGAAAGGGGGAGTGAGGATGAAAGAAAAACAACAGACAGAGAAGGATACTTGGGAGGACTGTCAGTAGAGACTGCAGCCCCAGTTTATTTTAGCTCAGCCTTCTTATACAGTAGAACATCAGATAGCCAAAGTTTGCTTAGCTGAATTAGCATCAACAGCTCTTTTTCCCACCTTTTCCTGAGGGTCAAGGAATGGTCAAATACTTGTTGTGAATTGTTACGAATTCCACCATTTAACCATCTTCCCTAAATTATCAACACATTCCTCCTGACTTGGCAGAACAATTCAGTACTGGTGTGCAAAACACACAAACTCTTGAGTCAAGGTGAAAGATCATAAAATAAACAAGCAAGCCTGCCACACCTCAATATACATAATGGCTGTGCTTATACTAATAGCTCCCAACATCTCCCCCTTTTTTATTTTTTATAACCCCAAATTATCCTATATCCAGGACAGAAGGACCATGCCTGTCTCAGGTTGTCTTCTGCTAGAGCAAAGCCTTACCCGTCATCGGCACGTAGCTTCCATTAGCTACACCCTGTCTTAGGTTGACTTTCTCCCAGAAGATCTTACCTGTCTTTGACTACCGGCCTCTGTTAGGGGAGGGAGGGCAATCTCATATCATGCACAGTAGCCTTGACTTGTCACAAGGATTTCATAAGTAACTTTACTGCCACTGGAAGAAAACAAAGACATAGGAGGAAAATCATGCCAAGTCCCACTAAGCCACTCACAATGGAAGTGATAAGAGGACCACGATGGCAAGGTGGCTCTCAGCCTTTTTAGAATATCTGTCACTGCTTTTGCTGCATCAAAGTCAAGAGGTTTAGCATTCCTAAGATTCAAAATTTCCTGATGTAACATGATCAAATCTAAAGATACATTTTCATGATGCCATATTCCATGCAGGTGCACCTTGATTTTGTCCCATTCATATACACTACTATTATATATTTTTGAGGTTACACAGATCCACTCACAATTTGCATGACAGGACAAATGAGTTCTTATTTTTAATCCCTGAATTTCATCCCCTAAATACTGGACAATTTCATATAGGGCATTTAGCTTATGTTCTAACCTATTATCTATATCTTCTTGTGTTCCTAATGCTAAAGTAACATTTTCAAATAATTGATTAACATGGGTGGCGATATGCACCCCTTGAGAGAGAGCCACTGCAGCAGTTGTACTAGACACCAAAAAGGTAATTAAAGCAGTAATCCATGCAATGATCAGTCCCACAGCACTCCGTGATCTTTCTAAGGCCTTCTCCATTTCTAGTAGCACTTGCAATCCTTTTTCACTATACCAAGGACCTGATACATTAATGGGAATCATAACAAAAGAGGGTTGTCTAAGAATCATAACTTGAGTTGCATTAGGCAATACAGAAATACAATTAGTAAGGTGACACCCAACACAGCTAATATTAAATACCCTATCAGCATTAATGCTAATATTAATATCCCCTACCAATAGTACAAAGGGCAAACTAACACAGGCCATTATTGAGACTTTCAAAGGGCACCTGGACGTTGTCCTTGTCTTTGGATTAGAACAATCTGTGCAATTACACCCACATCCCTGGCCCTCTATGCGGCCCATGGCAGTGGCTAATTTCCAAATGTATGTTTTCTTGTGCTCCGAATCTGACCACCACAATCCTGCTGCCAAACCCTTACTCCAATCCTCTTCCTGTCTGAGGGCTCTCCACTGTACCTCCCTGCTGATTCCCTGACCAATCCAAAATAAACCTATCACTACCAGTCACATTATATCTCAAAGGTGTCTTTCCCAGGTACCGCCTCCATAATAAGGTTTTATTGCTGAGCTTATGCTCATGTCCACAGGGTGGAAATGCTTGCGGAGAAATTTTTCCCTCTACTCTATTACCTCTTGGCAGTAGCACTTTGGCATTGGTACAGCATCCACCTCATCCAACAAGCACATGGTCATCTACTTGTACACACCTGGACTTACTATCATTTTTAACAAAACAAATAGGCAACCCGCTTCCAATCCCGAATAATTAAAATTCGTCACCACTTACATCATCAGGTGTTTCAAAGTGGGCCCAGTGATTAATCAAAAGTCATTCACAGTCACTACTATCTCTTTTATTTCCCATATCGCAGGGTGCAGTATTGGTGGATCAGGAACATAAGTCCAGTATAATTCAGGCAAGATCACTTGCAAGAACATCATCAGCCACGTTTGCTGCCTCATCATTCTTTTCCACTTCTTTTCTGGCACTCGTCCAGCAATACTCACCAGCCTTTCGGGCAGCCACCTGGCTCCAACCACGTCCTGCGGAAAAACACAAACATGGCCTCATCCCCATATCAATATAGGGTCGGGGCCATTCCATTGTCCAGTTAAAGGATCCTTCCACCTGACTTGGGCATAGGTATCCTGTGACCGAGGGTGCCACATTCTATCTGCTGCAGAATGGTCATTTTTGTCCAAATTCAAAAACCTTAAAATGAAAAGAGTATGATGTAAGAGATTATTTGGTGTCTGGGGATATAACTCCCCTTTTTTATTTTTTGTAATTGTACTTTTAAAGAGCCATGAGCTCTTTCCACTATACCTTGTCCTTGTGGGTTATACAGTATCCCAGTTCTATGCTCAATGCCCAACTGCAAGCAGAAATGCTGGAACCCCTGACTGGTGTAGCCAGAGCCATTATCCGTTTTTATAACATTAGGGATCCCAGCTATGGAAAAGCATGTTAAGCAATGAGTTATAACATTTTTTGTGGCTTCCCCTGTCTGCGCAGTAGCCATAATAAAATCAGAAAATGTATCTATTGTAACATGTACATACCGTTGCCTGTCAAAATCCGCAACATGAGTAATATCCATTTGCCACAATTGGTTAGGCTTCAGTCTTCTAGGATTAACTCCATAATGAGGAACAATTTGTGTTTGAGGACAAGATGAACATTGTAACACAATTCATCTTGCAGCTTCCCTAGTAATATGAAATTGTTTTCTCAAACTTTGACTATTCTGGTGATGAATGGCATGAGAATTTGTTGCTTGCTCTACCTGAGTCAATCCTATAAGCTGAGTGGCTTTATCTGCCAAGGCATTCCCCAAAGCTAATGGTCCAGGAAGACCACTATATGCCCTTAGATGTCCTATATAGCAAGGATATTTTCTAGATTTAATAATATTTTGCACTTGTCTTAACAGCAAACAAATTTGAACATTCCCGGTTTCAATAAAAGGCAGTGTTTCAATTTCCTGTAGAGCTCAAGCTACATAATGACTATCTGTATAGAGATTGAAGGGTGTTGAGGCCATAAGTTGGAACACCACTGCTACAACATGAAGTTCTACTACCTGTGCTGATGCAGGGTAAGTTTGAAAAGAATATCTTTGCCCATAAATCACATAAGCTGCATGTCCATTAGAAGAACCATCAGTAAATACCAACACAGCTTGGCGGATGGGACTAACCTTAACTATCTTTGGAAATATCAACTCATGCATATTAGCAAATTGTAATAATTTATCCTTGGGATAATGACTCTCTATCTGACCCATACAATTTGCAAATGCAATTGCCCATGAATCTACATTTTGAAACAACCATAGCAATTGCACCTTAGTGTAAGGAATAATAATTTGAGCAGGCTCGGCTCCAAAGTACCGACACGATTCAGTACATAATTGTTGGACCAAGGCTGCTACAGCCTCATAATAAAGATTAATCACTTTGACTGGGGATACTGGTAGATGCACCCAAAGAAGAGGGCCGTCCGGCCAGAGTACAGCTGTAGGGGTGTAAATGGTAGAAAAAACACAACCCATCCAGGGCCGACTATAATCTACATAAGTAATTTGTTGCTGTTCAATAGCATTTTCTACTAATTGTAAAGCTTGAAGAGCATCAGAAGTAATTTTTCTGCTAGAGTTGGGATCCAAATCTCCTTTCAGCACATCAAATAAAGGCTTCAACTCCCCCGTTGTAAGCCTCTGATGGGGGTGAAGCCAATTTATGTCTCCTAACAACCTTTGAAAATCATTTAATGTTTTTAAATTATCCTTCTTAATTTGTATTTTTTGAAGTTTAATTTATTTGGGATACAGCAGTTTTCCTAGATAGCTGAATGGAGCTCCCCTCTGTACTTTCTCAGGGGCAATAACTAGCCTGTAACCTTTCAACCCCTTCTGCAAGACTCCATGGGCAGACAATAGGAGTCCCTCAAGTTTGTGAGCTAGAAGTATATCATCCATATAGTGAATAATATATACTTCAGGATATAGATATCTAGTCTGTGCTATAGCCTGAGCTACATACTTTTGTCATAAGGTAGGACTGTTGGCCATTCCTTGAGGTAAAACTTTCCAATGATACCTCTTCATATGCTCCTTAAAATTTATGGAAGGCACACTGCACACAAATCTCTTGCAATCTTGAGGAGCCAAGGGAATAGTGTAAAAACAATCTTTTAAGTCCAAGATAATTTTAAAGGTGTCCTGTGGAATAGCAGAAGGATTAGGCAAACCGGGCTGTAATGCGCCCATTGGTTCCATTGTTTCATTGACTTCTCTCAAATCTTGCAACAACCTCCATTTGCCTGACCTTTCCTTAATCACAAAAATAGGAGACTTCCAGTGTGAATTAGAAAGTTTGATATGTTTGCTATCGAGCTGTTCCTGCACTAACTGCTCAGCGGCTTTTATTTTTCTCCTGGGTAAGAGGCCATTGATCCACCCATACTGGCTTTTCGGATTTTAGCATCAGCATGAGGTGCAGGTTGTTGAATGGCCTCTGTTAAAAATATCCTAGCCCTTTCGTATCCAATTTTTGACACATTTGTAACAGTGCCTGAATTCCCTGCCCATTTCTTCCTAGTCTGGCTCGTGGAAGCATTCCTTGATTAAACATTTGCTGTGAAACCTGCTCATTGGGACTATACATATAGACCCCCATTCTACTCATTACATCCCTCCCCCAAAGACTGACAGGCAACCCCTTCACGATGTAGGGAGTAAAAGAACCTTTGTGTCCCTCCAGGTCCTTCCAATGTAGCTCATCACTACTTTGATACGGACTCTGACTTTGCCCTATGCCCTGCAAATTTGTCATGGAAATATGCTTTGGCCAGGCTGAGGGCCACTGTTCTGAAATTACAGATACATCTGCCCCGGTGTCCAAAAGTCCTTTAAATCTTTTCCCATTAATAATTAGCTCCAACTCAGGTCGTTGTTGACCGATAGCTTGTAGCCAATAAACATCAGAGGAACCAAAACCACCTGCCCCTCTATGCTGCTTTTTACTATTGTTGCCACTGTGAACCAGAGGGAGCAGAAGCAATTGTGCCAAGCTTTGTCCTGACTGTATTACAGCAATTCCTAAGGGGGAACAAATCATAATCTTAATTTCACCTTGATAGTCTGAATCTATCACTCCAGGAGCTACCAGAATTCCCTTCATGGTAACACTAGTTCTTCCTAATACCAATCCCACCCTTCCTTTTGGCAACGGCCCATACACTCCTGTAGGTATGGCTTGCATTCCCATGTCAGGGGTTAATACTGTGTAGGTGGAGGCACTGAAGTCCAGTCCTGCGCTTCCTGGGGTGGCCCTGAAGAGGTCTTGAATGGATTTCCCTGCTGGGATACGAGTGTCTGGAGCACCCCATAACATTGTTTCGGGGCCCCCTGCAGAAGCAAGTTCCCCATAACATCCTTTTTTGATTTGCATTCATTAACCCAATGCTTCCCTCGTTTACAGCGGGGACATAAGCCTGGCTCTTTGTTTCTCTGACCTTCTCTCTGCTTGTTAGGGCACTGTTTCACTTGATGTCCCAACTGGCCACATCCAAAGCAGCTCCCCTGAGGTCCAGCCACCCATCCTTTAGACCCTTTCGTTTGTTGAAAAAGTATCTCCTGAATAGGCTTCCCTGCAATGCTGCAGCCATGGCTACTCCTTGGATGTAAGATGGCCCAATATCCGAACATAATCTTATATAGTCTGATAAATCACCTTTCTTTCTAAAAGGCCTAATAGCAGCTTGACAGGCTCCATTGGCATTCTCAAACGCAAGCTGTTTCACTAGAAGTAAACCAGCTTCACTGTCCCCCAGCAAGCGACTGGCAGTTTGCAATAATCGAGCCATGAAATCCTGATATGGCTCATCCAGACCTTGCCTGATGGTAGACAAATCCTCCATCTGTCTACCACTAGATGGCAGTTTATACCAGGCTCTCCAGGCTGCAGCATTAATCTGCGCATAGGCAGCAACATTGTATTGCAACTGCTGAGCAGTATCCCTATATTGTCCTTCACCAGCAAACATATCAAAATCTATAGGAACATTCTGCGCTCTAATGATATTTGCTGTTGCCTGGCACTGTTCCACATCCTCAGATTTCCACAACAGATAATCCCCCTGAAAGGCAAGCACACCCCATCTGCTTCCAATTGCCAGGTGGAAGTGCATCTGTGGATAGGGATTCTAACAAAGCCTGGGTAAAAGGGGCAGTGGGACCATACGGAGCACAAGTGGTTTTTAGCTCCTTAAGCTGCTTAAGTGGCACCGGTGCATGAGCCCGCACCCTGTTGCCCTGCTGATCAACTTGCTCTGAAACTGGGAAGACTTGAAATCCATGAACTGACTCTCCTCGCTCTACCACGGCCCCAATGGCCTGTTGTAGCAGGGATTGCATGGTTCTAAGATTCCTGCCGAAGGCTCCTGAACCATGGCAATCATGGGAGGTGCAACAACCTTCAGTGGCCTTGGAGGAGGAGGATCTAATCCTGCCATAATAGTGGGTGTTGGGGTATTCCTAGCTCTTTCCTCCTTGCCATCTAACATTTCCTTCTTCAAAGCCTCCAACTGTGCCCTTAATTGTTCAATTTCCCAGTGATAGTTAGGCTTCTCAGACAAAGCAATTAGAGGTGGATATTTTTCCTGATCATACTTAACCACCTCCTCTCCTAGGGCAGACTCATCTTCAGGGTCAAGAGATCCCTCTTCTAGCCCCGGATGGGGTCTTCATAAGAGGATGGCTAGGCTAATGGAGCCGGCTCTGGCGGGGCGAAAAGTTTGGTTTCACTTTTACCCAAGCTGTCGCTTATCGGACTCTCCTTTTTAGTCTCAGCAAATGTTCCTTCCTTTGCCTTCTCAGCCTCGTGCCATGGATCAAGACTATCTTTGACCAAAGCCCACAATGTAAAAGCATCTATGGGAACTTTGGAAGGACCCTCTTCCAAAAACAGCTCTTTTTCCCACCTTTTCCTGAGGGTCAAGGAATGGTCAAATACTTGTTGTGAATTCCGCCATTTAACCATCTTCCCTAAAATATCAACACATTCCTCCTGACTTGGCAGAGCAATTCGGTACTTGTGTGAAAAACACACAAACTCTTGAGTCAAGGCGAGGAGGATCTAATCCTGCTTAGTATAATAGTGGGTGTTGAGGTATTCCTAGCTCATAGATCACAAAGTAAACAAGCAAGCCTGCCACAGCTCAGTGTACAAAATGGCTGTGCTTATACTAATAGCTTCCAACAGCCCTCATAACCATCAGTTGTACAGCGGAGACCCTTTGTTTAACAAATTTGACTAGAGCATTAAAGATACAGGGTTCAAAGGTTTTCAAACCAGGGAGCAATCTGAGAGTTAGGAGGCATCACCTCCATAATAACCTTCCCTGTCTGTGTATCAGATAATTTCCTAACATAAGTCTGGGGCTGGTAGACTCTTTGGTGGGCCATCCCAGAGGGTAGAGTCAGCAGGAGCAGAGTCATAGTGACACCGGGGGAACAGGTGAATAGTCTTTTACCAATGGAAGTTTCAGGGGGTCTCCTGGGTGATGTTGGACCTTCCATTTTTCTTGGTCAACCTGGGCAGGCTTGACATGTAAGTGATGAATCCAGGTGCGCAGTCCATCCACCTTCACTGCCATGGGAATCATCAGGATCACAGTGAATGGTCCTTTCCACCGAGTGGCCAATGTCTCCTTCTGATGTTGCTTTATCCAGATAATGTGTCCAGGTCAGTAAGGATGTGGAGTAGCTGGAGGCAGTTCATGCATGTGCCAGATCAGGGGGTGGAGGTGCTCCTGTACAGCCTGTAATGCCCTAATAGACTGGAGGATTTCATGATTAGATATTTCAGCCAACAGTTCTGACTTTAATCTTGGGACCAGGGGAGGGCATCTTCCGAAAAGAATCTCAAAAGGAGTTATTCCCTGGATATAGGGGGAGTTTCTAACCCTGAGGAGGGAAAAAGGGAGGAGAGTCATCCAGTCTGTGCCAGATTCTAAGGTTAATTTAGTCAAGGTCTCCTTAAGGGCCTGATTCATCCTCTACTTGTCCTGAACTCTAGGGATGGTGTGCACAATGTAGTTTCCAATTTGTGCCCAGGACCTTTGCTAAGTCCTGGATCACCTGAGAGATGAACACTGGTCCATTGTCAGACCCCAACACTAAGGGCACACCAAACCTGGGAATGAGTTCATCCTATAGCTTCTTGGCAACTGTGGTCGCTGTTTCCTTTTTGGTGGGAAAGGCTCCTATCCATCTTGAAAAAGTGTCTACAAAAAAAACAGTAAATATTTATATCCAAACCGGCCCAGCTTTACCTCAGTGAAGTCTACTTCCCAGGGGACTCTGGGGGTAGTTCCTCTTTCACGTTTTCCTAAGGATTTATCATTTTTCAGGTAGGCATTAGTCATCTGGCATGCCATGCATCTGGAGGTGATGTCCTGTATAGTACCTGTTGAGGAAGGAAACTGGAAGCATCTGGTTAGTAATAACCTGATCTTTTCTTTTCCCATGTGGGTTCCTTCATGAAGCTGGCAAACTAGCATTTCCCTCAGGAGGTGGAGGAGGATGACCTTGCCATCTGAAGTGTGTCTCCATCCTGAGGAGACACACCCATTTGGAATTGTCTTGAAATATTCATCATCCTCTTCTGTGTATGAAGGCTTTTCAGGTAACATAGGATCTGGCAGGGCTAGAAGCGCAGGTTCAGACAGGGATTCTGCTATTTCCCTGGCAACTTGATCCGCCTTTTGGTTTCCTCGGGCCTCAGGTGTGTTGTTCTTTTGGTGTCCTGGGCAATGAATGACTGCCACTCTTTTGGGTATCCATATGACCCTTAACAAATCAATGATCTCATTGTTTCTGATAGTCTTTCCTTCTGATGTCAGGAGGCCTCTTTCTCGATAGATGGCCCCATGTACATAAAGAGTGGCAAAAGCATATCTGCTGTCAGTGTAAATGTTGACAGTCTTACCCTCTCCCAGTCTTAGGGCCTGAATCAAGTCTATCAGTTCGGCCTTTTGTGCAGAGGTTCCTTTGGGCAGGGCTTCTGCCCATAGGACGTCCTCCTGGGTGACTACTGCCACCCCTGCATACCTGAGTCCATCTTTTATGTAACTACTCCCGTCTGTGTACATCACCAAGTAAGGGTTCTTCCATGGTATGTCAGTGAGATCAGGTTGGCTTCCCTGGACATGCTGAAGCAGTTTGTAGCAATCATGATGCACAGCTGTCTCAGACTCAGTCTCAGGGAGCAGGGATGCAGGGTTTAAGGCACTGGTCACAGCATATGTCAGGTGGGGCACAACTAGTAGGAGAGACTGGTAATGAGTTAACCTTGCATTTGTGAGCCAGCGATCAGGCAGTGTCCTCAGTACCCTTTCAATAGCGTGGGAGGTGGTCACAATCAGTTGTCCCAGGTGAGCTTATCAGCATCCTTAACCAGGATTGCAGTGGCCACTATGATCTTCAGACAGGCTGGCCATCCAGCCACTACTGAGTCTAATTTTTTTGAGAGGTAAGCCACCAGTCTCTTCCAGGGGCCCAAAGTTTGAGTAAGTACGCCCTTCGATACACCAAACCATTCATCTTCATAAAGGTAGAAGGGCCTCGAAACATCAGGTAGGACTAGGGCTGGTGCAGAAGCGAGGCCTGGTTTTTAGGTTCTCAAAGGCCTGCTGTTGTTCTTCTCCCCAGGAAAATGCTGAGGGTTCCCCCCTTGTTACCTCATATAGAGGCCTGGCCAGTTCTGCAAAACCAGGTATCCACAGGTGACAATATCCAGCTGACACCAGGAATTCTCTGACTTGTTAGGTTGCTAGCTTGAGGGCCCAGTCCCCTCTGCCAATTCTGATCTCTGGGCAGATATCTTCCTGGGGGGGTGTTCACCCTCTCTTAGAGCCAAAGACCATGCCAGTTTTCAATTGTGACATTCTTCTCATTCCTCCTGGGTCTCAAGGTTATTGTAGATTTTTTGGGCGATTTCAAGCAATTCAGAGAGACTCTTACCTTCAAAGCCTTCCAACTTTTGTAATTTCTTCCAGATATCAGGAGCAGACTGGGTCATGATGGCGATGTTTATTGCTCATTGATTCTCAGGTGCCTCTGGATCAATGGGAGCCTAAGCCCGATAGGCTTCCATCAATCTCTCCAAGAACTGTGATGGGGGCTCTGTCTGTCCCTGCAAAACCTGACTGACTTTTGATAAATTTGTAGGCCTTTTTGAAGAGGCCTGGACACCCCCCCATAAGAATCTGGCGATAAAGTCTGAATGACTCCCTACCTGCAGGGGTGTTGGGATCCCAATCTGGGCGACGGCAAGGGAAAATTTCCTCGATCACCTCAGGATCCTCAGTAAATCAGCCAGTTTCAGCTGGTACCTGTTTCCAGGCCTCAGAGAGGATCCAGGTGTGTTCCTCAGTGGTGAAGAGAGTGAGAAGTTGTTGGATATCATCCCAGGTGGGCTGGTAAGAAAGATAGTCTCCAGGAGCCAAATTAAAGCCTGGGGTTTTTCAGAGAAAGGGGGATTTTGTAATAAAGAAGAAAACTGTGGCCAGAGGAATCTGGCGGGGCCATATCATGGAGGGGAAGGACAGCAGGAGTCATAACGCATGCGGGGAGGGGTAAGGGGTGGCCATAATATAGGTGATCTGGTCAGGGTGTCCTGGGTTTACAAAGATCACAGCCTGAACAGAAGAAAGTTTGTTAACATCAAAGGACCTGGTGGGGAGCCAGTCACCATCAAAAGACAGCCATTGGAGAGAACAAAGAGCATGGAATTTCCTTTAATAGACAGAGTCTCCAGAGATTACAGTTGCCTTCTGGAAATCCTTAAAATGAGAAAGAATTAAGTCAAGGGGAGTGTCTTCAGATGAAGGGGATTGACCCATGATGGAAAATAAAAGGATTATGCCAAAACAAAGACAAACAAGAAACAGACAGATTGGGTAGATTCGTTCAAGACTCTACTGACACAAAACAAAGGCACTGCACGTCTAAGATTTGCTGTGAGAGCGATTAGGGTTGACAGCGAAGGCCTGGAGGGCACAAGTGGTCAATCGTTCAGATGGAGGGGCAGGGCATCCCCCGTCCTCCGGCTCATAGAGAAATATTACGTCCAGTTTCTCTCCTTCGAGACCCCAGAAGTCCGGACACCCAGAGTAGAAATCAAAACAGACTCACGATGGGAGAAATCAGATCTGATGTCGTCAGGTGTCTGGAGCTATTAATCCATTATGTATATTGAGCTGTGGCAGGCTTGTTTACTGAGTTTGTGTTTTGCACACCAGTATCTAATCTGCCAAGTCAGGAGGAATGTGTTTATGTGGTGGAGCTCACAACAAGTATTTGACCGCTCCTTGACCCTCAGATACAGGTGGGAAAAACAGCTGTTGAAATTAAGATCTCTGATGTTCTTCTGTATAAAAAGGCGGAGAAGAAATAAACTGGGGCTGCAGTCTCTACTGACAGTCCTCCCAAGTATCTTTTCTCTGTCTCTTGTTTTTTCTTTCAATCCTCACTCCCCCTTTCAGGTACCATCCATCTTGACCAGCTGGCACCAGCAAGTGGCGCCCGGAACAGGGACCTGAAAAGTAGGGGAAAAAGTGAAGGACACCGCTGGAGAAGTTAAGTGAGTGCACTCAGTAAGATTGGGGAGTGGTATTTATCTTGGGAGAAGATGGGGCAAGGAAACAGTCGCTCAGTTTTTGTAAGGAATATGCTTGGGGCCCGAGGAGCAAAGGCTGAGACTAAAGAGGAGAATCCGATAAGCAGCGGCTGGGATAAAAGCGAAACCAAATCTTCCGCTCCACCAGAGCCAGTTCCATTAGCCTTGTCACCCTTTTATGAGGACCCCCGTCTGGGGCTAGAAGAGGGATGTATCTGTAACTTCAGAAGGACAATGGCCCTCAGCCTGGCCAAAGCATACCTCCATGACAAGTTTGCAGGGCATAGGGCAAAGTCAGAGTCCGTATCAAAGTAGTGATAAGCTACATTGGAAGGACCTGGAGGGACATAAAGGTTCTTTTACTCCTACATTGTGAAGGGGTTGCCATCAATCTTTGGGGGAGGGATGTGATGAGCAGAATGGGGGTCTGTTTGTATAGTCCCAATGAGCAGGTTTCACAGCAAATGTTTAATCAAGGAATGCTTCCACAAGCCAGACTAGGAAGAAATGGGCAGGGAATTCAGGCACCGTTACAAATGTGTCAAAAATTGGATACAAAAGGGCTAGGGTATTTTTAACAGAGGCCATTCAACATGGAAATTCGGAAAGCCAGTATGGGTGGATCAATGGCCTCTTACCCAGGAAAAAATAAAAGCTGCTGCAGGTAGTATGGGAACAGCTCGATAGTGGTCGTATCGAACCTTCTAATTCACCCTGGAATTCTCCTATTTTTGTGGTTAAGAAAAGGTCAGATAGAGAATCATTATCCCAAGGATAAATTATTACAATTTGCTAATATGCATGAGTTGGTATTTCCAAAGATAGTTAAGGTTAGTCCCATCCCCCAGGCTATGTCGATATTTACTGTTGGTATTTACTGATGGTTCTTCTAATGGACATGCAGCTTATGTGATTTACGGGCAAAGTTATTTTCAATCTTCCCCTGCTTCAGCACAGGTTGTGGAACTTCACACTGTAGCTGCAGTGTTCCAGCTTCTGGCCTCAACACCCTTCAATCTCTATACAGATAGTCATTATGTAGCTCAAGCTCTACAGGAAATTGAAACACTGCCTTTTATTGAAACGAGGAATGTTCAAATTTGTTTGCTGTTAAGACAAGTGCAAAATAGTATTAAATCTAGAAAATATCCTTGCTATATAGGACATCTCAGAGCACATAGTGGTCTTCCTGGACCATTAGCTTTGGGGAATGCCTTGGTGGATAAAGCCACTCAGCTTATAGGATTGACTCAGGTAGAGCAAGCTACATATTCTCATGCCATTCGTCACCAGAATAGCCAAAGTTTGATAAAACAATTTCATATTACTAAGGAAGCTGCAAGACAAATTGTGCGACAATGCTCATCTTGTCCTCAAACACAAATTGTTCCTCATTATGGGGTTAATCCTAGAGGGCTGTAGCCTAACCAATTGTGGCAAATGGACATTACTCAATTTGCAGATTCTGGCAGGCAAAGGTATGTACATGTTACAATAGATACATTTTCTGGCTTTATTATGGCTACTGCGCAAACAGGGGAAGCCACAAAAAATGTTATAACTCATTGCTTGGCTTGCTTTTCCATAGCTGGGATCCCTAATGTTATAAAAATAGATAATGGCTCTGGCTATACCAGTCAGGGGTTCCAACGTTTCTGTTTGCAATTGGGCACTGAGCATAGAACTGGGATACTGTATAACCCATAAGGACAAGGTATAGTGGAAAGAGCTCATGGTGCACAAGTTATAGTGGAAAGAGCTCATGGCACTTTAAAAGCACAATTACAAAAAAATAAAAAAGGGGGAGTTATATCCCCAGGCATCAAGTAATCTTTTACATCATACTCTTCATTTTAAACTTTTTGAATTTGGATAAAAATGACCACTCTGCGGCAGATAGAATGTGGCACCCTCAGTCACAGGATACCTATGCCTAAGTCAACTAGACAACAGAATGGCCCCGACCCTGTACTGATATGGGGACGAGGACGTGTTTGTGTTTTTCCACAGGACGCAGATGGAGCCAGGTGGCTGCCGGAAAGTCTGGTGAGGTTCGCCGGAAGAGTGCCAGAAAAAGAAGTGGAAAAGAATAAGTCAACAAACGTGGCTGACGACGATGTTCCTGCAAGTGATCTTGACTGAGTTATACTGGACTTATGTTCCTGATCCACCAACATTGCACCCCACAATATGGGAGGAAAAAGAGATAGTAGTGACTGTGAATGACTCTCAATTAATCACTCGGCCTGGTTTGAAACACCTGATGATGCAAGTGGCGACAAATTTTAATTATTTTGGATTGGGAAGTGGGTTGCCTATTTGTTTTGTTAAAAATAATAAGTCCCGGTACAAGTAGATGTACAAGATGTACAAGTAGATGACTGTGTGCTTGTGGGACAAAGTGGATACTGTACCAATGTCAAAGTGTTATTGCCAAGAGATAATAGAGAAGAAAAAAAAATTTCTCCGCAAGCATTTCCACCCTGTAAGCAGCAGCAAATATTCTAAAAAGTTTGAGAGCCACCTTACCATCGTGGTCCTCTATCACTTCCATTGTGTATGGTTTAGTGGGAATTGGCATGCTTTTCCTCCTGTCTTTGTTTTCACCTGGTGGCAGTAAAGTTATTTATGAAATCCTGTGGCAAATCAAGGTTGCTGTGCATGATATGAGATTGCGCTCATTCCCCTAACAGAGGCCGGTAGTCAAAGACAGGTAAGTTCTATGCTGGGTTACAGTCTGGGAGTCTCTTGGGCTATCCTGGCCAACAACTCAAAGGAAGGTATCTCCTGTCTGGCATTGTTTCTTGTTATGTAGCCTTTAGCTATACACATGGACCCTTAAAAAATTATACTGACTCCTTTAATCTTTGGTTATACTTTCCTTTTGGGTGTTTAAGACCCTACAGTTGGCCCAGATAAGCCAATTTATTTTTACTCTTAAGGTTATTTGAAGATCTGTTCCTCAGGGGTCACATGAGCTCAGGAGGAGCCCCTGGCTCCTTTCTTTTAGCAGTTCCATCTATGTGAAGATAAGTCAAAGGTCCTACTCGACCATGGTTGGCTTCGCT
>NW_008349068.1:5814455-5853973 GCF_000622305.1 Nannospalax galili | reverse complement strand
TAGACCAGGCTGGCCTTGAACTCACCGAGATCTGCCTGCCTCTGCCTCCTGAGTGCTGGGATTAAAGACGTGTGCCACAATGCCCAGCTTAGTCTGGTACTCTTAATTACCATGTGCCATGTAGATAAAGCTTGGGCAAAGAACAAAGGCTCTCAGATAACCTTGACTAGATATATATTATACTCTTTGATCTAGTTGTATGTATAATTTGTCAGCAGATTGTTGGATTAATATGGTTCCCTTTTGTTTTTTAAAACTAGCTAGGCATTATCTCTTGCATTGTCTAACCCTTCCACCATGGTTTCCCCATTTAAGGTGTCCCCATTTTTCCCATTTCTCTCTTAATAATACCTTTCTCCTATGGTCCCACTTCTCTTGAGATCCTTCTTTCCCTTTATTCCCTAGGTTCCTTGTATAACCTTCCCTCCCCCATCCCCTTAAAATAACCCCATTTTTATCCATATCTCCCTTATTAACGCCTGTTTCCTACTGTTCTTCTCTTTCACATTGTTCCTTTTCCTTTACCTCCCTGGTTCCTTTTCATTATCCTGGTTCCTGTAGTTATGTCTGGATACATACTCACGTATAAGGATTATAAGAAAAACTCATCTTACAATTTATATTAAAACTCAAAGGACCTTGAAGAGGAAAAAAAAACTTTTTTTTAATTGAAAAAAATTGAAGTTTTGCATTTCCTGATTTCAAAACATACAAAGCTATAGTAACCAAAATAGTATGGTACTATCATGACATATAAATAAAAAATACAGAATAGTGAGCCCAGAAATAAACCCATGCACATCACATTAAAAAACGAAATGCCAAGCCAGGCATGGTGGTGCACACCTTTAATCCCAGCACTCAGGAGGTAGAGGTGGGCAGATCTCCGTGAGAGCCAGGCTAGTCTGGTCTACATAATGAGTTCCAGGCCAACTGGGGTTACATGGAGACCCTGTCTCAAAAAACCAAAACAATAAAAATAACATGCCAAGATCACTCAACAGGGAAAGGAGAGTCTCTTCCAAAACTGGTACTAGAGCACCAGGTATGTTGGTACATGCCTTTAATCCTAGCACTCGGGAGGCCAAGATAGGTATCTATGAAGCTATGTATGTGGCCAGCCTGGTCTACATAGCAGGTTCCAGGCCAGCTGGGACTACAAGGAGACCCTGTCTCAAAACAAAACAAAACAAAATGGTGCTATGTGAAGCTGCCTTATACAACAGAGTGTGATGCACACAGAAGGCCACAACTGGCTGAGTTTTAAAGAATAAGAAACTGCAAAGCATTTCTGGATAGGACTCCTATATTGAACCTTATCCACCCACAGCTCAGGGACAACTGTGGAAGAGGGGGGCAGAAAGATCGTAAGAGCCAGGGCTGGTTCATGAACACAGGGAGGCAGAGGTCTTCAGAACCCTGGAAGCTTGCACATGTGAACATGTGGCAATGGTGGCATCAAGCACAGGATCCACGTCAACTCAAACAAGGGCCCAGAGGGGAGGAGAGAAATGGATGGTGGGCCAGCGCTAGACTGAGAACTACTGGAGACTGACTCCTACTGGGAGAGGGAGAGTATGCCTTACATTCTCGAGGTGGGCTGACTAGACTCCGGTGGATGAATTTGCACCAAAGGGCATCTAGGTACAAATGCTTGACTGGGTAGGACTTAACATTTATGACAGAATGCATGAGGTCCGGTGGGGGACTGGGAGACATGGATGGGGGAGGAGTCTAAATTTGATTAAGAACTGTATGAAATTGAAAAAGCTCAAAAAATGTTTTAAATGGTGCTAGGAAAACTGGATATTCACACATAAAAAATGATTTTTTATACCATATACAAAAAAATTCCAAATAGATGAAAAACTTAAATCTATGACCCCAAACTGAACACTTCTAAGTATTATTTTAAAGAAATATAATTCCTAGAGGAAAATAGAAAAATTACCTTCAAGGGACTGAGCTTGACAATAACTTCTTAATATACCACCCAAATCACACGCAAAAATAAATTAGAAGTAGAAATAGGCAAACGGCTGCATCAAACAGAAAAACTGTTGTGCATCAAAAAATATATGAAGAAGCTCAAGAGATGGCTCAGCAGTTGAGAGGCTTCTCTCGCAGAGGACCCAGGTTCAGTTTCCAGAACCACATATCATGACTCTAACTTCAGCTTCAAGAAGATCTGACATCTCTAGCCTCCAAAGGCACCTGCACTCATGTGCACATACCCACATATAGACACATACAATACACACAATTTAAAAAATAAATCATTTTTAAAAATTTAGAATACCTACTAGAACCCCCTCACAAATAAAATAGCAAATGTTGGTGAAGATGAGGAAAAAATGAATATTCTTTAAAAAAAAATTTATCTGTTGTTTGTGTGCACATGTAGTGATCAAAGGGCAACCTTCCACAATGTGGGTTTCTAGGATCAAACTTGGATCTTCAGGCTTGGTAGCAAGTACCTTTACCAAATGAGCCATCTCACTGGGATGCACTTGCACTTCAAGTCATAGGAGGCATTAGGCAAATTTCTTTCATGCTCTGCTGGCTAGGAAGAGGTTCCCTAGTCCAAGTAACCATCCTAATGGAGCTTTGGAGCTGCAGTATTCTGGAGTCAGAAGTTTCTATTCTCAGCCAGAAACAAGCTAAAGACAGACTCCAAAAAGACATTATTAGATACAAACTGGATAAAACTACCAAGAACTAGCAGATCATATCTGATGATGCCTTGTCTCTGAATGCTGGAAACCAAAGCTTTCAGTATTAACCAATCACGTCACTTTACATATATGCTCCCAACAGAGAAAACAAACCCCTGTGGCTGGAGAGATGGCTCAGTGGTTAAGAGCACTGGCTGTTCTTGCAGAGGACTCCGGTTTGGTTCTCAGCACCCACATGGCAGCTGACAACCATCTGTAACTCCAGTTCCAGGGGATTCAATTCCCTCTTCTGGCCTTTGTGGGCACTGTACATGATAGATGCACTTACATACACACAGGCAAAACACTCATATATAAAATAAAAATAAACAAATTTCTAAAACTTTGAAAAATAAA
Source organism: Nannospalax galili (assembly GCF_000622305.1). Taxonomy (NCBI): domain Eukaryota; kingdom Metazoa; phylum Chordata; class Mammalia; order Rodentia; family Spalacidae; genus Nannospalax; species Nannospalax galili. The sequence continues at coordinate 5,850,902 of NW_008349068.1, read as the reverse complement.
ACCTCAAAAACATTACCTACAAAGTGAGCCCCAGCTGTTTTGAGTACAAGAGTCCCCTGAAGGACGCACTATTCCCAGAAGCACTGCAATACCAGATCTATGTACAGAGTGAACAGAGCAAGCTCGCATTCCATCTCCTAGCTCCCAAATCCATTTAATAGATTGTGCTCAGATAGAGACCATATCAGATATTAAACTGGTAATAACAGATCCTATACTTGATCTTAGCCAAAAGGCTGAGAAGATTTTTAAAAATTGAATTCTTGTACCGATGAGATTATAAAATGATACAATCACTATGGAAAGCAATACAGAAACTCCTCAAAAGTTAAAAAAAATAGAATTTTATATGACCTAAAAATTTAACTTACAGATCCAAAAGAATTGAAAGTAGTCTTGAAAAGGTTCTGCCTAATCAGGTTCACTACTCATAACAGTCAAGAAGTAAACAATTCACATCATTTAGGTTATCCAAGGATGCAAGATATCTGTGTGTATACAGATACATATGTGCATATATACAAACACATATATGTATGCCATCCATGCATATGTACATAAGATATACAGATATGAGATTTATGAGAACTGAATCACATGATTATAACAGTCAAGAAGTCCCACAACATGCTGTCAGCAGGTGGAGAAGCAGGTTAGCTGTGCTGTATTTCAGATCAAGTCTGAAGAGCTAAGAACCAAGGAACCCCACCATCTCAAGAGTGAATTGGAAAGCCGGAGAACCAGGGAGGACACTAGTGTAACTCCTGGAGTATAAAGGCTCCAGAACCAAGAGCTGTAATGCCCAAGGGCCAGAGAAGATTGATGGGAGGAGGGGGAGAATGAGAATATTTGCCTTTCAGCCACCTTTTTGCTCTATTCTAGCCTATCCACACTTGTGAAGGGGACTTCTTTATTCAGTGTACAAAATGCTAAATTCTAGAAAACACACTCACTGACAAAGGTAGAAATAGTTACTATCTGGTACATTTAGCCTGGTCAAGTTGACACATAAAACTCATCATCATAAAATCTAAACCTGTTGAAGGATGAATGGATACACAAAAATATGGAATATAGAGACTGGAGTATCATTCGGCTATAAAATGGAGAAGAAAATCCAGTGACAGGTTATGACATAGATGAACCTTGAGGAATTATGTAAGTGAAATAAGACAGTCACAAAGTAACTCCATTCATATGCATTATCTTGGGTCATCAAATGCATTCAAATCAAATAGGTAGTTACCTGGGATTTGAGGGATAGAAAAATGCTTAATATCATTGAATTATAACTCAAAATTGGTTTAGATTTTTAATATATTTCTCACTATAATATATAATTACTAAAACAAAAATTTTTGATCTACTTAGGCATTAACCCAGGGATCTTAAGATTCCAAACCAAGATATTTTGGTTAATGGAGACCAGAGACCCACCATGCGTCTTCCCTGCCCTCCATTTCTTCCACTCTGCAAGCAAAGCAGAGTCAATAAGCCAGAGGTGCCCACCCTTGTGGTCTGTGACTGTTTCCCTGCACAGCCTTGCCACAACCCAGCCACCTCTGGGACACAGTAAGCATCAGCTTCTCTACCCAGCCAAGCTCAGCTTTGCCCTCATGAATCCTGGTAAAAGTGGGCCTCATGGCTTCAGCCCCACAACTGAACAGCAGGACCAGATGCAGCTTCAGGCAGTACAGAATTAGCCTCCAAGTTCAGGGAAGAAAGTAACAGCTGAACTACCCCCCTCCCTAGACACACACACACACACACACACGCTGTATATCCTGCATAGACAAAGGCTTCACTTCTTTTGGGTGTTCCAACAGGAAAACTAAAAATAGCAAGAATGGGACCATGCCCAGTACTGGCCAAGAGAAGGGACGAGAATGAGCAGAATCAGTGGAAGACAACCCTAGCAGGCCAGGGCCTTGTTTGGGCTGGAACTCCATCTCGTTTTGTTACTTTCCTCAAACAGACCCAAAACTCAGTAGAGTAAGTAAATTCCAGTTTATTTTAAGTCCCCTTTATTTACAGTACAAGCCTCTAAAAGTTTAGGGTAGTTATCTTTTAAATAACATGTCAATCATATAAAACAGCTGGAACCAAAGTAGAGAAATATATACATTATAATACATTAAGTACTTTCAATATTGAGTTTTTCATATTAAATTAGGAGGCTATTGTGGTTTACAATGTTATTTCTATAGTTTAAAATCCAACCTGTTAAAAGACATATATACATTTTTTTTACAAAATTGACAAAGCAGTATTAACAAAACTGTTCATTATAATTTTTTTTCTATAATACACTGTACCCCTATTACAAAAACAAACAAACAAAAAAAGGCATTGCACTAGACGGTTTTAATACTGCATCAGTCAGTATGTTAACACTTAGGAAGAATCAATGTCCTGATCAGATTGATTGCCAGACTCACTCACAGTTTTCACACTTTAAAGGAAGCTAACTTTCCACAGGCAGATTCCTTTCCTTAGCACTTTCACAGAAGCCCACTGCAAATGGCTAAAATGCCAAGAGGCTGATGGTCAACAAGGCATCGCACAAGCTAATGCCAATATGAGCAACCCCACTACTTACAATACTCAATAGAAGCAAAAGCTAGAAAACCAAAGTTTCTGTAGGAAACTTTTAAATCTATAAAGTGCTCAACAGACTACAAAAAGGCCTTACAATAGCTTATTTCTCTTGTTTTCCTTAGGCTAAGATATGAGAAAAAAAGTGAATCTTTTCTATTTTTTAAACAAATTTTGATGTTATCAAAAAGCTTCACATTTATGAATAAGATTTTTTACACAAAGCAAGATGTCAAAATTTTCTCATGTCGCTATCAATTATTTTGGGGATTCATATATATTCTAAAGAGGGATTTCTAAGCACGAGTTTTCTTCCTCATTTAGAACTTTCCAGTGTTACTATTCTCTAGGTTGTGAAAGGGACTTCAAGAGGAAAACTGATTGGACACACTGTACTTCAAGCACTGTATGTATACTGCCATGGCCTAAATAGAAGCAGCAAGGAGTCAGCTGTACTACTCATAACAAAGAGTTAAACTGTGTAGTCCCCTTTCATAAGGCAGCCCAGACATTAACTCTAAAAAGGACAGATGAATCTTTCACAGCAGTAACTTTTGCTTTGGAATGCTTAGCCACAAAAATACCAGAGGCAGCAGTACTTTAAAAACAAAATGACTTTTCAAGTCAGAGGCAGAAGACAGACATGCCACATTACTGTCAGGAGCTACTCCCATGGAGCATCCCCGCTACACACCGTGTACTGAAACTAAAAAGAAAACAGAGGCAGTCTGATCAAAGCTAGGGAGAGACCCCTTTCCAGTCCTTATGGGAAATGTACAGGATACATAACAAACAGCACTGGCATTTCTGATCCAACAGAGTCCTTTGTTTCTGATGCAAAAAAGTTCACAGTTTTTACCTCTGCACAACAGCTTTACTAGTCTTTAATATCAAAACTGAACTCCTTGGTGTTTGATGTACCTTCACAAGGCACAGGTGCAATTAAAGCAGGCAGGGCATAGGATCAGGCAGATAAGCCCATGTTCAACTTGTTAACAGTTCAAAATTAGTCATGCTTTTAACAGTCACCAAATACCAAACCACTGCCTTCTTTTGATAAAGCAAACTTGCCAAAATGCCCCTAGCTCGGGTGTATATTACATTCTCTGTAACTGAAAGCATCCAGCTTTTTTTCCTGAGAATATTAATGTGCTATTATAGAAAGTCTGAAAATGGATACTTAAAACTTGATTAATGTCCAAATATCCTTGTTACAGAGAGCAGCCAAGAGGAAATATTCTGGTATTCTGGGGTTTCAGTGGTTGTTCAAAATTCTGTACTTCTGGTCACTTTTAAAGGGATAAACAAAACTGCTAACTAGTAAACAAAAAGTTCCTTAACTATTGAATAATAACTATTGCTTAGCATTTCTCAATAGAACCGGCCAGTGTGTATAAAAACTGAAAAATGAGAATATCCACACTGAAAGCTTTTAATCTCATAGATACCACTTAGGCTGCTAGTTGTGTTGAAAAACACTTTGGCACTATAAAAACAATTTTTTTCTTCTCATCCATTTTCTTAGATTGTGTCTAATCTATTTTTTTTTTTTACCATAAAACATCCTTCATTCTTAATTTTTCATTTAGGGATTCAGTGATTGCAGATTCTTTTACTGCTTACTACGTTTCCCTAAAAATGAGAGAAAAGCTAGAATATGAACATATAAGTGCTGTTTGGCATATTCCACAAAAGTTTTAAACAAGCTGCTTAAAATGTTCTAAAAAAGATTTAAAGTTAATGGTTATAGATGCTTTTCACCCATAGAGAAAGCAGAATGTTAAAACATGAAGTGTACTTAAAAACAAGATAAGCTGCGAGGATAAAGAATATGGCAAGATTCCAATTTAATTCAAATTTCTCAATAAAGCAAGCACAAATCTGCTTAATTGGCCATTAATGGAATAAATCAAAATTTTTCTAAATGTTTCAGAAAGTATAATCACATACATTAAGTTACTACATATGAAAGACAAAACAAACCAAGCAGCTCTGCAAATACTTTCTCAGTAAAGAACATGTCAAATGTGATACCAGGGTAATCACAATCTATCAGACAGTGCCTCCTTCTTTAAGCAATTAAGTCAGTAGACAGACAACTCAGTTTTTTACCCTATCTACTTATCTCTAATTTTAGTCCTGTGAAAAGAACCTGTATTTAGCTTTATGCAATTTCCAATTTGCAGGTAGCTAATTTGCAAGTATCAAAAACAAAGTGCAAATCCATGGAGCTTTTACCCTGCAGTTATAGTCTAAAGAGTCACAAAACTGAAAGGTCTTTGTGTCCAGTGGTAAATGTGAGGAAGAAATGAAATAGGTCACATATTTTTGGCTCTTGCTCCAACCCCTTTCATCCACAGTCCATTTCAAATTCTGCGCTTGATTTCAACAATTCAGATCCAACCCTGTCCAGTGGTCTGGTACCATCAGGAAATACTTATCCATTGCTTCACAAAACCTAGTCCTATACAGCTCTGGAGAGACCACTGTTGGCATTTTACCTAAGGTAATGAAAGACAAAAAGGGGAAAAAAGATGTTATATGTCTATCTGAACCCCTCTCTCTTTCCGTGTGTGTGTGTGTGTGTGTGTGTGTGTGTGTGTGTGTGTGTGTCTAAGTAAAATGGATTGAGACACCGACTTAACCAACTATAAAGTATCATATGCCAGGGCACTCTAGAGAAGTCAGGGTTATCTGCTATGCCATCTGCCATGGGCAGGGTCTTTTTCAGAAACAAGTTCTTCCCTATACATGAGAGATATCTAAATTCACAAAGGAAGCCAGTAGTGCTTGGAGAATTAAGGAGAGAGCAAGTTTTAATTAGAGACAATCTGTTATTCAGAATTTCTAGCTTTTTTTTTTTTTTTTTTTTTTTTTTTTTTTTTAAAAAGGGTCTCCCTTTACCCCCACCTTCCCTGGAACCCACTGTGTAGACCAGGCTGGCCTTGAACTCACAGAGATCGGCCTGTCTCTGCCTCCCAAGTGCTGGGACTACAGGCATGCGCCACCACGTCCATCTCAGAATTTCTAGCTTTTTAAAAAAATAAAATAAAAACTTCTTACTTTAAAAAACTCTAGCATTTAAACCCAATAATCCCCCACTTATATACCTTCTCACTTTAGTCATTTTAGAAATGGCAAAATCAGTAACAACCCATTGGTTGGTTGGTTGGTGAGTGGGTTTTGGGGGATGGGGGTGTCTCTCACAACCCAAGCTAGACTTAAACTCCAGATCCTCCCACCTCAGCCTCCTCTCACCTCAGCCTCCTAAGTGGTAGGATTGTAGTGTATCACCATGCTGGGCTACCATATTTTTTAGAATTTTTTAAAATATGAGGCTGGAGACATGGCCCAGTGGTTAAGAGCAGTGGCTACTCTTGCAGAGGACCTGGGGTTTGGTTCTCAACACCTACATGGTGGCTAACAACTGTCTGTTAACTCCAGTTCCAGAGGATCTGATGCCCTCTTTTGACCTCCATGGGCATTGCATGACACAGGTGCACTTACATGCATGCAGGCAACACACACACATAAAATAAAAATAATAAAACATGAAATGAATAAATTAAAACCTTAAGGAATATATGAAAACAGTTTAAAATGTAAACAAAACAAAAATTGCTTACCTTGTCCTCCTAAAATTCCTGTTGACTTCACAACCATCTCGAGTTTTTTGTCCCATGTAAATGTTCGAATATAATCTAGGGATGCAAGAAAGAGGGCAACCTGAGCAGTAAAGTTGTGGTATAAACATAAGCCATGAGAGCAGTAATAATGATTACTACTATTTCTATGGTACCTTTACTGAGTGCTGTCAATATGCCAGGTGCTGCTCCAAGGGCTGTCCCCGCATTACTCTGGCTAATTCTCATAAAAGTGGCACAGGGCCTCCTTTTTAAGTGATTTTTAGAAAAATTTATACATTTTTGGAAATGAAGAAATTAAATAAACACCTATTTTTTAAATTACAAATGAAAGCTTATCAAAATATTCAATAAACTATATTACAGCACTAAGTCAATAGAACAGAATCTTTTAAATTGTACTCTAGTTCCAATCATGAGCTGTAAGGAAGGTGTTACAGACTTACCAATGATTCCAACTACCAGCTCATTGCTAGTATCATCTCGCCCAACTAGCAAAGAATAATCTATGATGAGGTGGCTAGAAAGGAAATGGGCATCACTATGGATGGAGGTTCTCAGAACAGATTTGGAATGGGAACGAATGTACAGAGGGTTGTCTCGAACCATCTTGAGAAGGTTTTCATCCAGCAGGACCACATCACAACTCTCTTTCCCAGTGTCAGTTTTTACATTTCGATTCCTAAGTGAGCCCTTCAAATCAAAAACCTAGCCAAAAAAAAAAAGTATTATTTATGTGTGAGCTGCCACAATAGCTAATTAATGTAGTTAAAAGGTAGAAAGGCTCCTTGTAGTCACTATCCTTACATATACTTTAAAAATTCATTTTAAAGTTAATCAACTCTTCTAATTATGTCAAGTGCACGGTAATATAATTTTATAATACATAAAACCCATAGCATATAATACATTAATTACATGGTGATATAATAGTAACATATAAAACAAAACTAAGACTAAGGCACTCAAGTATTAAAATGGTCCAGAAATTTAACCAACTTTAAAATACATTAACAAGTAACCCTGAAAGTATATCATTGGCTCATCTAACAGTATGAAAAACGAGTCTTGGGAAACTTTTAAAATGTTGATATCAAAATCATGTACTATTACTTATGGCAATGTACAAGCCAGAGCATAAATTTCAGACTATTTGGATGGTAGGATATGTAAAAGAACTTCATGACTAGGATCAGTACAGCCTGGAGTATATTCTATAGACCAGGGCTGGCCAGCTGGTCCCAGCTCATAATGATGTTATATAGAGCTAGTGCCAGAATGTAAGATCATTAAGCATACTGTGTAGTTCAGTTAGTTCTCACACAAAGACATTCTCAGTAGAGAAAGTACAGTGCTGAATTAATGCAAGCACAAGCTTCTTATCTCACAGTTCAGGACCAGCACTTTGAAAAGCACTGTTTAAAATCTAGACAAGGTGGCAAGTTAGTGCCGTAGGTAGCAATGTCAGTCTCATAAAATCTAGATAAACCTGAAATCTAAAAGCAGCTAAATAACTCTGACAAAGTACTTAATTTCTATAGGCCTTAGCTAATTCATTCTTAAAATGGTGGAAGAAGAGCACCCTTCTTAGTCCATGTGATTCTAGAATATTGGATATGTTACATTTGGGGATGGAGTTATACCAATTTTTCTCCATTCTTTCAACAAATCAAAATTTAGATTTACCTTATTAACCAAGGTTAAGTATTTACTATAAAATAAGATGTTACTCAGGTTTAGTACATTCAAGAACCAGAAGCACAAAGGGTCCTCATGGCTAAATTCTTCACAGAGACCAGTATCCTCACCTGTGCCATCTTTCTCCCATAGAAAAGGTTTTCCATGACAAGGAGATCTAACTTCTTCTCAGTGTTATTCTGAGAATTCTTATAACCAATTCGGTAAACTCCAAGAATTTTGGCCAAAGCTGTGGGCCTCTAATCAAGAAAATATAAAAGTAAACTATTATCAAAAAATTATTTATAATTCAATATATCTGATTATCCACATAATAAGCAAGCATGGTTCTCATGTAATATCAAGCAAGATTTTATACCGATGTAACCAGAAAGAGGACTTTCATATGCTTTGATGTCAAAAGTTACTACTCAATATAACAGTGCCAATAAAAATAGATCCTTAAATTTTCCAAAAGGATATACCTACCTAGTTGCTCAAATTCAGAAACTTTGTGACATGGAATTTCCCCTAATAATATGCAATAAACTGTAATTTAACAACTAAAAAACAAAGAAAGAAAAGAAATACCTCTGTAATTCCTTCAAAAAATATTCGTGGGGCAAGGTCCCAGCTCAGTGACAAGTGACAAATATGAGCTACTGGCTTCCTTGCTAAGGGAAGTATCTCCTCATTTCTCAAGATAGACTTCAAATTTTTGTCTCAACAAAATTATAAATTACTAAACGTACAGCTAATTTCATCCAGTTTCAAAATTTTATATTGACACGTGTATCTCAAAAGTTAATTGCTCAAGGTCATTTGGTTCCTCATTGGCAAAGCAAAAAAAAAAATCTAAAAATTCTACATTCTATGACACCTCAGTAGCACAGCAGAGATCTCAGTTATGCTGTGCTCATATCTTACCACAGAAAAGACTGCTATCAGAACAAACACTCAGGATATGAAACAATCCAGTAAACTGACCATGGAAGAAGACTTCTACCTTTTGTTGGACAGCATTCGTAATATAACTGAAGTAGTGTGGTGCAAAATCGAGGAAGGACTGGACTTCCAGACGTGGCATTTGCTTCAAAATGAATCTATCATCTAAAAGGCAGAAATTCTACATTTATTCATCATAATCTTCTGTAAAATGAAAATAAAATCATTCCAGAGAACCCAAATCATCTACTTAGTTTCTATTTTTTGGATATTTATTTTTTTTAAATGACGGTGAAAATTTTGATCAGAAGACAATTCTCAAGTAATTAAAGGGCTAGAAGGAATCCTGAGAATTTCTATATAAAAGAAGCCCTTCTCAAATCTAAATTCATAGCATGAATTCATTCATTCAACTTTTAGAACTCTCAAAGTTTTATAAACTTATGTTAACTTATGTTAATCTCATAAGTTTTTAATCAAGCAACAAATGTATATTTTCTTAAATATTCTGCTTTCAGTGGGTATACAGAATACAATGTTAAACACATAAGGTCATGCTATGCTATTAGATAAGTTTTTGTAGGCAGAGAATTTGGTCTATTTTCGGGTCTAGTGTTACCTTTCTCTCAACAGATACCTCAAATATATCTAGTGTTACCTTTCTCTCAACAGATCTGAGGCACCCAACTGAGTTTTCTAAAAACTGTTTATTATAGTTTGAATCTGAAATGTATCCCTTCCCCCACAGGCCCAAGCTTTCAAACTTGCTCAAACCTGGTGATGCTATTTGGAAGCTACAGAATATTTATTTAGGTGGGTCCCAGTGGATGGATGTAGTTAGAAAAAGGTTATAGGTTCTATCTAGCCCTTCTTCTGCATCCCTCTGCTTCTTGTTTGCCACCACATGAAGAGGGATCCACAACACACTCCCACCACCATCCTGTTCTGATCAAGCACATGGGACTAACCAATCAGGGAATCAAACATGAGCAAAAATAAATTTTCCTCCCTTAAGTCAGTTCTGTCCAGTATTTTGGTCACAGAGATATGAAAGTAACTAACACAGTTTCTATTTACATTTGGGAAACACAGAACTAGAAAGAGTTCTAAGAATTTGACCAAAGTCTGAATCTCATTACAGACACACATTTATAATCTTTTAAATATTTTATTACATCTTCTCAAGAACAGAAAGAAATGGGAGGTTTGTTTGCCTACAGATAATACCACAGTGTTTCATGAACAATCTCAAGGGAAATGAGTAAAAAAGACTTGCCTTCAGTGGCATAGAAGGCAGCTCCTGATTTGCCTCCTCGGGCCTGCCAGGGTGATGAATGGGAAAGGGAACGAATGAAATCTTCTTCACTGCTGCCTAGAATCACTTCACGCATCTTATGAAATTCTCCCGCATAGTATAGCCGACAGTAAAACTTGGCATTAGCATCGGAAAATTCTATAAACAAAAGTTTTTAAAAGAGGGTTTATAAAGCAAAAAATATCTCTTTTCCCCCTCTCAGTACCTAATGTAACCATTTAGGTTTCTCTTTCATAGTGAAGTAAAAACTCCACTTATCACAATTTTGTTAAAGTGATCTTCACAGGATTATGGAATATCATCTGATCACTCTTACAACTCTTCAAAGAAATCAAACACAAGACTCGGTTACTGTATTTTCATCACTGTTCTTTTTGTTTTGTTTTGTTTTTCAAGATAGGGTCTCACTGTGCAGCCCTCGCTGGCCTCAAAGAGACCTCAGAGAGATTCCCTCACCCTGCTTTCATCACTGTACTTTTACAGAAATTCTTAAATACCTTTTTTTATGAGTATATGGTACTGGAGACTGAACTCAAGAGCCTCATATATAAGTTAAATTATTATTTTAATTAAACAGAGAGGTTAAAGAGTACATATTTTATAAATTGAGTTATAGATTCAATAAACTTCATGCCAACAAACTTAACATTCTTTTTAAAATTCAGTGTATTTATTTTGAACTATGCTAGAGGTCTCAGCATTTTTCAGTTATAGTCCCTGTCCTCAAACAATGTTATTCTATACTTACGAAGTTCCACATGAGGATTTGTGAGCTGTTTCTTTTGTGTATCTCCTCCGTCTATCTCATCTAAAAGGGTTATTATCATTAGTAAAGCAAAGAATTAGTTTTAAGTCCATTTTGTCTTTTCTTTTTTCCCCTGATATAGCAACAAAAGGTAGCAAATCAATAATAGAAATATCCTAGTTAAGTCACTATAAAGCACACATTAAACAAGTTATGTAAATGATTATAATAAAAATGTATGTTATTTTCTGAAATTTCACTATTTCAGGGTAGATAATTTTTCTTACATTGAAGTGATTTCTGTGACAACAGCAGAGTAACTCAACTCTTATGCCAGAATCCCTCAGCTTCTTTATCCATGTTTTTAGAAATATTTGATTTTTATGTGTATATTACATGCATGTGTAAGTGCACCCATGTCATGCAATGCCTGTGAAGGTCAGAAAAGGGCATCATATCCCCTGGAATTGAAGTTATGGATGGTTGGTAGCCACCATGTAAGTGCTGAGAATTGAAACTTGGTCCTTTGCATGAGCAGCCAGTTCTCTTAACTGCTGAGCCACTGCTCTAGCCCCTCTTTTTCCATGTTTATGATCAAATTTCCCTAGGCACATACAGAAAAACATTCTAAAGTCTTAACAGAGTCAGACTTGTTTTTTGCTTTTTTTTTTTTTTTTTTTGTATTTGGCTCACGTTAAATTTGGAATACATCTTAATATCTAGAAGAACAAATCATCCTCTAAGTGTCACAGCTCAAAATCATTTGTTAAGCATCAAAGTCATATCTTAATCACTAACCAAAATTTTTTATTTCAGCTGCTGTTTTTCTGTTTTGTTTTGTTTGGCTTTGCTTTGTTTTGAGACAGAACTCTGACATATGACCCAGGCTGGTCATGGATTCACAATCCTCCTGCCTCAGCCTCCTATGTGCTAGAATTATGTGTGTACCACTAAGCCCAACTACAGTTCCTATTTTTTAAATTACTAGTTCATGATCTGAACTAGAGGTCACCAAACAATTTCTCTAAAGAATCAAATAAATATTTCATGTAGTTGAAGTGATTCAACTAACTACTGTAATGTGAAAGGTCTGGCCTTATTCCAGGGTCAGTTCTTGGAGGAATCCTCTGTGGAGAGTCAGGGGCAGAAGAAGATAGAGGCTTAACAGAAATAGACTGCACACAGAAAAAAAAAAAAAAAAAAAAACAAACAAACAAAAAACAGGACAGGTCAGCAGAGTTTGCCAAATTAATGTAAATCTTCACTTTGATATTTTAAAAGTAAAAAAAATTTAAAATATCAAAATGAAGGTTTACATTAATAGCCATAGCTTTGCAGGCACTGGAAGGGACATCTGGAGAAGATTTACATTAATAGTTACAGCCCTGCAGGCACTGGAGGGGACAACCTGGAGACAGCAGTACAGTGGTGAAGAAGTACATAGTGTTATGAATCATGTTTACATGTGTAATATCATTTAGCACCTAGTAAACCTTAGAAACATTGCTTTTGCCTCTTTATAGGAATGGATACTAAGACTTTCTGGTTCTAGCACAGAATAAGTAACAGCACTGACACTAAAACCAGGTGGATTCTATGGTGATGTTTCTGATTTATTACACTAAAGATGTAAAACAGAGGGAAAGCCCTGGCCTCGCAAAGAATTATCTACTTAAGCCTGTAAGAAATATACAAAGCGAAAGAAAATAAATTAAAGCTTACAATGAGCAAATATACTTAACATACCTTGTGGTTCAATACCTTGATTCTCTATCCCTTCCTTGCCGATCTGCCCAACCTGATAGTAAGCACTATCTGCACCACGTAAGGTTTCTCTCTTCTGAGAAGAGAGATCAGGGCTTTTTCCTGCTGTTCCTCTGAAGAAGGACAACATTCCAGAAGCTTTTTTGGCTTAAAAATAAGAAGCAACATATTAATTTGAGCACAGGTCACTGCAATTGGGAAACAAAGATTTTCAATCCTTTGTTAGTAGTAACCATTACATGAGGTTAGCAAATCTGAGTTATGAAGATACTTTTATTTGCACAGATTGCAATTCATATGCTGATGCCGCTATGAGTCATCAAGCAGTCTTATTATCAGAAATAAGAAGAATATTCAGCTACTTAAATGTCAAAATGTGAAAACTTCTCCAGAAAGCCTCTCAAAACTGTCATTGAAAAGCAGTCATAATATATTAAGCAACGTGAGTGAATTACAACTGAATTCTTATAATGTAATACAGTTAAGCTAACATACAACAATTTCATAAGCTAAAAGAATTCAATGTTAATGATAACATCTTTGTATATTTTGTATTCTGTACTTTAACATAGGAAAAACATTTTGTTCACAGCACCTTTCAAAAAATAAATACTGTGGGGGGTTGGAGAGATGGCCCAGTGGTTACAAGCACTGGCTGCTCTTGTATAGGACCTGCGTTCAGTTCCCAGCACTCACATGGTGGCTAATAACTGTCCATCTGGGGATCTGACAGCCTTTTCTGACCTCCATGGGCATTACATGACATGGTACACTTACATACACACAGGCGATTCACTCATACACATAAAATAAAAATAATATTTTTTAAAAAAACAAAAACTAAGTATCATAGCAAGAATTTACAAAATTCTTCCTCTTTCATTTTTAAGTTTTGAGTTTCATTCATTATTTTAATATGTATGATTTTAATAATGTATATTTATCATTTATAAAATTCATACAGTATCAATAGTGAGAGTGTCTGAGATCCACTCCTGCATGTGTCTTTGCTAACAGAACAGCAATTTTGTAGTGATTGCTCAATGTAGAGACTCAGCAAATGGACACACCAGGGTAGTACTGCTCTTACTTTCTAGCTCTCTTTTAGAGTTAGGGGTGGCTCTATGATTCAGTTTGACCTGTAAGACTGAAGGGAGCACACATAATGTACTTATAATAAAAGAGAACAGATACGTTTTATACCACACCCTTCTTTCTGCTTCAAATGCAAACAAAATTAAAATATCCTTGTCTATAAGGAAAACTTAAGAGAAACAAAGTATCGATCTATCATCATAACAATGCTGAGCACCTCAACCACCACCAGCAACGGTTTGTCTCCAGAAATGTTATTTTTTAAATTTTAATTATCATTTCTTAAGCCTTTATAGTCAGGTGAATTTTCTGTTACTTGCAGCCCAATGTATCACCAACTGACAAAGTGAACAAGACCCATGTTTGAACCCCAGCTCTACCACTATCTAACCTTGACCTCATTAGTTAATCTAAACCTCAGCTTCTTTCCTAAAAATATTGAAACACATAAATTGTTCTGTGGTTATGGTAGAATTTAAAGGAGAAAATCTATGAAAATTTATTTTCATCATGCCAATAATAATATAAAACTAAAAAAATGTATATGTTGTTATATTTCATAGATTATACATTTTAAGCTGAAAGCTTAAAGAAAAGCAGATTCTTTTTTTTGCACAAAGGATTTCAAAGAATTTCAAATTCAATAATTTGAACTTACATTTCAAGTAAGGCTTAAAGAAAAAAAGGAAAAGATCTATAAAAGAAGATATTCAAAATATTTACATGTTTATTTTTTAAAAGTAGTAAATTTTTAGCAAATGGCATTTCTTGATTGTGTTTTCTTCCATAAATCATAATCACAAACAGAGCACTTATAAAAAAGTGTGCATTTGGGGCCAGCGAGATGGCTCAATAGGTAAGAATATTGTCTCTAGGTCTGACGACCTGAGTTTGATCACCAGGACCCACAACACGGAAAGAGAGAACTAACTTCCACAAGTTGTTCTCTGGCTTCCTCCACAATTGTACTGAGGCTTGGGTGTGTTCACACAGACACAGACATGCACAAATAAACAAATTTGTTTAAAGTCTTACTTGGCTGAGGTTCTGCTTCTGCTATGCGGGTTGTCTGTCCTCCACTGATTTCAGGTAATCTAATAGGGCTGCTACTCTTTGGTCTGTTATCTAACGTACTAACATGAAAAACAACAGGAAAATTTGTTTGAAGTTATTCACATAGAATATAGCAAGTATTCTAATTCCTACATTAATCTATTCCTTACCGAACCCTGTTTACATTAACACAAATCTGATTTAAAATTTAGATAATCACAGGTTACAACACAGAAGAAAACAATTCTTGAAATATCGACTCAATTTTAGAGAGTAAAATGTTGTAACTAGAAAAACACATGGAAATGTTAAAAAAAAAATTTTATAAAACTTTTCCAAGTCTGTTAGAACTGTAAGTCAATTACAGAAAATACCAATTTCATTTTTCTCATTCTAGTCACAAAGATGATAATACAGATCAAATTTATCAGGTTAGTTAAATCAGAAAATTTCAGTAAAGATAAACCTATGCCAACTTCTATCCTCAATACTGAACATGCTAAGTCAACTGATTAAGTACTTATTTTCTAAATATTAGGATCTTTAGTACTATGGAAAATTCACACTTAAAATTATAATGCCAAGCAGTAACACACTAATTGCACGCATTACTTTTTTTGTTAAATAAAACAGTTTCAGGTTTAAATCTGCAATACATAGTGAACTGAACTATTATAGCAAATGGTAGAAACTATATCCTAACAGTCTACATAAGGTATTTTGCTAGACTTGAATTTTGTTGCTTCAACAATTGGTAGAAATAAACTACCTGGATCCTAGATGATTTTACACTATAATAAAACTGAAATACAAGGATAAAGAAAATAATGACATTAGCTAGATTAAAACAGATTTTAATCAATCATGAATCACCTATTTGTTGGAAGCCCTTCTTCAGCACTGTTCCACAGAGTTGCTTTAGACAATTCCTCTAAGGCATTTCGGTATTCTTTACAACTTAAGGTAGAAATAGGTTAAAAATGTTAAACATTAAGCTCTTCTTTAACAATAAATCATAAGCTTTAAAATTAATTCTGCATTAAAGAAACACAATCATTTTAAGTGTCTATAATAGAACAAATACATTTAGGTTACCTAACAAAAGTGATCAAGCTTTCTGAGGAAGATCAATGCTTTCACAAAGAATTTTAAAAACCTCACCAAGCTGGGCGTAATGGCATACACCTTTAATTCTAGCACTTGGGAGGCAGAGGCAGGTGGATCTCTGCAAGTTCGAGGTCAGCCTGGTCTACATATTCAGTTCCAGGCCAGCTGGGACTACAGGGAGACCCAGATATGCAGATATTGCTCCATGGTAGAGCTGTCACTTAGCATCTGCAAGGCCCAGGGTTCAGTGTCCAACAACAAACACACAAACAAAAAGCCTATCTTCTAGTATTTAATATTTTTAATATTTACATCAAAATGGCAACTTAAAAATATAAAACATCAAGATTTAGTACAGGAAATTTTAAAGTGGTTTTCTATTTAAAGGAGCTAAATTAAAAAGAAAAAAAAGATTAATGTTAAAAAAAATCCTATTCTTGGACTAGCAGCCTGGAACGTTAACATTAGGGTGCATTCTTCTTCTAAGACACTGAAAAGAAGATGAACTCTACAAGAACACATGCTTCCTAATACTATAAAGAATTTTTCCATTTTGATACCTGTACTATCTATTGATGGACTGTAACTAATAAAGTGAGAAGCAAGTATTTTCATAACACTAAAGGGCAATGAAAAAAATATTGTATAGAATCTTACAAAGGACAAAAATTCTCATTATCTAAACAGTAAACTCTAAACTCCATGAAGGCAGAAGCACATGTACTATCTTGTTTACCCTTGTATATCCAACACCTATCAAATATTTCTCAATAAATGGGACTTTTCACTAATATACAAAAAGAATTTTCCTTTTTATTGCCTTACAATGGAAAAAATTTCATTAAACACCTCAGATGCTTTTAAACTAAGTTCAACATGACTAAAATGCTGAGGTTTATAGATATAATGTTAAATATAATATTAATGTTTTTAAGATGTAATGGTTTTTTATAATACATGATAACTATGTACGTTAAACACACAAACATGTCTACGGAGCAAGGCACAAAACAGCATTCACTAGGTTGGAAAAGTTTAGCCAGTATGCATGGAAAGTAGGAAGGAAATGATATTCAGATGTTATAAGACAGGCATGTTTCACTAGTATATTAATAACTAAGCCAAAGTAAGAGTTACCAGGGGTATGAAGTATAATAAAAAGAATGTTAGCATACTCAAGGATTAGTAAATAACTTGCCTAATCAGATTAATTATTAGGAACTCGCTTAAAAGTCATGCTATATCCCATTATTTGAGTAGAGAAGGTTTTCAGGTATATAAAAAAAAAAAGAGAGAGAGATTATTAGGTCTAAAGAACATGTACTTTTGCTTGTATTTAACCATTTTCCTTTACTCTATCGTAAAGAGCCTCCAAATACAGTAATTAATGGACAGACATAAGAATGCACAGATGTAACTACAGGAGAAAAAGTTCCATGAATAATACCTGAGGGCAAAAGCAATGATGGAGCTGGGTTCTTTCTCACAGACTGCAATGGGCACCCGTTCGTGTTCATACATTAAATAGTGTTTATCTGGATCACTGTTCAAAATTTTAAAATGAATTCAGAATATAAAGTAAATCAAATATAAAATTTATTAACTTATTACAAGTAAGTCTCAGGACAATTTAGCCAAAATGCACACACATGCTGAGAAATTGAATCAAATTGACAACAAAAGACAAAGAAAAGTTTTTTAGTAAATTGGAAAATTACCAGAAATTTTGCAGGGAGTTTGGGAACAGTTACCCTAAAGTTTTCCATACTGCCAAGATTTTAGTCATACTAGTCTAAAAAAAGATATGCAAATAAATAAAGTCAAAAATACCTTTAGAGAAGCGTCTCCCAGCAGCAGTCGTAGGAACAGTACTACAACTAGTTCCACAACCAGTAACACAACAAAGCCACTCCACTGTCATCACATGGAATCTGAGTGGTGACTCCATTTAAGTTTTGCCTCCCTGATTTCTGCTGTAACGCCTCTAGAAACCATTAGCTAGAGGCATGCATTTATTCAGATGCTATTTACTAAATATCCAATGTGCTACGAACATAATATTGAGGAAAAACTATCATTTAAGCATTTTATATATGTGAGTGGTGAACAGTACACTGGTGAGAAAAAAAAAAAAAACAGGCACAGAAATTTATAGTACAGAAGAACAAAGAAACTATCCTACAAGTAAATACAATCATTCTGTGACAAGTGCAATAAGAGAATTATTATGGGATGAATGTCTGATTTCCGTTTCCCAAATCACATGCTGAAATCCCCACTACAGCACTATTTGGCCTTAGGTCTTAAGGGTGGATGGGATCAGTGATTTTTCCTTAGGAATCCCATTCTTCATCTGGGAGCAAAAGAACAGGAACTAAATAAAAATTTAAATACTAAATGAATAAATATATGTCAGTTAAGAAAAAAAAGTCCTTTTTTATTTATATTTTATATATATAAGTTGTGCCTTCATGTACTAAGTGGGCATGCGATGCCCACAGAGGCCAGAAGTATGCATGGGATCCCCTAGAACTGGAGTTAAGGGCAGGTGTTAGCTGCCAAGTGGATGCTGGGAACTAAACCTGTATCCTCTGGAAGAGGAGTGAGTGCTCTGAATGCTGAGTCATCTTGCCAGCCCTGAAAGTACTTATTAACAAATGTCCACATTTCGCATAAACTTGTACCACCATAACAAGAGCAGCATTTGATGGCCACACCAGTCAACCAGTAGAATAACAAATTTTTACAGGGAGCTTACATTCATTTCCAGTCTGAGTGAACCCAGCACAAAAAAGTTAACATGAAAACATGCATGGGTCATCTTACCCCTCAGAACAGTGCCCTGTTCCAGGGAATTACTGGACCAGCAAGGTCCTCAGATGCAGCCAGAAATGTTTTTTAATGATCAATGAATATAGGCTACAGAGATGGCTCCAATAGGTCAAAGTACTTGCTGAACAAGCATGAGGACCTGAGTTCAAATTCCTAGTACTCATATAAAAAGTCAGGTATGGCCACACATGCCTATAGCTGCAGTACCACTGGGGAGAGACAGGAGTATCTCTGGGGCTTGCCAGATACCAGTCTAGACCCAAGTTCCGTGAAAGCCCCTGTTTCAAAGGAATAAGGTTAATAGTAAAACAGCAGGATACAGGATGTCTTTCTCTGGCCTTTATATGTGTACAGGGGCACACATCTGTGTCCATTACACCACAAGCTCATATATCAGCCCCCCCAACATATACATACTGCACATTCTCTCTCTCTCAAATACACATACACATACTTTAAAATAAATTTTGAAAAAAATTAATGGATGTAGCACTATATCTTTTTTAAAATTTATTTTTATTTTACTTGTATGAGTATTTTGCCTGCACCTATGTAAGTGCATCTGTACATGCAAACAAATGGAGTCCAAAAGAGGGCCTCAGATCCCCTAGAACTGGAGTTACAGACAGTTGTCAACTGCCATGTGCATGCTGAGAACTGAACCTAGGTCCTCTGTAAGAGTAGCCACTGCTTTCTCTTCACTGCTGAGCCATCTCTCCAGCCCCTTTGTAGCCCAGAAACCACTCATTCCTCCAAAAAGCATACAATGGGCAAGCGCAGGGCACCCTGAGAAGAAGGATGAAGCCTAGCAAGAGTGGAAGAGGGAGAGAGCCAAGGGTGCTGCTCAGGAGCTGGGATCAGGAAGTGTGCAGGGAGTTTAGACCAAGGGGTGAGCCCACATGCCCACAGGGCACAGGTGAAAGCTAACAGACCTTCTTTTTGTAAGTTGCTCCCTCCCTCTCATATAAACCTTGAGAAATCCAAGATAAAAATGTGTTATGCAGGCATGAGACCTTGAGAGAGTGAGGGCGGGTCAAACAGAGAGCCAGAAAGGGAAAATTTAGTGCAACACCCTTGTAGCACTGTATGTTTACACAGGCACATCTGTTTTCATAACTAGTGAGTTTAAGCACTAAGCAACATTAGCTAATGTCTTTTTAATCTATTTATTACTACATAAGTGGCACACGCCTTTAATCCCAGCATTCTGGAGGCAGAGGCAGGTAGATCTCTGTGAGTTCAAGGCCAGCCTGGTCTACATAGTGAGTTCCAGGGGGGAGGGGGCTACAGGGAGACCCTGTCTCAAAAAGACCCCCCCAAAAAAAAGAAAAACACTCTAAAAATTACATGTCACAAGTCATCTCTTTTACTAGGACGACATGAAATTTGGGATTAAGAAATATGTATTTGCAGATAAACTGATCTAAATATATTTAAAAAAAAAAAAAAAAAGCATGTGGAGAGAGCCACTGGGTTTTGTTAATACTTACAAAGGAAATGGAATAGGATTATAGCTGTTTCCTGGAAGCAAATTAGCAAAGATGGCTTTCATAGTTGACTTTTCCTTCACCTGGCTGTCTGTGGATCCGAGCAAATGTCCATCAAACACATCTAGAATGAAAAGTATTCTACTTATACATGAATAGTCAAGAAAAATAAAAAGCAGAAGTGTCAGTTTTACTCCTTTTTCTTTTGAGAATATAGGCAGGCATATTGAACATCAGTTACAAATTATTATTTAAATTTTTTGATCTGGAAAATTGGCTCTTATGAGCTGAAATAGCAATAGTGAAATGTACTCAGCACTGACTCCAAGGGACATGTCTTGTTCCTTACATTTGAAACTGAGATCATCCTGTATCAATGGTTTCTTACCACACAGGAGCAGGCAGCAACTGTGAGAGAATTACTCCTGAGTACATATGAACTCAGCCACAGCTATTCGTGTTATCACATCAACTCAGGAATGTGCACTATGGCTATTTTACCTCAGTTTAGTAGTAACTGGTAAAGTGAATGTCAAAGTTTATACTATAATTAAATAGCTACTGCTTAAACAAAAAGCAAGGAAACCAAGAAGCAAGATATGACTTTTGTTACAAAGTGAATATGTTTGTTAAAAAAACAATAGCAGACATTTTCCTCATTCTCTTACCTTATACTCTGTGATTTAAGGAAGTTAAGGGACCCCCTAACCCCTGACAAAAGATAGGTGACACTAAATAGCATTTCATTACTAAGATATCTACATACACAATTAATGCACGCCAATTAGTGCAACTCATGGAAGAAGTATCATAATGAAAAGGTGTACTTTTAAAAAGCACTTTCAACCAACATAAAGTAAAAAATTATAAAGGATAAGAAAGCATTATATCAAAGAATTAAAAGAATTAGCAATGTTGCTGTTGTTGTTTTCAGACATATAAAGGAAGGAATCATCTTAGCTTCAATTCAGTGACGTATGGTAAAAGCAACCTAAACTGTACCTTCAGAACCACTGGCTGTATCTAGGTCAGGGGGCCCTCCCATTGCCTGCTCAGCCAGGGCCTCTGGAGGAGTAGGCAGCTGGAGATGGGTGGAGCTAGTGGAGCTTTGGCTGGACAGGGTTGTCAAGAAGCGATCCTCTAAAAAGAATTAAAAAAAAAATCACAATCTTAAATGAGTTATTTTAAAGGAGTAGGTCCAGTGGGGTACGGTGGTACATGCCTTTAATCCCAGCATTCCGGAGGTGGCGGCAGGGAGATCTCTGTGAGTTCAAGGCTAGCTTGGTCTATATATCAAGTTCCAAGGAGTCACTGCTACATAATGAGACTCTGTCTCAAAAAAAAATTAAATTTAAAAAAAGAGTAAGTCCATTTCTACCAAATATTAATGCTTTTTAAATGCCAAGTCATAGTTGTACTTCTTTAAAATATGGAATTTTACCATTTTGAAAATCATCTAGGTCAGATCATAGAGATGGAAACAAAAATCCAAAGATTATATGGCTTGACCATAGTCAAATCTTGGTGGCAGTACTATAACAACCAATTCTGACTTTTACCCCACACAATATCCTTTCCACTATACCGCAAGACCTCCCTAAATATTACTCAGGTTAACAGACAATGAAATGAGAATACTATGGGGGAAAACACATGCTCATTCTAAAGAAAAAAAAGACATTAAGTTACAATTATTATGGGAAAATATCAAAAGTTATGAGTTAATCTCTTATTCAACAGATAGTCTATGTAAATTTCCCCACATGATGACACTATTATTAAATGAAGTAGTATGAAAGACATCTTAAACCCAGAAAACAATTTAATGACATAAAATATAAAGTAAGCATGCTAAAATTCTTGTAATGAAACAAGAAGGCTGATTTCAGAATAAGCAAAGAGAAATTCGGTGTCATTTTGTTTCTTCCTCCCCTATTAGCAGCCCTCTCTATAGTGTATATATTTCTATGTCCTAATGTATCTTCTTATCATATGACAGCTCAAGCCAATAAGAATTATAAATGCTCTAGATAGTGGGCTGAATAAGAATGTCCCCCATAGGCTCTAAGTATTCGGACATTTTATCCCCAGTTGGTGGTACTGTTCGGGGAGGTTTTAGGAGGTGTGGCCTTGCATGTCACTGGGGACAGGCTTTAAGAGTTCTTAAACTGCCAGATTTCCAGTCTCTCTCTGCTTCCTGTATCTACCTGAAAATGTTATCATTCGGCTTTCTGCTTCGGCCACCTCTGCTGCCATGCCTCCCCCACCATTAAGGACCCTTGAACCATAAGCTCAAATAAACTCTTCCCTCTCTCTATAAGTTGCCTTGGTCATGTTTTATCTCAGAAACAGAAAAGTAGCTAATACAAAAAGGGGGGAAATGACTAGAGACAACTCAACAACAACAACAAAAAAAAAGACTCAAAATCAACAGTTTAAAACAACTTATACAATAGAAATTTATTTAAATTCAACAGATTGAAAAACCAACCTTTTTCTCCATTTTGAAGTCCTGGAGAAATATTCCTTGGAGATGTGTCCATTGCACTTATCTGTGGAGAAATACATATGTTATCCAAGGAAGCATTAAAAATCAGTTTTAGCCAGGCGTGGTGGTGCACGCCTTTAATCCCAGCACTCGGGAGGCAGAGGCAGAGGCAGGTGGATCTCTGTGAGTTCAAGGCCAGCCTGGTCTACACAGTGAGTTCCAGGACAGCTGGGGCTACAGGGTCTCAAAAAGATTAAAAAAAAAAAAATTTCAATCAGTTTTAAAGGAGTCTAACCCAGTGAATATTGAACATTTTGGGCTAAGGACCTGTTTACACTCAAATATTTTGAGTGTAAATATTATAATTTCAAGTAGCTTTTGCCTTACTGGTAATTAAACCTGAGGACATTTAAAAATATGTATTTATTAGTTTATTTAGAAATAATAGCCCTATTACATAATAAACATAAGTATAACAAAACTAATTAAAGAAAAATAAAGCTATTTCCTAAAATTTAAAAACCGATGAAGAGAATGTCACCGTTTTACGTTTCCAGAAATATCTCTGATGTCGAGCTAACTAGAAGATAGCTAGAATCATACCTGGCTTCTGCATTTACTCTGTTGACATACATTTTTAGAGTTGCAGTTCTGGCTTCCCACAGATAAGCAGTTCCTAAAGAGAAGACCTCTAGGCATGGACTCTAAGGAACACTTGAACCATACTTTGAGATTACTGTTCTAAATGGTAGTTCACACTTGACATAAATGCATCTAGGAATGCTGAGGACTATTCAGTAAGCCTAGTAATCATTTATTATCCACTGAACCTTCTAGAGTCCTCTTACCTATGGACAAGATATATCAGAATGACTATAAGCCTCACACACAATTTAGAGAGTGATTTCTATATGTCACTAAAGATTACCATATCAGAGATATCTTCCCGGGCACTTTACATAAAATAACTGAGTAGTATACTATTACATACTTCATCATCTGAGTTCATGTGTATTTTTTACCAAATGTTTCATGAGGATAGTAACTATAGCCTTTGTTCACAAACACATGCTTTATAACCTAAAAAATGCCCAAACTAGAATAAGCACTCAAGAATTATTTATCAAATGAATAAATATAAAGGCACTGCAACAGAATTTCAAGTCAATTTTCAACTTTCCAAAAGCTGATCACCAACTGAGTGATCTCATATTTCCAAGTTTGTGTCTATAAGCTATACCCAAAGGGCCTCACACTAGTAACTTTGCAGTATCTTTAGTAGACAAATGGAAAACTATCAAGCATATGTCCTGGTCGTCAACAGCCCTGGGCTAGATGACAAATACTAACATACAGATCATCTTCAGTAACCTTATTCTTACATCTAAACATTAAGGGAACACGTACAAAAAGAAATACTGCCTCAAAAGCCTTTGTGATATGAGCATGCAAGGCCCTATACTAGCATCAATTCATATGAAATTTGGGCAGCATGACAGGCAAAATTCTAAAGGGCCTCAAGATGTCTAGTTCCTGTTATATGCACCCTTATTCCAATTATTCTACCAAGCACTAATCGAAATGTTGCTGTGAAGGAATTTTTCAAATATAATCATGGTGCCAAGTCAGTCACAAAATGAGAAGAAATCCAGATGCAAGTGCATGAGTCTCAAATTTGTGTCTGTACATCAAAGAGACAAAGGAAATAAGTGATCTAAAGCACAAGAGGGACTGCACCATTGTTGAAGGATTTGAAGAGGGAGCAGACTACAGGGAATCCAAGCAACCATCAATAGCTATCAACAAAAAGAAGTCAGTTCTGTCACTATAGGAACTGAATGCTGTCAACAACCTGAACAAGCTGGGAAGAAACCCTGATTTTCAAATGTGAGAGAAGCCCTGGCCAAACCCTCCATTTGAGTTCTATGAGACTCTGAGAACCTAGCCATACATGCCAGATGCACTCTGACCCACAAAACTGTGAAATAATAAATCCATACTTTGAACACCAAGTTTGTGGTAATTTCCTACCAGCAAAAGAAAAGCAGTCCAGCTGGAAAAAGTAAACTGACATTGTATACATTATATATGGGTGTGTATGAGATATAAAGGATATATATAGATATATATAATCTTATTCAGTTCAGATACCTTAAGAACTTCTTATTTAAGCACAAGGATAAAGCACATCCAAAACTACACAATAAAAATGAGAATTCTAACTATGCACTCTGAGCTCTCACATCTTTTCTTTTGTAATATCCTCAGTGACACCTCAGTGGATAGATATTTTTAAATAAATATTTCAAATAAATGAATTATAACACGTTATTTTATTTTAGGATAGGATATAAAAGTAATCCAGATCATATCTCCTTGAAAACTCATAACAGTAAGACAGAGAGCATCTGTGTATTATAAAGCATTTATAACAATCCTATTATAAATGGAACTAATTATATTTCTGTACTGGATAGCTTTAGTGTCAACTTGACACACCTGGGTTGAGGGAGCCTCAACTGGGGAACTGCCTCCATTGGACTGGCTGTGGCCATGTCTGTGTGGTATCTTATTAATTACTGAGCGATGTGAGAGGGTCCAGCCCACTGTGGGCAGTGCCACCCCTGGGCAGGTGGGCCTATCTTGTATAAGAAAGCAGTCTGAGTATGGACCAGGAGAGCAAGCCAGTTAAGCAGTGTTCCTCCATGGCCTATGTTCCAGCTCCTGCCCTGAGTTCCTACCTTGGGCTGCCTGATGACCTGTGACCTGGGAGATGTAAGCTGAATAAACCCTTTCCTCCCCAAGTTGGTATCAGTCAGAGTGTTGTGTTACAGCAATGGAGAGACAAAGTAGGACAATTTCTATCAACAAATCAGCAAAGACAATGCTCCATTTTATTACCTTGCTTTCTTCCCCTTGTCTTAGTCTTCCAGGACTTGGAGGAACTGAAGGCCTCTTTCTACCTTTTTCCTGCTGGAAAAGGTCCTGCAACCTATAGTCAAAGGCAAAAAGGAATATGGCTTTGTTTCCAACATTTTGAAGGATAGTTATAACTTTTTTCTTTACAATTTGAAATTACATAGTCCATCTTTCTCTGTGGTTGTAGTACACATTATATGGTTATATACACATTAAAGTACACGTTATATGGTTATATACACATTAAAGTTGTATATCACTACAACTAAGCTCTTATGATAACTAATCAGCTAATGAAGAGCTCTTACTGGTATGATAATAATTAGAAAATTGCAAGTTACTATAAAGATAAATATTTTTAAAAAAATATTGAGTAATGGTATAAGATAAACCTATTAATATATTTAAAATTCCAGTCTCAAAACCAATTATCATTCCTGGGACACTTAACTCTACTAAATCTCACTCAGCAGCATGCACATTTGAAACGGTACAGGGCTGTTTCCATGTTTGTGGGTTTGTTGTTGTTGTTTAAGAAAAACTTTAATTGCCATTCCAAAAAACACCTTTGCGAAGTAAAAAATTGTTTTATTAATATTAATAAAGAATATGTTCTAGAAAGTAGAGGTAACTGGTTGTAAAATTCTGGCAGTCATTTAATAAAAGTCAGATGGTTAGTTGAGACCAACATCGAATGAGGATGAAAGCCTTGTCTGTGGGGAATTTTGGATGATAAATGCAGAAATATTATACTGTGCATAAACCAGATTGAAATGTTTTCACAAGTGTTGTAAAAGTTTCATATAGTAAGTTTTTTTTCTATATGCTCTTCAATTTCACAGCAAGAATGGTATAGAATACAAGATATCTAACTCCCTGATATAATGCATACACTTCAAAATGATTACACTATGATTATACCTAGGACTTTCTGCAACTACAAGGTGGTACTCATGGAAAGCATGGCCCCCAGGATCAACATCTAGAAAACAGCCACCACCTTCTATGTGTCCTCTCTTTCTGTACTTTTTCATAATTTTTCTTAACTCTCCTGTTGTTGCTGCTGCTTAGCAAAACTGGTAAAAACAAAATTGTAATCTGGCAATCAAAATGTTTAAAACATTCAATCTTCTCAGGTGAAGAAAGCTCTGTGTAACACTTAGAATTCTGGTTGACAAACAAGGTGGTCACAAATTTTCCTGGCTTGAAGACTTCCACAACTTTCCTAATCAGGTCATCATAGGAGGTTTGACTTAAGTTGTTTCAAAGCTAGCATAAGAAAATTCTGGTTCTGGAGTGATGTAAATAGTCCAGGATGTTCCATCAAATTTCATTCCATTCATCCAATAGCCACAAGGATTGAACAGTGTGGCATCAATGACAAAACCTGGTATCAGGTCACGAATTCCACTCTCACGAGTGACATCCTTTGCAGTAACACCATCTTTCATACAGAACTGGTCTATAACTACTAGGTCAAGCTTACTCATCAGAATTTCCAGAGTTTGATCTGGACGACTTATTACTCAGTTCTCTGGGAAATCCAAAGTATACAAGACCAACAGTCAGAATTCATACGTCCCATACAATATGCTGCTCCATTTGGGAAAACTGCATTAAGAAACTCCATTTCTTCCTAGAAATTTTGGTGTGGGTACCCTTGGTAAGAAGGCTTCATGAAATTCTTACAAGAATGAAAAAAGCTTTGAATTGAGTCAAATCCACTATAATCCCTAGCAAGCTTCAACAGGGAAGCCAGAGCTTTCAGTAAAGAGTGGTACCACATGTCTTCAAAATGAAATGTCTCTTGGAGACAAACATGCTACTCTGAGTACATAAGCTTCCTGCTTGTCAGTCTTTGTCATACTTATGATTAAACACTGCACATCCTTCAAAAGTACATCCCACTCAGATCTTGGGATAGTGTAAAAATCCCCAAATCCCTGGTTTGCATCGGCCTTCTGCCTGAAGAACCAAAGCTCCAGCAGTTTCAGCTATTTTTGTGAGCAAAAGTTGAACGTGAGTCTGTTGCAAATAGAGGCAGATACTGTTCAGTCTCTTGAAATCTGCTGCTTTCCCATTAGAGAGAGTTGAAGGAATGGTAGCTAATGTCCCTGGCCATACTTTGTAAGCCCCATATTTGTTTTTTCTTTATCTTCACAATTTACAGACCAGCACACATAGTTTAAAGGATGAAGAGAAGAGAATAAAGACCAAAAAAATTCTTTCTGACTAGAGAAAATTAAACATCTATAATTAATACTTTGAATTTTAAAATATTAGGGTTGGAATTAAGTGGTAGAATACTTGCCTAGCAAGCTCCAGGCCTTGAGTTTGGTACCCAGAACCAGAAAATAAATATATTTTAAAATATTATAGCAAAGCAAATTCAGGAACAGTATCAAGGAAAATCTGACACAGTCATACCTGTTATTCCAAGCTTGTAACACTTCACAGAGACTTTGTTTCTTGGCAATGAGTGACTCAAAGACCGACTGCAGTTGCTGAGGGGTATCTACAGAGGAAGACATGAGTCTTGCCTGCATCTTTTCAATCCAGTTCTTGAACTCACCTTCTTCCATCTGGAAGACAACCAAAACAATTTCATTAAACTGAGACACTACACAGACACATACCAAAAAGACTTCTAGTAACAAAATAATCAACTTTTGGATTTTCTATATTAAAAAAAAGAAAAAAAGAAGAATTACCTCCTTTTGTGCAAAGATATCTTCCATTTTTTCCTCTCTTGTTTTGCTAAATGTATCAGTTTTCAGAGATGCAAGTCTTTCATCAACAGCTAGGTATACCTGTGAAACTCTATAAATGGAAGGAAAGAACATCACAAACATTAGAGAAACTGAAATCAAACTATCTCACATAAATTATGGAAAAAGATATTTTATGTAAAACTATAACTAGAATGGCTTCTACCTAAATAAAAATCATATAGAATCTTACAAAAGTAGTAAAAACCTCAAAGGAAACACTTCAAAATTTTAAGTTGTTTGTAATGTCTGAGAGATACTTTCCAATATTATTTATGCTTTTCTTTTTCATACTGAGCAGACAACACAAAATTATAAGAATATAGTTGTTTCTATTTCAAAAGAAAGGTAAATGAACAAACTGATAAAACAGCTATGAAGAGGCTGGAGAAATGGCTCAGCGGTTAAGAGCACTGACTGCTTTTACAGAGGACTCGGGTTTGATTCCCAGCACCCAGTTTCAGGGGAATCCGATGCACTCCTCTGACCTCTGCAGTATTGCATGACACGGTGCACTCACAGACATGCAGGCATTATACTCATACACATAAAATAAAAATAATAAATAAAATATTTAAAAAAAAAACAGCTGTGGATTACAAGCATTACTAAACAAAAATGGATGATCAAACAAACTGAACCTTACTTCTGAAAAAAGTCCTTGAGATCCTGAAGAAGAGACACTTTTAATGGGGCTTGACGTTTAATGAATATTTTGGGGAGTGGTACACATACTTCCAGAAGTCGAATAGGAGTATAACTGAGGAAAGAGAGAAGAAAAAGGGGAAAAATTGATAATTTGAAAGACAAATGGCAAATTAAATTCTAACGGGGCATAAGAGAAAAAGATTTCTATAAAGTTTCATAAAGGCATAAAGGGTAACTTTTAAACACTAGAAATATCTTTCCCAGTTTTGGAGGGACTTTGTTCTATCCTTCCAGAGTAACACCATCCCATCTACTATAAAAGCAAAAATGAATTTAATGTAAACTTTCTCCTATGGGTGAGAAAAGGAACTTTAAAAGTATTAACTTCACAACTCTGAGGGATAGAGTCTTCATTCCCCTTCCACCCAACATATTGACTAGTAAATACTGTTACCCTATCTACATCCTAAATTTTGGTGACGGTGGCAGTCTTTTTTTTGTGTGGATCTTTGTTTCTGTTGTTTGAGTTTTTTGCTTGTTTATTTGCTTGCTTGCTTGTTTTTGAGACATGATCTCATCATACAGCCCTAGTTGGCCGTAACTTGCTAAGTCGACCTGGCTGGCCTTGAACTCAGAGAGATCCCTCTGCGTCGGCCTCCCGAGTTATGGGATTAAAGGCCTTGTCATCACATACTGCCTACATTCTAAAATTATGGTTAAAAGCCCTTTCTTCGGCCTCAGTCTATATGGCTGGTGCTGCTGGTCACAGTAGCTCTCTCTCCCTCCCTCCCTCTCTCTCTTTCTCGCTCTCTCTCTCCCTCCCTCCCTTCCTCCCTCCTCCCTCCCTCTCCCCTTCTCTCCCCTTTGTGGCTTTGCTCTGTTGAGTCCTGGACTTGGGCAGTGAGGAGGGCAGCATCTCTATGATAGGACCTGACTTGGGGGTGTGAGGGGATGTCATGTAGAGTTTCTGGTCTTCATGTCTGCAATATTCTGAACAGCTGATGTGCCCCCTGCTTAGTGGCCATGCTGTTATTTATATGTTGGACACTGATGATCCACCTGTCTTTCTAATGTGAGCCTTCTGAACACAGGGCAATGGAATAAAACACTTTAAAAATGAAAAAAAAAGGCCCTTTCTTAAAAATGAAAGAAGTTCTAATTAATAAATGTTTCCCAAGTATACTGTGTGCCTGTGCTGAATAGCTTCAGTTGTTAATAGACACATCAAGGAGACAAGAACTTCAGTTAAAGCATGCCTATGGATTTGCTTGTGGCCATGTCTATAAGGCATTTTCTTAACTGCTAACTGATGTGGGTGGGCCCAGCCCAACGTGAACGGTGTGACCCCTGAGCAGGCAGTCCTGGGTTATATAAGAAAGCAGGCTGAGCAAGGCCAGAAGAGCAGGTCAGTAAGCAGCATTCCCCGATGGTCTCTGCTTCAGCTCCTGCTTCCAGGTTCCTGCTTTGGAAGTGTAAGATGAAATAAACCTTTTCCTTTCCAACTTGGTTTTGGTAGGTATTTTATTACAGCAATAGAAAGTAACAAGGACAGTATCAGATACTGTTCTAAATGCCGAGAATATAACACCAAAATTCATGCCCTTATGCCTTAGGAATAATAGATTGGGTAATAAACAAAACATAAATATTTAAGCTGTATCAGAGTACTATGAAGAAAAATAAAGCCAGAATAAGAAGCAGGGAGTGCTAGGCAAGTAAAATTTGAATAAAGACCTACTAGAAGTAAGGAAATAACAAGCCCGTATCTGAGGAATGAGCAGCTGAAAGAAAGAATAAGTATAAGGCTTCCAGGCAGGCACCTACCTGACGCAGCTGAGCCAGACCAGGGCCAGGGAGGCTGCAGGAGAGTGAGAGAGCAGTAGGCGATGAGAGCACAGAGGCCTGGGCAGCAAGAATGCGTAGGGGCTTATAAACCAGGAAAAGGACTGGCTTCCAATGAGGACAAACCAGACATCTTTTGTAATGTCTAAAGCAGAAGAGTGACCTCATCATTTTCCTTTAACAGGGTCACTTTGACTGCTGCACCAAGCGAAAGCAGGTTACAAAGAATAGTTAAATAGAGAGTGGATGGAGCTACTGCAATAACCTCCATGCAAAACAACAGAGACTTAGTAGCCACTGTGGCAGCACTGAAGTTGATGAAGTGTCTCAGTAAGTTCTGAAGGTAGAGCCTGCATTCTCAAATTATTTAATACCATAATGGTGAGTATTTATTCCTTGAGCTTAGAAGTTTAGCTTTATCAGAAGTATCTTATGATCTTCATGGTAATTAATGTCTTAGCAAAATCTGTCAAGGCTTTTGGATGTCAAAACAACAGTGAACAGAGAGGAAGCACAAGATCAACTAGAGTTCAGATCATGACTCCCATCAAGCACGTATACTATCCATGCTTAAAACATCTATAAAATCTAAGAGTAGCCAGGCATGGTGGCGCACGCCTTTAATCCCAGCACTCGGGAGGCAGAGGCAGGCGGATCTCTGTGAGTGCAAGGCCAGCCTGGTCTACATAGTGAGTTCGAGGATAGCTGGGGCTACAGGGAGACCTGTCTCAAAAAAGAAAAAAAAAAATTTAAGATAAGGATAACAAAAATACCGTATTTGCAAGGATAGAGAAAAGCGATGACACATGCCCAAATGCAACAGAATAGTGGAAATATTACGTCTTTAAGGAATGTGATAATGTACAAGATCAATTTGTCTTTTTACCTGAAAGATGCCACCATCTGGTTATAGGAGAAATACTGGTGATAATCATGGTGGATAGAGTGGCCACATGGCTCAGCATTGGCTCTACGTGTATACTGGTGCCCATAAAACCGAAGTTCAAGGTACTTTGCAAATGACATAGACCAAGATTCATTGGAAAGAGCAACAACTGGTGTTACCTAGAATTCAGAAAAAAAAAACATTTTTTTTAATCACATATTGAGAATATCATTTTTAAAAGATGTATTTTCTAAGACAAACAATGTGTTCTGATTGGAGGAAACCGGGAAAAGAACAAAATCTTCAAAGGTGTTTTGAGCTGGGAGGAAAAGGATGAAGAATATCTCAAATATCCCCTAAACAACAGCAATATGCGTGTATATTCTTTACTTTCTTTCTTTACTATTTTTCAAATGGCCACAGAGGATGGACACTTAACCAATCCCTACTGATGGGAATTTGAGGTAAGATTTTCCTTATTTGTATGATGTACCAATGATATATATATATATATATATATACACACACACACACACACACACACTCAGAAACAGACATGCTCCTTATATATACATACTCAGAAACAGACATGACTATTTCCTTAGAATAAATCAGTGAGGGTGGGCACTGACCTCATTGATCAGTGAGGTCAAAGAAAGGGCAATGATCTTGATACTTTCTGCCACATTTCCTCCCTAAAAAGATGCATTCATTTACACAAACTTTAGCAACTAAGAATACTAAGTCCCTAACTTTCTTAACAATCCTAGAAATTATTTAGCTTTAAAAAAAAATTTAAAGCATTTTACTCATTTTATATTTGGCTTCACTTATACTTCACTAATGAATAAAATTAATTTGCATATAACTAACCTATGTGAAACTGCTTTTACATACTCTTTTTTGCCTGTTTTTTCTATCTCTATGGAGACACGACAGAAATTTAACATAAAACTTTTCTTACATTAGAAATTTTTCATTTTTTTCAGGTGTAACAACTCTTTCCCTTTCTGGCATAACCCCAAAGAAAGAAATGTTTGTTTGTTTTAATTAAAGTGCATAAAACCAAAGCATACAAGACAGAAAGACCAAATTTCAGTTATGCACTTAATTCAACAGTCCATGTACAGAGTTAACAAACTGCTGCCCGCTGTCTAATGAGACGTAAAGGCCTATTAATATGAGTAAGGGGCTAGAGTCTAGTTTAATAGTAAAGTAGTTCCCTAGCATGTATCTGATCCCAGCACCACACAAAAGATAATCTGGAAGACTGACAGTTCCGAGAAATCACTGCAGGTCAGCATGCTCCCAGCTCAGAAGGAACTAACTGTGATATTGCCATTCCCAACTGCTATATTAACATGGGACACACTGTCATTTTATCTAAAATTCTCATATATACCTTCCAAGAGCACATTCCAAAATAGGTCAAGGTAACTATGAAGTTAAATTTGGTATACATCCACTACAATTTGAATAAACATTATATATTAAAAACATAATATTGCCATCAAAGAATTCCTTCCAGAGTTAGGAAAGTAAAAACAGACACAGAGGAAATTAAATACATGTTCAAGTCCTTTTTTCAAGACTGTACACGAAAACTAGTAAAGGCCATTTTCAACAAAGGATTATCTATTATTTTTGCAAAGAGAGTTGTTGATATAGACTTAAACTTATTAGATTAAATATTTGAATCACTGTAGTTATTGCCTTATGTCTGTCTTCTCCCCTAGAAGCCATTCCTTATTCTCTTTCTATTCCTAGGGCCCAGCACAGTACCTGGCACACAGATGGTACTAAGTAAGTCTGAAGAATAAACAAGCATAATTGAAAATTATCAAAATATAATTTCAATATATCTTATCAGACAAAGCATCTGTACTTTATTTAGTGACAAATATTCCTTACATGGAATCTTAAATATACACTAGGCTGAACACAGCACAAGAAGGCATACAAATAAGACCACACCCAAGGGACTAGAGAGATGGCTCAGCAGTTTAGAGCACTGGTCGCTCTTGCAGAGGACCAAGGTTCAGGTCCCAGCACCCATATGGCAGCTAACAATCATCAGTCTAGGTCCAGGGGATTCGACACCCTTCTCTGGCTTCTGCAGGCTTTCTCTGGCCTCCACAGGAATTGCAAACACATGGTGCACTTACATAAATGCAAACAAAATACTCATAATAAAAATAAATTAAAAATTAAAATACATAAAGACCACCAAGTTCAAAATATTACTGAGCACACATCCCCTTCTCCAAAGAACTACACAAATAAAGAATGAAAAGTCATAAGAAATATTGTAGTAACAGCATATACTTGTTTGCAGATTCTGCACCAGGAGTATGTGAGAATCGTATGTTGATATCCAGGTACTGGGGAATCCAACTCCTTCAGGATTATCTGCACACAGCCTTGGCCATGGACAAAGCGTCGAATGTGATGCACCATAGGGGTATCACAGAACATACTAGGACACTGGTAAGAAGACCTGTGACAAATAAGAGAGTTCTTCTCACATTAATCATGAAACAGAGAGGTCACACAAAATAAGTGCTGGCCAACCAGAATCATCATCAAGGAAGAACAGTATCCTTTCTAGAGTACTGATGAACAGTGGACAGTCTGTACAAAGATGCATTCTGCTCAGAGCTGCAGATGAACATTCTGTCTTAAACTGAAGCATGGTAAGAGTTTCCATTTATCAAACACCTTCTAATGGCCAATTTCAAACACTTCATTTTACCCATTAGAAAGCTAGATATGGGGCCAGAGACATGGCTCATCAGTTAACAACACTGGTTGTTCTTGCAGAAGACCCGGGTTCGAATTCCAGCACCCTCGTGGCAGCTAACAACTGTCTGTAACTCCAGTCCCAGGGGATCCGACAGCCTCTTCTGACCTCCACAGACACTGCACGACACGGGTGCACTTAACTACATGCAGGCAATACACGCATACACATAAAATAAAAATAATAAATAAAATTAAAAAAAAAACACCTAGCTATTTCTAAGGATTGTATTCCCTGTTGAGGAGGCTGGTAAAACATTAAATCACTTGTACTATGCTGTGTAAGTGGTAAGTAAAAGCAGTAATATTTAACTGGGGTCTAGCTGATTCCAACCCTTCCCCTAGTCTCCCACTTGAATCACTTTAAAGCAGACATCCTGAATAAGTCTTAGGATAGTTGAGTGACTAAACAGGCAAATATGCAAGTTAAGACATCCCAGTGTGAATAGGCAACAGATCATATTTTTCTATGATATAATCTGATATGATGTATGAAAGTGAGGACCACTAACAATATTTAACATTCAACTTGTGCTTATGTTTTAGTTTGAAATTTCTGGGCTTCAACAACGCATAATAAATTGTTAAGAGGAAAATTAGCTCCTACCTGAAACAGTATCTTTCTAAAAATATTCCTAATGTAAGATCATTCTTTCCATAAAATTCCATTGTTACAATCCTAAAAGAAAAAAACTATTTATTAGAAACATGTAAGCATTACCACAAAGATATGTCAAAAGATTACATATTCTAATTATTAAATGTGCTTATAATGAATTACAGTATTAAAGCAAATAGTATTTGTTGTTGCTATAGAGTAAGCTTTGCTTCCGATTGTCAAACAAGTGTGGACTAGCCACACTACAGCACCTTTTATACTCCCAGTCCATTAGTACCTTGTGAAGCTGCTTAATGAGGATGCATAAATTAAAATATTAATTGAATAAAATTAACTTCAATTAGGAAGAGGTAAAAGCTTCCTTGACAAAGACTCAAAATCCCATCAACATTAAAAAAATAAATAAAAAACAATTCCCAGCTTCTGCTCTCTGGCCCATGCCTTCACTGTATACAGAGAACAGTAACTCTTACTCTTACTAAACAGTCGACTCCTAACTTTGTATCTAACTTAGAACTAGTTACCCACAAACAAGAGACTTTGACTGTATGCCTCCTGAAACCCATGCCTTAGTCAAGTATTAAATTCCTAAAATAATTCTTATGGGCTTTCACAAAGACGGATTTGAAGCTAGTCTGGAACTATACCAGTTCTAGAAAAATTTCTCCCTGTTGTAGTGTTTTATCATGGAAACAGTGCTGGGGGAAAAAAAATACAGTATGTATGTGTTGTGTGTGTGTGTTGGAAAAAAAATAATGGGGTGTGTGTGTCTGTGTCTGTGTGTTTGTGATGCTGGGGGTCCAAATCCAGGGCCTCATGCTTGCTAAGCATACATTACCATTGAGCTATACCCCAACCCCTGCATTGTTCTTTTAAAACTGAACATAAGCCATAAAATGAAAAGCTATTGTGATGGCGTTGTCAATTCAACAAATCTATTGTCTCCTGGAAAATGGGTCTCTGTGCATGCCTGTGGGAGATTATCTTGATTGACATGGAAAAATGCACCCATTGGGGATGGCACCATTCCCTGACTGGGATCCTCGGCTACACAAAATGAAGAAAGCAATGTGAGCTGAGCAATAAGACCAAGCATTATTTTGCTCTCATCTTCTGAATGCCGATTTAATGTGACCAGCTACTTCCAAGTCCAACTACTTTCACTTCCTTTCCATGACAGGCTGTAACTTAGAACTGCGTGCTAACTAAACCCTTTCTC
>NW_008349068.1:5810706-5814392 GCF_000622305.1 Nannospalax galili | reverse complement strand
CTTTTGTCAGAGTATTTTCTCATAACAAAAAGAGGAAAAGAAACTAAGGCAGCTATGTATGGTTTTGTGACTATCATCTAAAATACTACATTATAAAATGTGTTTGTCTCTATAAATAGACTTAGAAGTTTTAGAGTAAAAGCCATTAATGAGATAAAAGGCTGGTCTGGTAGTTGAGCTCAGTGACAAGAGATTAAACATTTTCAGCATCAAAACCAGTAAAGCTGAATGCTTTTTATAAAAATGATGCTCAAGAAACTTGCCTAAATTGCACATGCTATAATCAAAACGTAGCTTTTTGTTTTTATAAACCAGCTTTTGCGGCTCAACTTTGTTGCTTTTTTTTAAAGCAGAAATTTCTTTATCTCTGATTTTTTTTCATTCCTACTTAAGGTACTCATTACTTCTACCCATGACCAAACATAAATTTCATAGTTACTTTCCAAGTTTAAAAGTTCTATTCGTTTGGGACTGTAGAGATGGCTCAGTGGTCCAGAGCACTAGCTGCTCTTGCCAAGGAACCAGATTAGGTTCCCAGAACCCACATGGCGGCTAATCACCACTTGTAACTCCAGTTCTAGGGAACCAGACGTCCTCTTCTGGCCTCTATGGGCATTGCACACACAGGTACACTTACATACATGTAGGCAAAACACTCATACACATAAATTTTTTAAATTTTTAAAATTAAAAATTAAAAGTTCTATCAATTCTTATGACCATTAACATGTCATGTAACTAAAAACGGGTTCTCGATCGGCATTATTTTTTAAGTTGTTAGAATTCTGTTCCTAAGTACAAAAGTATATGGGGAGAAGCATCCTACCATGGACTAACACAAGCACTAGGAGCATTGCTGGATTGGGCAGATGAGCTGCTGAAGAGCACGCAGAGTCTCTGGTGGTTAGCAGGATTCAGACAGTCCACCTGAGGTACAAGGAATAGATGAACAACTGGAAGTCAGAATACACTGCTGTACCAGCTCACGCTTATGACATGTAATACATTCCATAGTTAGTAAAGCCTCCCATCATCTCTATAGGGTGACAGATTTAAAACTACAAAAAGCTAACTGTAAAGAAGAAGAGCAATTCATCTTTGCTCAAAGACAATCTCAAGTCTAAGTTAAAACTGTTATTTTTTACCTTGCCTCCATAATTTTTAAACATGTGAAAATTCTAAGCTTACATGAAGACTCAAGAGTGGTGTCTTACCTTTGATGACCATACTGCATCACTTGGAATCAATCCCTTCTCCTCATCACCTTCAGTTTTGTTTCCTGATTTACCACCCGATGTACATGATTCATCCTTTGAGTGCGCAAAAGGGTCTAAATGTTTTGACTGAATTCTTCCTCCTCTAGCTCGATAATCAGCCAGCATTCTACCTAAGCTCTGGCTATCACCCAGATGCTCAGCAATCCTAGTGCTCACTAGTTCATGTGAGGGCAAGACTTGAATAGACTTGGCCTGAACACTTCCATTCATGCCCTGAAGTCCAGAAAGATCCCTGAGCAGCTGTTTCTTCCTCCTGCTCTCCATTTCTTTCATCTCTTTATTGAGAAGAGGAGACCAGTAAATCTGCTCTGGAAAATAATCTCGAGTTGAGCACCTCATCCCCTTTTCAGTTAAAAGGAAAGGTTCTCGGAATGTGATGACTGGAGAGATACAGAGGATCACATCTTTTAATTCCTGTTTAAATGCCAAGGAGTAAGTCTTTCGTTTATCTTCAGAGGGTATGACTTCCTCAGTAACATACATTCCAGTATCATCCTGTAAAGGGTCTCTGAAGGCTCTCATCTGGATTTTGGAATCCTGTTGTTCATCTGTTTGCTGCAAAGTCTCTGGCTGTTCATTGACTACAGCATCCTGTTGGTCCACATGGAGGGATAACAATGATTCTGGTACGAATGCAAAGAAAGCACAGGGGATTCCTGCTGGGCAAGTTGGTGTGGCATGCTCTTGCTTCAAAGAGGCAACTGTCTGTGGAGCACTTTTATTTTCCTGCTCACTCTTCTCAAACACAATCCTTGATTCCAGCAAAGTACTATCATCAGAAGACAAAGACTCAGGAGGGCACTCTGGATCCTGAGGAAGGGAGCTACCACTGTACTGCTCCTGAGCAGCTCCCTCTTCTCCTCGCCCCTCAATCAGAGAATGGAATGAAGGGCTTTGCATTAATGTGGGAGGCATAGCAAACTCATCCATGAGAAAGGAAATTTCTAATTGAGAATGATAAGCTACACAGATCATAAATATTAGGATCTCCTTAACTCGAGCCAGTTCATAATCAGAGCCTCCTCTGAGCTTAATTGTACAGCCTAGGTGTTGTGGACAGCCTTCAAAAAACATCAGTGTTTTGGTTTGTTCTACAAATAAACAAAAGTTAAGAGACTTAGTTGACAATTCAGCTAGAATTCACTATCAACACAAACAAAAGAAAACCCTTATAGAAATAAGGCTATACTGGACTGCCCTCACTTAACAACTGCTAATAGATATTAATGCTTCTTACTAAGTAAACAATGCAACGCTTAGTTAGGAGTTGATTCATTGCCTGAGATCCCCAAGCTTCAGTGAACCTATGCTAAAGGTGACTCACCATTAGGAAGCTGAAATATCTGCATATAAAATTTGTGACAAGTGCCCAGGCGTGGTTTTGTGAGCAGCTGGTCCATAGACACCACTAAATCACCCTGGGTCATCCGACTGATTCGTTCTAAAACTTGCTACACACAGAAAAACAATATATTACAAAATTAGATATGAATTTTAAAAACTAGTAAATTTAACCTGGAAAAGCAAATGAAAAATTAAACCCAAATAATGTTCACAATGAATTTCCTTAATTTTAATAATTATGTGACATATTTTTAAAATTCCAGATTAGACTATGCTTACTTATTAAATAATCAACATGGGGCCACAGAAACAAACCTTGCTTATACTGTTAATAATATCAAAAGACAGACCGGGCATGGAGGTATACTTTTGTAATCCCAGCTCTTGAGAAGCAGAGGTAAGAGGATCAGTTTAAGTTTAGATCAGCCTAGTTTAAATAGCAAGTTCCAGACCACCCAGAGGTAAGTGAGACCTTCTCTTTTAAGATTTATTATTGTTATTTATATGAGTGTTTCACCTCCATGTACATATGTGCACCAAGTGCCTGCCTGTACCCTTAGAGGCCAGAAGAGGGAGTTCAGATCCCCTGGAACTGAAGTTAAAGAAGGTGCTAAGGCACCATGGGGATGCTGGGAACTGAACTGGGGATCTCTGAAAGAGCAACAAGAAATCTTAACCACTGAGCCATCTCCCAGTTCTTCAGACATCATGCATTAGCACAACTTCCTAGAAGTGGCCTCTATTCTGCAAAGAGTAGGTTTTTCAAGGAAAAGTGAAGGACCAACAAGTACTTGCTGGTGAGTTAATGCCCATTCCACCCACAATAAAAGTTACATAATCATCACACTTTCCTCCAGTGTGAGATTTTACAATCTTAAAAATGAAGCCAGGCAAGGTGGTGGGTGCCTTTAATTCCAGCATTCAGAAGGCTAAGGCATGCAAATTCTCTGTGAAATGGAGTCTAGCTGGGTCTACACTGCAAAATCCAGGCCAGCTGGGGCTATGGGAAAATTATATCTCAAAAAGGAAGGAAGGAAGGAAGGAAGGA
Source organism: Nannospalax galili (assembly GCF_000622305.1). Lineage (NCBI taxonomy): Eukaryota > Metazoa > Chordata > Mammalia > Rodentia > Spalacidae > Nannospalax > Nannospalax galili. The sequence goes on along the minus strand of NW_008349068.1, from coordinate 5,810,723 downwards.
AGGAAGGAAGGAAGGAA
>NW_008349068.1:5780494-5810656 GCF_000622305.1 Nannospalax galili | reverse complement strand
GAACGAAGGAACAAAGGAATGAAGGAAGGAGCTACCACACCTGTATCCCACTTTCAACATACAAGGCACAACACAGATATAAAATTTCTGCACATCTAACACATATACACATTAATTTAAAAACCATGATTTTTTTTTAAGTGAGTAACAACAAAACTAAGAACACTCACTGACTTTACATTAATGACCAGAGTAATGCCATGTTCCAGTAACATGTCCTGGGCAATCCGAGACACTGTTTTCTCAACTAGAACCAATGTGGGTCGAACATCAACTATTCGTTGAACATAATTCTTCAAGAATTCCCTTTCCTAAGTGAGATAAAACAGAAACATAAGACCTGGTAATTTCAAGATTCAGACACACTAAAATATCATGATAGCCTGACTCTTAATATCAATTCTGATTCTAAATTTTTTCATTCACAAGTAAGTCTATAACAAAATTAATTCAAATATAACTGTGCTGGATAGCTTCAGTTGTCAACCTGACACACCTGGGAAGAGGAAACCTCACTTGAGGCACTTCCTAGATCAGATTGGCCTATGGCCATGTCTATGAGGCATATTCTTAATTGCTACTTAATGTGGGAGGGCTCAGGCCCTTGTGGGCAGTGCCAACCCTGGACAGGTGGTCTTAGGTTATATAAGAAAACAGATTAACCAGGAACAGGTCAGAGGAACAAGTCAGGAAACAACATTCCTCTGCTTTAGTTCTTGACTCCATGTTCCTCCCCTGAGATCCTACCTGATTTCCCTCAAAGTTGGATTAATACTTGGAAGTATAAGGTGAAATAACTCCTTTCCTCCTCCAAGTTGGTTTTGGTCAGTGTTTTATCACAGCAACAGAAAGCAAGCCAGAGCAACAAAGAATTTTTTAGTCACAATTCTAAACTATTCATTACAGTTGAAAGAATTTCAGGATAAATTCCAACCCTCATCAAATTTTACTTTGAAAGATTTTTAGTCCTTAATAATATAAAATATGCTAAAGATGTAGCTCAGTGAAACAGCACTTGCCAAAAATGCTCAAGGTTTGGTCCCTAATGACACCTTAAAAAAAAGTGTGTGTGTGTGTGTGTGTGTGTGTGTGTGAATAATAAACAGTAAGAACTCAATTAGCTAAATCTCAAAGGATTTTTAACTCAATTTTTGAACAACAACAATAAAATCCCAACTTTACAACTGCCACAATAAAAGCATTTCTAAGTGTTTTAAATATGATTGTAAATTTCTTTTCCATTCTGGCGCCTACCAGAGTATCTCTTCTGTTGGAACAAACAACTCTCCAAAAGATGCTACTTCAGCTACTTTCTAACTCCAATTCCCATCATACTAGTCTACCTCAGACAGATGTAGTTAAGTGGTAAGGCAATGCTTAATACAATTTTACCAAAACAAAGGCTTCAAATCAAAGCACAGAAAACAGTAGATAACCAGAGTTAAGACAATACAGATCATTAACTGTTTCATACACTTTTGGTCTCTGGATGGAAGACAATTAGGAGGGAGCATATTTGCCACTCCTACTCCATGTGCTCAAAGCATTTCTTGAGCAAGACTATATTAATATTCAGTCACCAGCAATGCAGGAGCTTATTCTCTGCATGGAACTGTTATGAGGTCCATTTCTGCTATTCTTTCTGTTTTACTGATAGAAATTATAAATTTTTACCTAGCATGGTGGTACATACCTGTAATCCCAAAACCTCAGACTCTGAAGGAAAAAGACCTTGAATTTGAGGTGAGCATGTGTATGCAGCAATGTCTCAAAATAAAAAATAAAACTAGAAATTTTACATTCTCAAGTTCTCTCTTCATTAATAAAATGGAGTTTTTCCTGAAATACATTAATAGTCTGATCTGCTTACTAAAATTTAAGAACATTTAAAATGATTTTGTTTATGAAGCCCCACTAAAATTAAATTTTCTGAACCTATCGTAGTTACACATGCCTGCATTTGTAATCCTAGCATTTGGAAGGTCAGAGACAATGGCAAGTTCAAGGCCAACCTGGGCACTATAACAAGCCCTTGTCTGAAAAAAAGAAAAAATAAAAACAAAATAACAGTCGCTTCTGGAACAGGGTTGGCAAATAAATTTCCTCTTAGATTCATCTCCATCCAATTGATATAACTATACATAAAGCTCCATGTTAAAAAGCAGGCCTACAACTGAAAAATTACACATATAATATTTCTACATGAGTCCATGAGTATAGCTGAAGGCTACATAACAAGAAACAGTGCCAGACAGGAGAAACCTGCCTTTGAGTTGTTGGCCAGAGTAGTCCAAGAGACTCCCAAAATTACACAGGCTATTGCCACAGCCCTTGACTACCTCTAAGAACTTGATGGTAAGACCCTATTGCTGAAGACAGGACATACGTTGGACACAGGATCTGAAGCAACAGAGCTAGGACTGACCTGGAAGCCACCTCCCCTGAAGGCTGGCTCTCGTAGCTTTGGAGAACACTATGCAAGCTGCTAAGGAAGAACATCAAGCGACAGTCCAATCCCAGCTTCAAGGCCTAAAAACCACATCAATGACCAGCACAGCAAAGGACACTGATACAGTAGTGGCACTTTTATCTTGGGAGTAATCAACAGTTACCTAATTGGACTTAAAACCCACTCAATGGGAGGAAACTCGTGTGTGGTACTATAAATCTAGCCAAATACACATAGCTGGAGAGGTCACAGATCTTACAGAAAACTCTAAGGCTGTCACATCCCTAGAAAAATGTTATATGGATCTTTAAATCTATAGAAAAGTATCCCAGTCACCATCAAAGAAACTTCTTTTTCAAGAGACAGAGATGGTTACAGAGTTCCACAACTGGTCACACACACAGATTGTCTGTGAATTGCCCAAGCCTAAGTGGCAAATCTAGGATGCAACCTCTGCACTGAAGGCTCATGGAACATAGAACAAGGGATGAAGAGAACACTGATGCATCTTTCAATTCTCATCAATTAAGATCCCTCATGCAACAGAGAACCAGGAAAGCAAAAGATCATAAATGGCCAAAATGCAGATAACAAGAGTTTGCAGAGCGTGGGTACTTGGACAGGAGTCAGGAGTCCTATATTAAAATCCACCACTCAGGGCTCAGAGGTCACTGCAGAAGAGAGGGCGGAAAGATTGTAGGAGCCACCAGGGAGGAGGTGTATGACCATACAGAAATATTCCTAAGGCTCCTGGGATTCTTCACATACAAACCCACAGCAATGGTGTCAGCATGCACAAGACCCATGCAAACTTATGCAGACAAAAAAATCAGGCACAGAACTGTGGAAATGAACAGCAAGTCCTAATCTTAGTCAAAGAATTATTGACAGTTGATTACTGCTGGGTAAGAATGAGCGGATCTTCTTAAAGGGAGGGACTCTAGACAGACTGACCAGCCCCCAGTGGATGAACTTGCACTGAGAGACACCTAGGGACACTAACTTTATATAATAGGCCTTAACACAAATGACAGAAGATATGAATTCCAGTGGGGAAGCGGGGGGAGGGGGGAGCGTATGGGCTAGTGCCAAAGGGGCATAAAGATGATTTTCTGTATGAAATACACAAAAATTCAATAATTTTTTTTTAAAGCAGGCCTAGTCCCGGCTCATCCAGGAAAGTGTATCAAAAGATAGGTCAAAAGCATAGCCTAAAGGACTGTAGACCAACAGACCTAGTCCAGAAGTCACAGCATAAATTATATCCTGCCCCCTGCTTCCCCTCCTTCTTCTGACTACTTTTGCTTCTTTATCTGATTCTTATCTATTGGAGGAGGCAGAAAGAGGCAGACAGATGGAGGAAAAAAGGGAGGGGAAAAAAATCAAATCAGCTGAAATCTCCTACCAATACAAATTAAAAAGTTTAACAGAACTGAAGGTAAAGGTACAAAACTGTATGAAATCATTACTGAACAAATGCTTTATGTTATCAGGATTAAACCATGTTGGTTACTGCAGATGTGCCCAGAGCATAATTCTCTCATCTGAAAAAACAAGTTTGTCAACCAGATTCCAAAAATGAAATAATAACTGTGAGTAAAGTATAACTTTTTCATAAATTTTACATGTTTTAACAACTATAAAACCAGGATGCATCTTATAATCAATATGGCTGTGACATAATCCTATGAAATTCTGCTGATGTCATCTCTGAAATCAACAAACCCCAAGCACAAGGGTGAAGGATACAGATCAGTGCTGAGTCTGAGTAGCAAATGAAAGGGCAGCACCAAAGCTAAAGAAAAAAACAAAAACCCCAGCATCAAAGTATCTTGAATTCCATAAACACAAATTGGGCCTCCCCTCATTCCTCCTAAGTTCTACACTGAAAAGTCACACTACATCATAATTGGAAAGGCTAGCATAAATCTAATCAAGGCCTTTCATTTTTACTGATAATAGCTAAATCCCAAAAACAAGAGCTCCAGAAAAGAGACTCTGTAAGTAATGCAGAGTTTCAAAAAGCACTTGCCTTAGACCACAATTGAGTTCTGCTTGCTAGTATCTATGAAATTCAATATAAAAGTGGCTGTTCCTACCAATCTTGGAAAACTGTGACTTCTATGAATGTTCAAGTGATAGTTGTCTAAATATTTCTGGAAATGAGTGTTTCCTTGTAAAATAGTATTTACAGTCCTAAAAATCTCTCATTTTGAATGACCACAAACTAAAATTAACAACATTTATAGAAGAGGGCTATGGGGAAAAAACCCCACAAAATTTATGCAACTTCAAATCCACAGCACTAACAAAATTAATAACTGGTATCTTAACAAAGAACCTAGATAGTCCAGGTAGACGGTTTAGCATGGCTGATGACTGCCTTGTAGAAAATTTCAAATGAACAAAAAACTACAACAGTACAAGTGGTGATCAAGCTCTGGGCAGATCATTTCCCAGGAGCAAGCCTAGGCTGGGATTGTACCTTCCTGGAAAGAGGGCCCTGTAAGCATTTCTCAATATAAAATTGAAAGAACTAGTGCCTGAGTAGCAGATGAAGTGAGGTTATTTTCTTTCCCAGATGAGAATTACAGCCTTACTGCACCTATTTTAAACTCTTTGCTTAGGAAAAACTGAAGGAAACCCCTCACCTGCCTTGTCCCTTAAGGACAATAGCACTCTGCTTGAGCACTTATCTAAATATGTAAACTTTGTGTGAATTTCAAATGCTGACCTTTCAATAAAGACTCAAGAGGACAGTGAAAGTGCTCTTGAGCTGGTCACAAGCTGAGGGTATCCTGGCCTGATTTCAGTTTTTCAGGAAAGGACACTGTGAAGGGTATCTACAGGAAACCCAAACAAACCCCATGTAGGGTTATTTCTCTTTGCCAACTAGATACAAACTAACTTGTTCTTTAGAAATGGAATTTAGTGGAAGCCTGTATTTCAAACAGGAGATTCAATTACAGACCTAAGAAGTTAGAGAAATTTTCCCAGTAAATCAACAAAGTAGGGAAGAGAAATAAACTAAAACTTGAATTTTCATTTTTTCTTCCATATAGTCCCAGTCATATGTTCCCTTTAACATTTTAGAACTTTAAAAATAATGAGTGATAGGTTTTGGTTAAGCTACTTCTCAAAGTGTAACATATGAAGGTGTCCTTTATAATTAATTTTTAAAACATAACAAATTTTTAAAATTAAGTGGGGCCAGGTGTGGTGGCACACACTTTTAACCCCAGTACTCCACTCAGGGGGCAGAGGCAGGCAGATCTCTGTGAAACTAAGACCAAACCGGTCTACATAGCGTTCCAGGCCAGCTGGGGCTACAGGAAGACCCTGTCTCAAAAAAAAAAAAAAAAAAAAAAAAAAAAAAGTGGAAAGTAGCACAACACATAAACATCTCATCACTTTATTCTTTAAGTTCTTACCTGAAGCACAATAGGATCAATGCAAGTAAACTTAGTTTCTTCTCTATAGAGATACTCAATGGAACACTTCAACAGAAGGATTTTGGGGTTTTTAATACAAGAATTCATCTGCAAAAAAAAAAAAAGAAACAATAATTTGCTAAAGGTATATACTTCACAGACTTTTAATCATAATTTTAAATTCATATTGCTCGTAATTCCTACTAACGAAGTATTTTAGTATATTAGTATTATCACAATCTAGTTCTTTTGGGTTTTCTCTTAAATTTTTTCAAATCAAATTCTTCAAAAAATGACTTTTTCTTAATACTAGTTTAATATATTCCCCTATACTCTTCATTACATTTTTGTAATTTCTAATTTTGTAATTTCATTTTTTAATTTCTAATATTGTAAGACCCCTAGGTAGAGATGGGTCTTATGGGCAGACTATCGCACAAACTCCAGATCAGCAACTTGAAGCTATATTTCAGTCTTTCTAAATGTCAAAAGGGGTATAAAAGAAAAAAATGTTAATGTCACTCGAACATATGTCTATTGAAATAAATTTCCCAACAATATGAAGTTAGCAAGTTGAATTAGATAACTTTATAACGGGTGAAATGCGGAAAATGTGGAGGGGGTATGGGGGAAGCAAGGACCATACAGGGGCAAAGAGGAAAGAGAGACGATGTTTAAGTGGTGTGAAAAACCAAGGGGAAATGTAGTATTTAATAAACCTACTGAAAAACACACATATAAATGCGAGTGCATGTGTACAGCTGAAAGCTATAAAACAAAATCACAGTACTAGGCATGGGAAACCTCTCTCAGAGTTGTTGGTGGGGTAGTCCAAGAGACTCCCAAAATAATACACACTATTGCCACAGTCTTTGATTGTCTCCCAGAACTTGAAGACCCTATTTCTGATGACACAACATAGTCCAGACACTGGACTTGGAGCAATTGAGCTGGAACTGACCTGGAAGCTCCTCCCTGAAGACCAGCTCTCATAGTTTCAGAAGACACTATGCAAGCTGCTAAGGGAAAAAACCAATCAATGATCCCACACATCTATGAAGTCTACAAACCACAATAACCAGTCCAGCAAACTATCTCTACTGGTACAGTGGCACTTTTATTTTGGATGTAATAAATAGCTATCTAATTGGACTTACTAGGAGGGAAATCATGCATGGCAATGTAAACATAGTCAAGTACACATGGCTGGAGAGGTCACAGACTACTTCTGTCACTTCCCTAGACCAACATAATTTCTTACTGTATTCTAAATATGTATCCTTGCATTTACAAACAAGTGTACCTCTCACCACTCATCAAAGAAGCTCTTTTTGCAACTGCTTGAGACTATTACAAAGTTCCACAACTGGTCAGATGCAGAGAATAAGTGACTGTGAGGTGCCCAGCCCTAAGCAACACATCTACAATGCAAACATTACACCTAAGGCTCAGGGAACACCACAGAAGAGGGGGCAGAAAGAATCTAAGAGCCAGAGGGACAAGACACCTGCTCCTAGTTAATGCATTCTAGTCATGAAAGGAAGTCGCACCAATGAAATCGCTCTAGTATGGTAGTCTAAAAAGATCTGCATAATTATAAAACCAGCTGACATGCCAAGAAAGATGGAAGAAATGTCATGGGGTCTCACCTCAGGATGAAGAACTACAGGCAATCAGCGGATGCTAAGGAAAGGAAAATCCGTTTTTCCAGGGACTAGTTCTCTGAGAGGTTATCTAATCCCAAATGAATAGCCCTAAACACAGGTACACACAAGCAACCACTAATTTTATATATGCATATATAATAATTAGAGAAGAAGAAATTGAGAGGGAAGTGAGGGGGAATTTTATATATGTGTGTGTACATATTTTTAAACACATGCATATATATATATGTACATATATAAAATAAAGAAGAGAACAAGAAATTGAGAGAAGTGGGGGGACATGGGAGGAGTTAGGGGGGTCTTGGAAGGATGGAAATAATGCAAAGACAATACTCATATATGAAATTCTCAAAAATAAAAAAATTAAATTTTTTAAAAGAAAAAAAATTAAAGTACTTCCAAAAGCAGAGACTCAAGCAAAACACCCCAACCATGCTGCCACAGCCACAGGCAAAACGGCCTAAGTACTGCTACCAAGGTTTCAGGCTGGCCAAACTCACAAAACCCACACTAGCAAACAGCTCAGAAAATAAGGACTAACTACAGAAATACACTTAGGGCTCTTAAATTAAATACTACCTCTAAATAAAATAAGTGAGGCAAACCAATAATTCATGGATATATTTCTACCTCTCCTACATACGATTTTCTTCAACTCCTGAAAAGATATAACACATTTACTCTTATTTCAATATGTATCACTTAATTTGGTTTGGTACACTACCTTAAAAGAGTAAAGTATTGTTTTAGTAAGTGATTGTGGACCATGTCTATGAAACAATATTGAACACCAACATACTTTCATTTTTAAGTGGTCATTAGCAATTTTCTGAAGGCTTAATGTCTTACAGTCAGCCCTCAACATCTACAAATACCTAAACAATAGAGTATAACAACTATTTATATAACATTTACATTGTAATAGTTATTATTAGTCATTTAGAGATGCTTTAAAGTCTACAGTGGAGTATGCAAACACTATGCTATTTTTATATAAGGAACTTTAGCATTTCAAGATTTCAGCACCCCTGTGAGATACTGGAATAGCCCACTGCAACTAAGAAATAAGTGTATTAGTCTACACTTAGAAAAGAGTGAAAACAGGATTACAGTTCATCCATCTAGTTGCTTGGACTAGACATTCATCTTGGCTTTTGCTGAAACAAAATCAGCATCGTCAGTGATGAGAACAGGGTAGCCCTAGTTTTAAGCAGTTTCCTTGATGATGATGAAGGTCTGAGAATACTACTACAGGTGAATGGTCTCTCAAAATGCAAAGACCAACAAATGACACTAAAAGCTGTAGTGCCTATTTTAGATGCATTACCACCCTTCTCCTCCCCCACCTACCTTCTCCAACTCCTCTAAATCTAATGAATCAGACTATCTAGGAAAGCTTAGAGAACCATATATTTAACAAGGTCCAGAGGAAATCTTGATATGCACTACACTTTAAGAATTAGAAGCCCTCCGAAGTTCAAAATCACCGGCAGAATACAAAGCCCTTCCCTGCTTCCTCCAGGTAAATCTTCCATTTCCAATTTATACCTCAGAAGTTCAGATTCCCTAATACTCAAGGTTTTCTAACCTCATTATTTTTGTGTTAGTGCTAGAAAGAGGCCTCACAGCTGAAGATGAAGGTACAATAGGTAAGACACCTAAGAGAGTAATAGTGCCAGTTCTGTAGAAAGACCAATTTTAGAAAACTAAACCATCTGAAGGACTCCAATGTTTCAAAGAAACTCTGCCTCCAAGATAGGATCTGGGGAGCCATGATAGCACTATCCTAGCATTCTGTCAGTTGGGAAGCCTGACCTTCCCCTCTTCTTTCCTGTCTGGCAAATTCCCGTTTTTCAAATTCAACTCATCATCAGCTCTGAGAGACCTTTCCTGAACCTCAAAACTTTCACCCCTATGGAAGACATGACTAGGTATGCCTCAACGTCTTCTCCATTTCTTCCATGATTGAAGGTATCCCAACTTATAAGCCGAGCACAAAGCCACAGTTTCTTGAATTTCCCTGTTGAACTGAATTGCGTTACCTTTTTATGTGCAATGTTCTTGGTACAAACAAAGCCATTAACAACCACAGAATCGAACTTCTTTCCACCTGGGATCTAAGAAAACAATAAAAATCAGTAATAAATGCTTAGACTCCAATCTGATGGACATCATTATGTTTTTACATCTTTGAACCATAATATAATCAAATTAGGACAGAAAGTTCCAGAATATGGTTCTTCATTTCAACCAATGAATTAATGGCCTCAGTACTCTCTAGTGTCACATCTGTTACTCTAAAATACATATTAACTAAACAGGCTGGTGTCTGTGGCACTATTTTTATAAGTTCAATATTACAGTTGAAAAATACATTAAGGTCTCCACTACTGTCTACTTAAAGCAATTCCATACTGCCTTTGCTCAGAACAGTGATAGTAACCTGAGAGCAGGCTCTCTCATAAATGAATTGTCAAAAAGAAACACTAAGAAAGGAAGAAACTATATTTATTTGGGTTCTCACCATACACTCACTTCTTCCATCCACCTCTCACTTCCTATGAGTGGCTAGCGTAACCTCTAATTGCATTGCTAACAGAGCAGACAACTTCAGGGTAATAGTTCCTTTCAGATTACCATTAAGAGTCAAATTACTAATAGGCCTGCCTCATCAGTTCAGTTTGCATTAGCAAAGCATTAGCAGCACTCACCTTCTTTATGTGAACAAACTGACGAATATCCATGTCATCATCCTGGTGCTTGACATCAGGTCGGACTGTCTGAACAACCTGGCAGACCAGTGACACAATGATGTCCCTCCAAGATGGTGACAATGAGTCACCATGAAGCAACTGCTGGAGTAGTGCCATCATGTGATTATGATTAGCTGAACTACAAAATGTTACAAAAACAAGTTTGCACAATTAGCACTAAAGATACAAGAAGCAGTCTACAAAGAAATATGTATTCCAATTGTGGTGTAACAGATATGATTTTCTGTGTCAATTTTATTCTTAATGATTTTATTCAATAAATGAAATCTGTGAATACTTAAAATTAAGAAATCTCCTTTAAATGGCTGAAATGAAATTTTAATACATAAAATGAAGACAGACAAGCAGTTTGGGACTCAGTTTTATAAGATAATTTCATCAGAAGTCAGAATACATTTTTTTTAGTATTTTTTACTTTATAAGAAAGGAATTAAGCATATGCCCAAGTCATTAAAAATTATTTTTAAAAAAAGGAAGAGAAAAATAAAAATCTTGGTGCCTTACAGCAACCTCTCCATTGCCTGCTTCTCCCCATTCTCCTCCCGCAGGAGCTCCAGGTTGTTATGATGCCAGCCCAAAGGGGTGAAAGGCAGTTCTTTGGACTTTTCCTCTACTCGACGATTAAATAAGGACTCTAATTATAAAAGAAGAAGTTATTACTTCATTGTCACATTTTATGCCATAAATTCATACACTTAGAAACTAAAAATTCTCAGTTCGGCCAACACAAATTATTGCTATAAAATGGCAAATACTTGTAAACCAATACAAAATCCATAACTGAAATACATAATAAAATATGTAATCATACTATATACATCTATACATACATAAATACACTAAAACTACAGAAGCAAGAGTTTAGAGTATACTTCCCTAGTATGTGCAAGACCCAGCATGAAGAGGAAAAAAAACAAAAACAAAAACAGAAACAACTGGCATCAGACGAAATCTGAGCAGAACTATGAAAAGCAACCTGACCTAAGTAACAATAACTCTCAAGCCATAATATAAACATGGCTACTGAAAGGTAAACAGAACAGTGTTTCTGAACTCCACTTGTTTTGGAGCATTAATAAATGAATGCTAATTTTCCATATAATCATAACTATAAACCACATTCAACTGAAATCTGAATGGTGACAAAATATTGTAGGATAGCGTGGGTACTGAACTTTCAGAGCAGAAGCTCTGCTCAGGTATCCCAAGCCCCAGGGGACAATTCATACAATCCTTCACTGTACTTATTTTTCAATGGCACAATATTGGCTTTAAAACAAAATAAGACAAAAAAAAAGTAAAGAAATATTACAGCATAATAAAAAGCAATATTCACAAAATTTTCACAAAATTTTGAAAAATCTTTAAATATTTAAATTTAAATTCTTAAAGAGGGTGGAAATGAATGACAAAATTAAATAATGTTTTGTAAAACACATGCTCACTAAATTATTGAATAGGACAGAATAAAGAAAAGAGATGGGATATGCTTACAAAAATTCTAATGCTTTCTCTTTTTCTTAATTTTTTTTTTCTTTTTGGTCTTTTTGAGACAGGGTCTCCCTGTAGCCCCAGCTGGCCTGGAACTCACTATGTAGACCAGGCCTGCCTCTGCCTCCCGAGTGCTGGGATTAAAGGCACGCGCCACCACGCCCGGCTCTCTTTTTCTTAATTTTTATGTGTACGAGTGTATTGCCTGCCTGTATGTACGTGCACCTGTGTTATACAATGTCCGCAGGCAGAAGATGCCATCAGGTCCCCTAGAACTGGAGTTACAGACAGCTGTTAACTGCCATGTGGGTGCTGGGAATTGAACCCAGGCCCTCTGCAAGAGCAGTCAGTGCTCTTAACTGTTGAGCCGTCTCCCCAGCCCCTAATGCTTTCTCTTTTAAAGCAAACCAAACAAACGAAAATTTTCCACTGAACAGTCCAGCAAGACATCACAATAAAATAGATGTGTCATGGTAGACAAGCAAAAAACTGGCACTTTTTTTTTTTTTTTTTTTTCGGAGACAGGGTCTCACTATGTAGCCCTGTTTGGCCTGGAACTCACTATGTAGACCATGCTAACCTGGAACTCACAGAGATCTCCCTCCCTCTACCTCCCAAGTTCTGGAATTAAAGGCAGATGCCACCAAGACCAGCAAGACTGGCATTTTTAATTACATGAACAATCAGTCCATAAATTTCTAGTTGAACCAGATGTTTGAAGGTAAATTTAGAAGTACTGTCAAATCAGACCAGCTACAAGCTGTCTCCCTTGTTTCAACTTCCCTGCCTTCTCTCTTTCTCTAAAACTTGAGGAGCTAAGAAGACCCCAAGAAGGGTCTTTTCCCCTTTTCTTGGAAACTAAACTGTGGAATGTCATAGAGTAACTAGACTAGTATCAGTATTTAGTATTATATAATGCTTTTAAAAGAATAATAATCAAATTCTACTTAAAATTTTCAATTACTTTTTAGATCAAAGATCTCTCAAATTGAGTCCAACTTTATATTGTGTCTCAACATTAATACATATTTAAAACCATGCTCCTCTGATACTAAAAGAATCAAATATACGTTAGCATTTTCTTTGTGCCAATCAATGTGCTAAACCCTAAGTATGCCTTCATCTACCATGAAACAAAAAAACATCAACCTAAATACAGCTCTTTGTAAAATTACCTTTGATGAAGGCATCACTGATTGAGAGCTGTTGTCCTCCAGTGTCAGAAATCAAGTACTCTGCATACCAGGAAGAGAACAGAGAAGAGGAAGGAAAGATGTATGACTACAACATGCCAGCATAATTATACAGCAAATACACCCACACACAACAGGGTATTACTTACATGGAACTCTTCACTGCCCGGCAAACTCAAAAAAACATTTTAACTAAAATGGTTCTAATGTACATTTGCACACTAAACTATTTTCTATAGACTTAATTTGATAACAGAACCACTGAACAATCTGCCTTGGTTCAAATCTCAGATAATTTTTCTCCAAATGGTAGAAGTTCAGTTACCAAAACTGAACCAATCTATAAGTCGAGATCTTTAATAATCTGCATGACAAGCCTAAAATATTACATTACTTTTCTAATGTATTACTGCATTATTTAACAAATAATTAATCTATATACAAGATACTTCATAGAAAAGCCACCTGAGAAAACAATATACCGTTTTTAACCTCAGAATATATGCAACAAAATGAATTCATATGGCAGTAACAACGGCAGAGAATAAAGATAAAACTCATCAGGAATTTTTGTTGTTAGTTTTGAATCAGTTTGTTTTTCAAAAATTCTAGCTCAACACTGTCAAATTTTTGCCAGAAGGTAACTGATGAATACACTCTGAATGCTTTTAAAACATTAAATATTTTTCTTAGAAATGAAACTTACTCTGTTTCCCCTTTAATTTTCCTCTACGTTGGTAACTAAACAGCTCAAATTTCTATGCAAATTAAATGACAATGCATTTTAACTACTTTAGAGTTGAGTCTCCACAAAATTTTTCCCAAGTTCACTTACAGCCAATATGCTCATCCTTCTAGTCAGAAGGCAGAGAAAACGTTTTATTTAGAAGATCAAAGTGCATCATATGCCAGGCATGGTGGCACATGCCTTTAATCTCAGCACTTGGGAGGCAGAGGCAGGTGGATCTCTGTGAGTTCGAGGCCAGCATAGTCTACACAGCAAGTTCCAGGCCAGCTAGGGCTACAGGGAGACCCTGCCTCAAAAAGACCAAAAAAACAAAAGTGTACCATACAATACAATCAGGTATATAATATACAAGATAATAGATATAATTTGTTTCTCTACTTCCCTCACAGAAATGAAGAAATGAGTAATGCTAAATCCTGTTAGTTGGAACTAATGTATTGTTCTTTAAAAGTTTTACTTCTCATATTAAAACTTAAGTATCAGATTCCAGAAATGATGGGTTCTCCTAACATTTTTTTATGAAAACAATTTCTAACACACAAAAATTCTGTATACTGTCCATCTAAATACAACAATCATTGGAGACTTTTATCTGCTTTCTCTCTACATACACATATGTTTTTAAAGCTACCCTGGCCACTGAAAGTTATACACAGTATTTGCAACTAGCACATCTGCATGCATCTTTTTAAAATATGAGCATTCTTCCTACATCGTCTAGTGGTTAGGATTCCTGGTTTGTGTCACGCAGGCAGCCCAGGTTCAACTCCAGTGTGGGAACACCAAAACTTTTTAGGCCAGGATGGTGGCACATGCCTTTAGTCTTAATTCTCAGAAGGCAGAGGCAGGCTGATCTCTGTGAGTTCAAAGTCAACCTGGTCTACATAGGGCATTCCAGGCGAACCAGGGCTACATAGTGAGACCCTGTCTCAAAAATAATATAAATTCTTCTCTATAGCCACTATACTATTTATATACTTCAAAAAAGAAACATCTTAACACAAAACTGATCCATGTTGAAATTTACTCAACTGTTTGCACAATGCCTTTAATACACATAGTCCTCAAAATTAGAGCCCATCAAGTTCATAAATGGAATTTGTTTACTATGCCTCTTCATTCTCTTTTCATCTACAACATATCTACTTTTTTTCTTTTCATGATAATAATTTTTAGAGAACCAGGCCAAATGTCCTATCCAATGGCACACATTCTACATTTAATCCAGTGTTTCTTCAAGGTGTTTCAAGTGCTCTTCAATTCCATGTTTTCTATACATGGGAAATTAGCTCAAAGGGCTTAAAGAAGTCCTGATTTTCACTTGCATCTTAAGGTTCTAGTTGTTAACTTTCTAAGAGTGGTTCAGAATCCCATTTGCCATACAAAATAAAACGTTTTAAAATTATACAAATCTCCAAGACCAATTTTATAATCTAAGTTTCATCAGCCATAAAAATAGAGGGCAATCCATAAGAAAAGATTTAATAAGGACTGCCTTTCATTTCAATGGAAAGATAAAAGCCAGATATTCCTGTTCTAGTTACAATTCTATTCTTTCACATAACTCTGCCAGCTTTATTTATCAGTAGTCAGTGGTCATCTTAACTACCAACAGCAAAACATTTTATCGTATTTCAACTTCATAAGACAAACAGAAAAAAAATAATTCTTGTTACTACGCCAAAAGTTAGTTAAGAGGGAACTATGAAGGCAAATACAAGTATTAAAGGAGATTTAAATTCCTGAAATTACAGACTATCAGGTTGCAAATGGTCAACTAGATCAATCCAGTAATAATGCTTTCTAACAGTGGGACTTCCTCTATAATGTTCCCACTGAGTAAGTTAAAGGATCACTCTCATCATAATTTTTAAATTCTACATCTAGATTTATAAGGCACTAAGTCCACCAAACTAACCTTTCACTAGATACAGGCATCTACCCTGACAGGTGGACATTCAAATACAACCTAAACAGCTCCAAAGCAATGGCAATTCCTAACTATCAAACTCAGTTCTTAAACATATAATTAATATTTCCTTCAGATATTCTTTAATTTATTCATTTTTATTTTATGTGTATGAGTGTTTTACCTGCATGTATATAAGTACACCTGTGAATGCAAAGCCCATGAAGGCCAGAAGAGGGTGTCAGAGCCCCTGGAACTGGAGTTACAGACCACTGTTAACCTACATGAAGGTGCTGAGAACCAAATCCAAGTTCTCTGAAAGAGAGGCCAATGCTCTTAACTGCTGAGCCATCTCTCCAACTCTCTCAGGTACTCCTCAGATGCCATAAGGGCAACAACATTAAGCCTTCCTTTCTCTACTTTAAATAATCCAACTCCCCTTAGTCTTAATATAGTAAAGCTTTCAACTATCCTAAGATCCTACCAAACCAGTTATATTAATAAATCACAACTGATGACAAAACTTAAAACTGGACCATAACACACCAGCTATTATATTGTTACTAATGAAACTCATTTCATTAGAACAGAGGGAAGGGGAACTTTTACTTACACTAATGCATCTTCAGATAATTAAAACTTAGGTCTTTTTTTCCCTCATGATCATTTACTAAATAAACCAATCCTGGCATTTAATTCACAGTGCATAAGACTGGGTCCTTATCACATAAATTACTAAAATGGCTTTCTCCAAAGTATTCACAGTAAACATGCTATGTCTAATTGCACTGTTTATGTTTAACTATATCAAATTTCATTAGTGTCAGTCCACTGCTTAATTTAAAAAGATTTTTAAATTCTAATTCTACTATTTAATATGCAGCCATTCCTTCGACGTTTTAAAGACATGTAGATTTAAAAAATTCAAAAAGTATAGACCTACAAAGGGGTTGATCACATCACCCTCCATGATATGATCGATATTTTAAAATAAGGTGAAGAGCAAGATTGAGGAAGACACCTGATGTTGACCTCTAGCCTCCTCATGCACATACATACACATGCAAATACAGAAACATATACACACATACCAAACACAAACAGACACAGAAGCACACACACACACACACACACACACACACACACACACACAGAGTATTGAACAGATTGTTTACAGACACAAAAAGCACTATGGTGTAACTTAGAAGTATCCTATTCCTGCTGACATCAAATTGATAATGATTCTTTTGATATTTTGTATAATTATTAAAACAAGCTACACAATCATATGCCAGTAATAATAATGGCATTGCTGAACTCTTACATTCACTCAATACACTATGCTTTGTATACTTTTACACAAAAAGGCTCACTTACAGCAGGCAGAATAGTGGGTGCCAGAAGCCAGGGACTAGAGAAACTGGGGAAGTGCTGGGCTAGGGTAGAAGTTTCAGTTAGATACAGGGAACTGAGATTTCTTCTACAGAATGATGACTGTAGTTAGTAGTGTGTAGCAGTAGACATTTCAAAATTACTAAGAAAGTAAATTTTAAAGGTTTTTTGCCATCAAAAAATGGTAATGAGGTGACAGACAAGTTTACTAATTTGGCTGAATCATTTTTTTTAATTATTTTTATTTTATGTGTATGACTGTATTGCCTGCATGGATGTGAGTGCACCCATGTTGTGCAGTGCCCACAAAAGTTAGAAGATGGCATCAGATCCCCTGGAACTGGAGAATGGATGGTTGTTAGCTGCCATGTGGGTGCTGGGATTTGAAACTGGGTCCTCTGCAAGAGCAGTCAGTGTTCTTAACCACTGAGCCATCTCTCCAGCCCCTGCATCATTTCTTTATAAACATGTCAGAGACTCATGTTATTCCATATAAATATATACAAATATGATTTATGAATACATGAGAAGTTACAATGAAATCTATTATTCTATATAAATAATTTTCACTAATAAGTGTTAACAATATTGACTAGAGATAAACAAAACCCTAAATAACTTAAGAGCATCTCCTTGATGGTATCAAATTCAAATTGCTAATGACCATTTCCATATTTTATACAATCATTAAAACAAACTACAAATTCTTTTATGATTTTGTGAGGTTTTCTGTTGTTGTCATTTGTCTGTTAGCTTTGTTTTGGAGACACTGTCTCCATGCAACCCTAGCTGGCCTAAGACTCTCAATGTAGACTGGGCTGGCCTCAATCTCACAGAGATCCACCTGCCTCTGCCTCCAGAGTTCTGGGATTAAAGGTATGCAACACCACACCCAGCCAAAACAAATTCTTTAAAAGCTTATCCAGACTCCACAGCCTGTGCTTTTGTAATTGTTTTATTTATTTATAATTTATATATATATATATCTTATTCATGTATTTATTTATATTTTATTTATTTATAATTTACTTATTTATTTGTGTATGTGTGTGAGCATGCCATGGTGTGGAGGTCAGAGGACAAGTTGCAGGAGTTGGTTCTCACCTTTCACTTTGTGGGTCCCAGGGATAACATCTTTTGCCACTGTGAATTATATGACAGGCCTCCTTCTTCAAACTTTTCCCAAACATCCTTAACATTCCAACAGGTGAAGCAATCAGCAAGTGGCAAGTGTACTTTACACTCTGATTTCAGCAAGATCAAACTGCCAACATGTATGTCACGACATATCCTACTACCGACACACATCTATCCTTAAAAAATACTACCCCCATATACTGCAGTCTAGCAGAATCTCACAAGTGTCACATCTCCTGCTGCTCTTTCATATTCATCAAATGCTCTCCATCACTTGTCCAAGTTCTGCACTGAGGATTCCCATCACTGTACTTCATGTTCACTGCCATTCAAATCTCCTGTCTCATACCTTCTTTATTATTATGACTCAATTCACATTTATACATCCTGATAACTGATGATACTGACAATTATGAGAAATTTATTAAGAAAATGTATGATGGGCTGGAGAGATAGCTCAGTGGTTAAGAACACTGACTGTTTTTGCAGAAGACCCAGGTTTGAATCCCAGCACCCACATGGCAGATGACAACTGTCTGTAACTCCAGTTCCAGGGGATCTGACATGCATGACACAGGTATACTTACCCACATGCAGACAATACACACATACACATAAAGTAAAAATAATATTTTTTTTAATAAAAAAACTTTTTTAAAAAGGTTTCTTTTTTAAAAAAAAAAGGAAATGTATGCTTCAAACTATTTTAAAATAGGTCTTTAAATTCTAAATATTCTCATTTATGCTACCTTTAGGTTCAAAATAGAAAACAGCAAAGAATTCGGCAAGCATTTCAGAAATGAAGAGACAAGTCATCTTTAGAGAGTTAAATGTTTAAATTTCAAACTCGTGCTAAAACCATGGAATTAAGTGCTTTACCCATAATAAAGATTTTTGGAATTATCGTGTCTTAATGAAAACCTGTAATTATAGCCACATTAGGGCTATACTTTATGGAAGATTTCTGTGAGATCAAGGACAGCCTGGTCTATATAGCAAGTTGCAGGCCAGCTGGGGCCACAGAGAGACCTTGTCTCAAAAAATTAAATAAATAAATAAATAAATAAATAAATAAATAAATAAATAAATAAATAAATAAATAAATAAAAGCAAGCTTTTAATTGCATCTAGTATAAACCTCATCTTCCTTTTTTGTTGGTTTAGAGGGTTCTTTTGTTTTATTTTTTATTTTGCTATGTTTTGTTTTTTGATACAAAACATGTTTTTTGATGCTGGAATTAAAGGCATGCCCACTACACCCCACTTTCATCCTCCACTTTTTTTTTTTTAACTTTTATTTTATGTGTATGCATGTATTGCATGCATGTATGCAAGTGCACCTGAGTTGTACAATTCCCATGGAGGACAGAGAGGGTGTCAGATCCCCTGAACTGGAGTTACAGATGGTTGTTAGCTGCCATGTGGGTGCTGGAATTCAAACCCAGGCCCTCTGGAAGAGCAGCTAGTGCTCTTAACTGCTGAGCCATCTCTCTAGCCCCTCATCCTCCATTTTTAAAGAGACAATTCTTCCATGCAGCTAGGTTACATGTTAGAAATGTCTGCTTATCTTTCCTTTTACATCAAATGCTTTTGTTTTCTTAATGTGGTCATATTTTTAAGTCAGTAAACTAAAGCATAAAATAAGATAGCTAAAAACATTCATTTTTTTTGTCAGAGAGAGAAGAATTTTTAAAATACACATAATGGACATGTGTGAAAAATTTCCTCCCAATGTAAGTTCAAGCATCTGAACAGGCTTAAAAGTAGTGTTACTGCAGAGAAGCAGAAGCAGATAGGCTTTATAATGTTAAATGAAGAAAGATAAGAAGAGAGCAGAACGTCCATGTTATATATGCAAAGAAATACCACCTTGGAAGTTGCACATTATGGGAAGAGCAGTCCAATATAGTTCTTTTAAAGACTATAATCTTTAAACTGGGCATGATGGTACTGAGGGAGAAAACAAGACATAAAAGGAATGAACCAAAAAAGGTATTGGGAGGAAGTACTGGGGAAAAATGAGAAAGGGTGGAACAAACCCACTCCAAATCCCCTCAGCCTTATGGGACAGAGGAAGCCAGAAGGACAGGCTGACATGAGACCCTAGGGCCCAGCTCTCCAGCCTGTCTGGACTCCAGGTGGTGACTACCTCCTACCTTTTTGGTCAGCAGGGTGAGGGGGCACATGTGGGTACTTGGAGGGCTTCTTGATATGGAAGTTCACGTTGTCCAGCTCCACGTTCAGGCTGATAGAAGCGGCTGAGTCACTGTCCACTGTGGACTGGAAACTGCTGACTGAGGTGCGCTTGCTAGGACTGGCAGAATCTTTTAGTGTTGGGAAGGGGAAAGAAATATAGGGAGAGGAGGGGAGTAAAAATGGGTTTCATCAGGGCATTGGAGGGAAGGAAAAAAAATGTTTCTTTAATACACAAGCCCAATGTGCAATACCAAAATGGATACAGTATTTTCATGTACTTCTTTGTAGACTTAATAAAATTTGAGCATGTTAAATTAAAAATAAATTTGTTAAATGAGGAAATATACTGGAGGTTCTGCACAGAGAAAGTCTGATACCACAGTAAAGAGGTGAGAAAGCTGTCTGCTGTGATATTAGCTCAGAGTTATTTTTAAGCTGCTGCAAACTAGAGACCATGGCAAAATCCAGAAATGTCAGTTGTCTAACAAGCTGGCTTCTTACGAAAATACTGTATCTAAGACAATGATTACTATCAGATGTTTACATTAAGTGAGTACCATAAATCATAAAGTAGAATTGTTACAATCAAATAGGACCTTCATTTTACTATACCAACACAGCAATGATTCATAAAAACTAAAACATTAGAAAGTCAAACTCACTAGCCAAATTATCGTCACCTTCTTCAACAATCTGTTCTGTGTCGCTATCATCAAATTTTATGTCTTTGAACCAGGATGGCTCAGAGTGTCCTTCCACAGAGTTCACCGAGTCACTGTCCGGAGAAGGAGTCTCAGAAAATTCTGTACTCTGAAAGGATCAAAGCAAACCAAGCAAGTGACCCCCCCCATGAGGACAGTATCATACTATAAAGAATTGTGACCCCAAATTTCTATAAATCTAACAACTCAATAAACTTTTATAAAAACAACTGAACAAAAAAGAACTACAAAACAATCTAAGTGATAATCTACTCTTAAAACTGTAATTTTCTTTAACTACAAAGCCTAGGTAGCATTTTATGAATAAAACATTTCATTGATAAAGATTTTAGTTTTGTTTCACCCTTCAGTTCTGAGTGAAGATAACATAAAATTTAGCCTAACTTTGGCAATTCTAGAACATTTTAGAAAATAAGTTCAATTTTAACAAATTACACCACACTACTCTATGGAATCTATGTTTTTGAACTACTGAGTTTCCAGTTTGGGTTCACAAATTTTAGTTCGCAAGCTTTTATACTCTCAAAATATACGTGTGTGTGTGTGTGTGTGTGTGTGTGTGTGTGTGTGTACAAAGAATTAAAGAAGCTTATGTCTTTAAATAAAGAAAAAACACATTCTAGCATTTGCCACTGGTGTATATGGGAATGGCTTTTCTGGAAATGCCTTCTGTTACAAATGAGAATCTTGCCTAACCTTGTAACAGAAGTTAATCTTATGATTTGAGATCATTTAATTTTATCTCAGCTTGTTTATAATGTAAGCAACCTTACTAGGCCTTGGGCTCCTCTTGTAAGCTAAACACAGCTTTAATCCATCATGACCTTTCCTTGCCCCTGACCCAGAATAATGTCTGTGTGTAGGAAAATATAAAGCACTGAAAGTATGAAAGCACTGAAAGTATTTATGCTGCAACAACAAGTGGGATTAGACTGACAACTTCTGTTTGTGGTTCTGTGTACTGTTCTGTTAGGAAGGGGTCAGAAAAAGAGTATCTGATAAGTTCCTCTTTTCCTTTCCCAAGTCATATGAGACATGGGATGTACTTTCAATAAAAGACATAGCAAGTCCTCTGTTTAAGAACAGTTCTGAGAGAAATCAGAAAGAACAAGCTTTCAAAACAGACTTGGCTCACTCCTGGTCATAACCAATGCCAAGGGGTCAGGCTGTCTTTGTTCAAGGAATGCCATAATGTGGCATCTCTTCACCGCAGGCATACACAGTTTAATAATACTAAAGAGTCAAAACCTATCTCAGTAGTTAACATTAAATTTTTAAAATATTTTATATATTATTTTTATTTGATGTATACGAGTGTACTGCCTGCCTGTATGTGAGTGCACTCATGTCGTGCAATGCCAAGGAGGTCAGAAGAGGGCTTCGGATTCCCCTGGAATTGCAGAGTTAAGGACAGTTCATAGCCGCTATGTGGGTTCTGGGAATCGAACCCAGGTCCTCTGCAAGAGCAGTCACTGCTCTTAACCACTGAGCCATCTCTCCAGCCCCAACATTAAATTTTTCAATCATCTTATTACATATATTTCACTCCCTGTCCATTCTAAAAAACAGAGATAGTAAATCTGAAAAGTATTAAAATTAAATGACAAATAATTAAATACCAGAAGCCAAGTTTAAGCAAAGTCATGCCAAATTAATAGTGTCTGATCCTAAAAGCAGGTTTTTATCACTGTACTCTACTAAATAAAAAATGTTTGAAAAAGAAAAAACAACATTAGGGTTGGGCTGTAACTCAGAGGTGGAGCACTTCCTTGGCACTGAGTTTAAGTGTTATTAAAAATAATTTTTAGGTAGGTGATTTAAATACTTTTTATTTCCACATTCTTCTCAGCAGTAAACTACAAAAGTACCTGTAGTGGTCTGTACAGTGCATACTCATCCCTGAAAAGCTGGTCATGATGACTAACACAATCCAGCCAACGTCCATCAACCATTGCTTGTCCAATTGCTATAGCCTGTGCCCTAAATCAAGACCAAGAAAATTGAAATGCTTTAAAATATCAGTCGAAAGTAACTGTATAGGTACATGATAAAACAGTGCTTCAATTTTTTTAAATTTCTAATCAAAGATGAAATGTCAAATGGTATTTGGATAAGTAAAGGATAAAACAAGAGATACTTGAAACTAATTAAGCTCTTCTAGGTACCATCATAAAAGAGAACCTATTGAAAGGTAGTCCTAAAAAATGATAATTACAGTAAGCATTTACTGAGTACACAGTGCATTCGCACCCATCCTTAAGAGAATAAAAAGGGTTGAGAGCGGCATGGCTCCTAGACTCAAAGAACTCACAGTCTTAATGAGAAGACACGACCAAATATTACAGAAATATGAAATACATGAATGAAATAGATTCATTATATTGTGTGTCATTCAAAAATTTATAGAGCACTTAGCCAACATTTTTCAATAACCACAGCTTATTTATAATACAAAATAGTTCCCCTACATTGGAACTAAGGGGTCTAAGTCTCAAAGAGACTGAATAATTTGACTGAAGCCACAAACTACAGATACAACCAAAATTGGTACCCAGAAGTTCCCTGTTTAAAGCTCCTTCTTTCTTTACTTTTTCTGGTTTTTTTTTTCCCCATGAGAGGAGCAGAAGCTTGTCTAAGCAAGTAACTAAAGATCAGAGATAGATGTTAACTTGAAAGGCAGCAGGTCCTGTCTATTATTCATTTTTTTAACCTATGACTTATGAGACAGACTAGGATGGACTATGGATCCAATTCTAAACATGAGCTGTAATGTCTGGATTAGAGAACAGTGGCATGAGAATCCTCTGACCTTAGCCTCTAGCTACATTCTTCTATCCTGCTTTGCTATTAGGATCTCTTTGAAGAATTACTACATGCTTCTAGATGTTTGTTTTGGGAGATAGGGGAGTGCAGGTATGTATGTGTAAGTACATGTGGAAGCCAGGGGTCAACATCAAGGGTCTTCTTCAACTGTATGCTACCTTATTTTTTGAGACAGGATCTTTCAATAAACTTGGAGTTCACCAATTATACCTAGACTGGCTGGCCAGCAAGGCAACCCTTTGGTCTCTGCCTCCCTAGCACGGGGATTACAGGAGTATACTGCTGCCTTCAGCTTTCTACATGGATGCTAGGTATCCAATCTCTGCTCCTCTTGACTACATGACTGTATGGCAAGTATTTACTGACTGAGTCATCTACCTAGTCCCTGAGCTTTTTCTTTTAACATTTAGTTAGTCAGCTGAGGACAGGGGAAACTGACAGAAGACAACTTATAGGAGTTAGTTCTCTTCTTATACCATGAGTTCTGGGGATCAAACTAAGGTCATCAGGTCTGGATCCAAGTGCCCTTACCTACTGATCCATTGAATGAGACCCTAGTCCTTGTGATTAATATGCTAAGTTATACTCCCACCTGGCTCCTTGCAAATATTCTCACCAAAAGGGAAGAAAGTTGATCAGCTAGCTCCCCAAAACCATCAAAACCCTAAAAGTGCACCCCAACTCACAAAGAAAGTTAATCTTTGTATCTTCAAATATATGTTCTAATTAATGAAAATTAATTTGTAAATAATTTCAAGTTTTCTTTCTTAAAATTGTAATACCTTGTAGCAATGTGTCCATTTCGGATTAGCCAATTCACTAATTCCTTTCCTACAATGCAGTTGGGATGTGTTCTCAACCAGTAACGATGATCCTGAAATTCCATTCCACTGCTGTGATGGCAGATTTTCTTCCAAAGATCCTTTAATTGAACACTGTCCTGCAATTACAACAAAAGCAAGAAAATGCTCTTGAGAGGGATGACAGATACCTTATCAGATTCTTTCCTGTGATTTTGAGATCATAAAACAAACTTTAAGTTTGGATTTCTTCACAGAAGCTGTGATTTATTTAATACATGAGAAACAGCTGAATTTGACTCATTTAATTCCAAGCATTGCTTGTTTTTCTCTTCTAAAGAAAGAGTCCCAAATGTACCTTTCTTCAGTCTATGGCACATATTACTGGTCTCTTAGTTAATGCAAAACATCTTTGGAGATGGGGCAAGGTAGACAGAGACAATGATCAATCACACCAATCTAAGACACCTATAGCAGCCTCCACGCCACAGACTCTAACTAATCTCAGCTATACTCAACTGCCCAGTGAATTTTTCTAAAGAAAAGTTATTGGTGAATTATTTTCTACTCAAGAAAATTTTCAACACTGCTCAGCAACTATAGGTTCAAATCTAAACTTGTAATGAAAGAATGAATTCATTGCCTCCCACTGGATAAACCCAAATAACCATACATTCCCATTGACCATAAACTCCAACTTAAACTCTGTCTCAATAAATTTTACTTCTGTCCATGGAAAATGCCTAGCTTAGTCATAATCCTATGCCTTTGTCACAGTTTTAAGTAAGATGCACATTCCTGTTACCCTACCAAAACCTACTGCAGCATTTGCGGTCCAAGCCCTGTGGAAGCCTTTCCTAAATCCTTCACTATAAATGATCTTTCTGTTTTTGTAAATTTTCTATGACGGGGGCTGGAGAGATGGCTCAGTAGTTAAGAACACTAGTTGCTCTTGCAGAGGGCCCAGGTTCTATTCCCAGCACCGACATGGCAGCTAACAATTGTTCTAACTCCAGTTCCAGGGGATTGAAGCCCTCTTCTGACCTCCACATGCATTGCACGACACGGGTGCACTTACGCGCAAGCAATCACACATAAAATAAAAATGATATAAAAAATAAATGTTTCTATGACATACAGTTACATTATACATTTGACACATTTTTATATTTTTATAAATATTAAAATATTACTTCTTTCACTATTAAAGATCTTCCCACTGATCTTGTTTCTACCTTTTGAATTACAAACTTAAGGACAAAAGACTTATTTTTTTCATTCCTTTGAGTTACTCAGGATAAAACATAGTATTTTACATACAAACTGAAAAAACAATTACTATCTCATATAAATATAGAATTAAACTTCTGAAGTTTCCACATATACAAGAAACATATCTCAAAGTTTAAGCAAGCTAGAATCTAACTTCAAGTTCAGTTCTCTCAAGATTGGGCAAATGAATTCTGATTCTGCTAAACGAAGTGGGTAAAGAAATATGAATACAATGAGTGCATAAAGAATACTTAACTAATTTCTCAGGTGATTCTGGTAAGTAAAAGGTTACACTAATCACTTCCCTGGTTAATAGATATACTGATTGTTTTTAAAGTCAAGCTTTTATTCAGCCCAGGCTGGCCTCAAACTTGAAATGTTCCTGCCTCTACCTTCCCCATGCTAGGATTATAGGCATACACTACCACACCTAGTTGTTTATTTCATTTATACATTTAAGGAAAAAAATAATCAGCATTCTCTATGCTCAAAATTATCAATAGGTCAGATGCTGGACTGGTACCAGAAGAATTTTGCGTTCATCCTCTGTGGTCTCTGTCCTAACATATGTTCGGTTAGCCTGCGGACTGACAGATGTCTCATATGAAGGTACCATAGGAGAACCAGATCGATCCAGGGACAAATTAGTAATGCTGGCTGATCTGGAAATAAAAACAAAAGGTAAGATTACAATTGTAATTCTTCGTCAGAAATATATAATTACAATGAAAATTCATAATTAAATGTTTACATGCCATCGTTAAGGAGACTCTGAAAAGTAATTATGATGGTTATGTATGTTATCACTGAAGAGAAGCGGGGACAGATACCTATTGTACTTGCCACTAAAATTATTTGAAAATAGTTTCAAAGACTATAGGAAAATAATTATATAGTTTGCATATTAGTAATACTTCAAGGAAACAAGCACAAACTCTTCTTGCAAAACATACTAGAAACCCTTTTTCTAACTGAGAAAATAACAACTACATGCAGAAATAATCTTGCTTATCAGGGTCAAAAAGAACTATGACCACAGGCCAAATCAAGCCTGCCCCCTTCTTTATATAGCCCAGAAACTAAAGAGAGTCAGTCTTAAGTTGAACATTTTGTAATGAATCTAATAATAGGGAATACTAATTTTGAATTCCAGTTAGGTATAACATTATGGCTCAAGAAAGAATTCCTTTTCTATTCATTAGTAGACATACAATTAAAGTACTGTCTTCAAATATTATTATATATCTAGTTCCTCAGTAAAAACCTTGTGAGAAATTTGTTTCCTCGCATTACATAAGTATGCACATGTATCCTTAATTTGCCTCTAAGCAAAGTAATCAGACAAATGACTTATAAGTAGCATATCAATAAAACCAAGCAAGCTTTCATTTATAATTTAACTAGAAATTCAGTTAGTGTCTACAACAAGAAAGAAAATGAAATCTAACAACAGTTTCAATAGAAAGGATGAAAAATAGAAACATCTGTGTATTACACTCTATAACTTATTTATCAGGGTCACACACACACACATATACACATACACACACATATACTCATTTACTCCTTATAGCATTCGGTAGAGTAGGTATTACTAGCTCCTTTTTACAGATTAAAAATTAGGAGCCAGGGAGGTGGCTCAGCAGGTATGGGTGCACACCATCAAGCCTAATGACCTGATTTCAATCCTCAGAACCCACATGGATTTGAGAGCTGTTCTCTGACCTCCACAGCGTGCTGTACATATGCACACCCACACATGTACACATACACACAAATAATAATAATAAATATAAACGTTAAAAAATTTAAATCAAGAATCAGGGATAAAGAAATTTAAAGTAAATCTGCTAATAAGTGTAAGAACTGCCATTCAAAACTATAGATCTCAAATGAAAATTCATCCTCTGGGATAGTATAAAGACAAAAATATTTAAGATAAGAAACTATTTACAGGTTTATCAGAGAGTAATCATAACTGTTAATGGGAAATCGCTGATATCAAAAAGCTTCTAAGCAGTATCTTTTAAAATAATCTGTTATTCACTTCCTGACATATTATTTCAGTGAGACTGTCATATGTTTATTGAAATAATTTAATACTCTTCCCAGTGACTGCATTCATTCACACTTCCTGCTACTCTAACATTCTAACAATCCCTGCATGTATTTGAATAGTGGCAATAAGAATGAAAGAAAATTAGTTAACTTTGCTGTCAAAAGCTCTAATAAATATGTAATGGCAAGAATGCTGCCTAAAATGTACTGGGATAGCATTTATTGACTACATTATAGCTTTCCTAAAAGACTTTCATCAATTTTAGCATTAACTCAAAGAACAGGGAGACATAAATCAGCACAACTATCTCTGTAATTGTGCACATGCCCACAGGATACTGTGATTTGTCTTACCTTTCTTTTTTTGGTCATATTGAGACAGGGTCTCCCTGGAGCCCCAGCTGGCCTGGAACTCACTATATAGACCAGACTGGCCTTGAACTCAGAGAGATCCACCCACCTCTGGCTCCTCAGTCCTGGGATTAAAGGCATATGCCACCACACCCAGCTGTCTTACCTTTAAAGAACTGTACCTTTGTTACATTTCCCTCCTTCTCACTATAGCAAAATTCCCAACTCCAATAATTTTTCCCTTTTCTCTCCTGAACCCCAAGCAACCCACTGAAATTGTCTGCTATGGTCACCAATGTTATTTCAAAGCCAATGCTCAATTTTAACTCATTTATTATACCAGCATTAACTCCTCTCCACCTCCAAAACCTTTCTTAACTTGGCTGCTAATACAATAACCCTCCTGGCTTTCCTCTTACCTCACTGACCTATCCATCTTGGTCTCCTCTTCTGGCTCCTCTTCACCTCCCAATCTCAGTCCTTGGTTCTATCTCCCTCCCTTTCACACCCATTCTCTTAATGGTCTATACCCTGAGTCACAGTTTTGAATGCCATTCATATGATGACAATACACAAATTTATATCTCCAGTCAGTACTCCTCTAAATCCAACCGTCCCTATTTGACATCTGTCTTGGCCGTCTAGAGGTATCTCAAATTCAACATGTCTAAACCAAACTGTTACCCACCCATTCCCACCCCACATCCTCCTCATCTCAATAAATGGTAATGTCATTCTTAAACTGCTCAGATTAAAAACCCAAGTCATTTTTGATGTCTCTTTCTGGTTTAACACACATTCAATTAGCAAATCTTATGATCTGAAAAATCAAAATACATCTAGAATCTGTCCTTTTCTCATCTATTTTCTTCCCTATACCCCCACATCTTCTCTTATGCTGATCTAAATCACTTATCTGGCTTGAACTACTGCTTACTATACCAGTTTTCTAAACAGTCTCCCTATTTCTACTCTTATCTTTCAGTCTATTCACTGGAACAGCCAAACTTCTTTCAAGACATAAATCAGATCATGTCATCCTCCAGGGGATTCGACACCCTTTGTCCTCCTCGGGCATTGCTCAACATGGGTGTACTTAATTATACAGAGGCAATACACTCACACACATTAAAACTCTAAAAAAATTTTTTTAAAAGAAGTCATTATGCATTTGTGCAAGTCCACACAAAATACAACAGGAAGAATGGGCCCTAATATGAATCACAGATTTTGAATGATGATGTCTCAGTGTAGATTCACTGATTTTAATAAATGTACCAGTCAGGCATGGTGGTGAATTCTTTTTAACTTCAGTACTTAGGAGGCAGAAGAAGGTGGATGGATCACTGTGAGATCAAGGTCAGCCTGATCTACATAGCAAGTTCCAGAGCACCTGGGGCTATAGAGAGACCCCGTCTCAAAAATCAAAAAATAAATAAACACAAATAAATAAATAAATAAATGTATCACTTTGGTACTGGATATTAACAGAAGTGAAAGTTATATACATGTGGTAACAAAAGAGATAAAGGAACTCTGTACTTTCTGTTCAATTTTGCTGTGAAGCTAAAATTTGCTATTAAAAAAAAAAGAATGGCACCATGGTGGAGCATGCCTTTAATCCTAGCACTCAGTAGGCAGAGGCAGAGGCAGGCAGATCTCTGTGAGTTCAACGTAGTGCATATAGTGAGTTCCAGACCAGCTGGGGCTACAGGGAGACCCTGTCTCAAAAACAACAACCAATTCCTG
>NW_008349068.1:5730256-5780479 GCF_000622305.1 Nannospalax galili | reverse complement strand
TTATTTTGATATATCACAGTGAAAGATTTATCGTCCTCTTTTTTTTTTTTTTTTTTTTTTTTAAAAAAAAAAAAAAAAAAAAAAAAAAAAAAGGATTATAAATTGCTTGTAGTGGTTCATGCGCTAAGGAAGCTGATAGGATTGTTTGTTGGAAGCCAGCCTAGCTACACAGGCCAGCAAGACCTCCTGTCTCAAATATTTTTTTAAGTTTTATTTTAATCTATTAATGAAAATAATTTTTTTAGTTATGATTTTTTTGTCAGAATGTTTTTGTGTGTGAATACACACGTGAGTAGTCTTCATACCACTTCAACTGAAAAAAAATTGTAATGATGATGACATAACTCTTGAATAGTTTAAAAAAATGTATATTATATAAAATGTGCCAAAATAAATAGGCAAATTTGAATAAGTACTTGAATAATTCTTAATAGGTAATATTACTTAAAACTCTTTTACAATTTTGAATTTTTACAAAGCAATTATTTTGAATTTTTACAAAGTAATTAAAATTAAGAAAAAAATAATCTAATAGCTCCTCATTTCACTTAGACTAAATGAAAATGTCCTGACAATTCATTCAAAGGCACTCTACTACAGGTACATAAGACCTCTTATTATTCCTGGCCAGGTGTACTCCATCTTGAGAATTTGCTATTCTGTTTTCTTTTTCACAAAGTGCTCACAAGGCTCATTCTCTCCTAGCCTTCAGGCCTTTCTACTAAACTAGAAGACAAAGGAAAATGTAGGTTCAGTATCTGGAACCAGTGGAGAATATGTGAAAGAGCTACCAAAACAAAGAAAGAACTAACAGCAAAACAGAAACAACAGCCTAACAGAGCTTTTAGAGCTAAGAAAGTATATGACAAACAATCTCATTGTTTGTGTTTGTTCTCATTACTACAGACATAAAATCGGACTCAGGTTTTTTATTGGCAGTTTACCTGTTTCGAGCAGGAGACTTCCCAGCATCCTCTTGAACAGATACAAGTCTTGTTGAAAGAGCAGTATTTGAGGAGTCTGGATGAATCAAACTATAAAGAAAATATGAAAATATTAGGATCATCTGAGACAGTGGATCTAACTTCAATTAGGCATTTCAACATTTAAAAGCAAATTAAATATTTTTCCCTACAACAATGAGATTACAGGTCATTTCTGTCTTTTTTGGGGGGAGGGGGGTCTTTTTGAGACACGGTCTCCCAGTAGCCCCAGCTGGCCTGGAACTATGTAGACCAGGCTGGCCTTGAACTCGCAGAGCTCCGTCTATTTCTGCCTCCCGAGTGCTGGGATAAGAGGTGTGCGCCACCATGCTGGGCTTATTTCTGTTATTTTATTATTATTATTATTCAAAGTAGAAACTGCACCTAATTTTTTTTTTTTTGTCTTTTTGAAGCAGGGTCTCCCTGTAGCCCCAGCTGTCCTGGAACTCACTATGTAGACCAGGCTGGCCTTGAACTCACAGAGATCTGCATGCCTCTGCCTCCCAAGTGCTGGGACTACAGGTGTTTTATCTGAAGCATATTAAATGTCAAAAGAATTGGTAACATTTTAAGCATATGGAATGTCAATAAAACATTAAATTTGCTAGCATGGGTGACTTACAAAACTCTTTTCCATATCACATATATAAGATGCAAGTGATTTGGGTGAGAAATCTGAGTTCCAAAATTCTATTCTCAGTCACCACAACCCACTAAAAGAGCACCATAGAGTCACTCAAATCCAGGTCCTCCTGCAGGCTTTCTCCTTTTACTAGCTGTATGGATGCCTTCAGGTTTATTACTTAATCTTTCTGAACTTTATCACCCACATCTGTCTAAAGGAGAAAAATGGCATCTACCAAAGATATGATGAGTAAAAGAGAAAGAACATTAAACAGTTAACCTAGCACAACTCTGAGCTATTATTCTACCTTGGGTCTATTTTCTATCTTTCATGAAGCTCTCATAAATGATGTGTTTTATTAAATAATCCTTGCCAATTCTGAGTTCAAACAACTGAACCACACACAGATAAAAGGCACTGCTAACTAAAATAAGAAAAACTGAAGAATCTATACTTTGTATTATTAATAAAGAACCTTTTTTAAATTTATAAAATGCACGTATGGTATTAAAAATCATGATGTATGGTATTAAAAATCAAAAGACCCACTGAACAACTTAAGAAAAAAAACCAAAAAGAACCCAATTACCACTGTTTTGAAGTACTTGTGTTCTCCTATCCAATACCATGCTTTTCCCTAATCCCAATGAAACATGAATCATAGATTCGTGTTTATCACAGTTATGGTTAATCTTAACTGTCCATTTGATGGCGTTTACAATCTTCATTGAAACAATCTCTGGGCACATCTCTGAGGAGTTATCTAGATTAAGTTAATCAGATGCAAAGACCCACCTTAAACATGGGCAATACCATTCTATAGGCTGGGGACTCTTAGGGAATAAAAGGGGGAGCAGAGGCATTCATAGCTCTCTTTTTCCTGACTGTGAACA
Source organism: Nannospalax galili (assembly GCF_000622305.1). Classification (NCBI taxonomy): domain Eukaryota; kingdom Metazoa; phylum Chordata; class Mammalia; order Rodentia; family Spalacidae; genus Nannospalax; species Nannospalax galili. The sequence goes on along the minus strand of NW_008349068.1, from coordinate 5,777,978 downwards.
CCAGGTAAGCAGCCACATTCTGCTCCTCCTGCTATACCTTCCCTGCCATGGCAGACTGTATCCCCTACAAGTGTAAACCAAAATAAACCCTGTCTTCTACAAATTGCTTTCGTCAGGGATTTTACCAGAGCAAAACCCTGTCTTATTTTGCTTTTAAGTTTCCTTAGCATTTGTATTCCTGGGCATTTATCTTCGTTTTATATACTTCTGAGCATTATATATATGGCATCTTATATGGATATATGATTATGTGACTTCTTTTATCCTCTACTTATATCTCTGGGATTCACTATGTTGAATGCAACTGTAGTATATTTCTTCCTTCTGTTTAAACATATAATATGCTAATTCTGCACTTCATTAAGAAGAAACTAAGAAAATTACTCATCAGAAAAATGTTAGTTCAAATTCCAAGTTCTTTAACATGGTAATATTTACCATTATTTTTAAGGAATTATTTAGCTAAGGAAAATAAGCCAGGTGTGATGGTGAACACCTTTAATCCTGGCACTCAGGAGGCGGAGACAGGCAGATCTCTGTGAGTTCCAGGCCAGCCTGCTCTACATAGGGAGTTCAAGAAAAAGAACCAGAAACTGATGAAACTTGGATTCTGATATAAAGAGTTCTAGGTTAACTTCCATGAAAGAGTTTGTATCATCTACCATCAGCTAGCAAAAGAATATTCAAAATTAAGACATCAAATATTCCTATAGAAGGAAAAAAATATCTAGTTGAATTTGGAAACAAATGCAGATCTTAGGAGCACTCTCCTTTCTTAAAGATTACATTTGGAATTACTAATGTCAATGACGTCTGCTGACTAATCAAATATTGCAAAGATCATATATGTGCCATGAACTTGTGCTTGGTGTCCATGGGAGAAGAGTAAGAAAGGTATAAAGACTCTTCTCTCATGCACTTAAATTTTAATTAGTTCATACCATCAAGGCCCATAAACATCTATGAGGCTTCTGGAAGTGAAATGAACAGAAAGGAGAAAACAGGGAAATTACAGATAACAAAGAAAACAAACGTTAATGAAAAATACAGATCAAGAGACTAAGCATTTCTCAAGTTTAAACAAAATTATATCCAAGTGACAGTACCTTTGCCAGGCTAAATCATCCTCTAAGAATATGTTACGGCTGGCTTTTCTACTCCCAACAGGTGTCCTGGGTTCGCTTGGATCAAGTACAGACACAGAGCAAGCAGAATCTGAAAGAGCATTTAAATCCTCCCCAATGGAATTACTGTCTGTGGAATGAGCATAACTTAAGGCTATTTTTCTACAGTATGTGCAAGCTCGGAGGTCTCCTGGGAGGAAGAAAAAAAATAGAGAAAGGTAGGGTTAATATCTTTCTTAATAAAATATTTTAAATCAGTGTTAATAGGTACTCTAATAACATGAAATGTCTTCAAGTAAAGACCACCAAAAAATACATTTTAAGAAAACAAATACTTTTAGCTGGTTCTGTTATAGACTTTAAGAACCATCACTATGTTAAATTCACCCAAGCATCCAAATTACTTCAAGTATCTGAAATAAGGTAAGAAAATTTTATCCAATAATAATAATAGACAATTCTGTTTATAATATTTTTTCAAAATGTTATCGGTGAAATAAGGGATCTCTCAGAGGCAGGCATTCTACTTACAATGAGAACATTTTTCAATACAGTAAATTGACTTAACCAACAAATGAAAACAACATATTTTCCTTATGCAACAATTGAGGAAAATATTAAGGTCTCTATTATGAAGGTCTGAAAAATGGCTTCAAGAATATGGCACAGGGGCTGGAGAGATGGCTCAGTGGTTAAGAACATTGATTATTCTTGCAGAAGACCCAGGTTCGAATCCTAGCACCCACATGGCTGCTAACAACTGTCCCTAACTCCAGTCCCAGGGGATCTGACAGCCTCTTCTGACCTCCGCAGGCATTGCATGACATGGGTGCACTTACCTATATACAGGCAATACACACATACACAAAAAATAAAAATTATAAATTTTAAAAAAATTTTTAAAAAAAAGAATATGGCACAATTTCTGAAGCTAGTAGGAAATAGTCTTACATACAATATGATATATAGAGGGAAAAACTAAAAGAAATTCTCATAGTAAATGAATAGAAATGAAATATTCAGGCTAAGGGTATACCTCAGTGGTAGAGTGCTTGCCTGAACATGAGACCCTGGATTTGATCCCTAACAATGGAAAAAGAGTTCTTGGAAGGACAACCAAGGTTACTTAATACTTCTAAACATATTTTTCTAGGACACAGTACTGTCCCCAAATGTTATATTTCTACTCTATTTGTATAAAATACTGTTTTGTATGACTTCATAACAATTTAGTGTACTAAGAAATAGGCAAACATATATAGAGCATATAATGGCACCTCAGCTAAAAACAGGCCACACAGTACAAGAGTGGTCTCGTAAGATCATTGTGGGGCTGAGAAATTCTTCTTGCATGGTGATACAGCAGCCATCATAATGACGTAGGGAAAATTACTCACATTTGTGGTGAAACTTACATAAATAAACTTACTGATTTCTAAGTCATAAAAACATATAGACAATTATAATTGTGAATACTTGATAATAAACAACTACATCACTGGTTTCTATCTCTATTATGATTTTTGTCATTATTTTAGAGTATACTCCTTCTACTTACTAAAAAATAAAAATTTACTGTTCTGAGAGGCCATGTTGGTATTTGGAAGGCTGAGGTGGGAAGACAACTCAAGCACAGCCTGGGCAACATAGTGAGACACCATCTTTAAAAACAAAAAGAACCTAGAATACCAGCACTTTGTAGGTGGAGGCAAGAGGATCAGGAATTCAAGACTAGCATGGGCTACTGGACATTTTATCTCAAAAAAACACCAGAGAGATCATGTGAAATGATAAACCAATACTATCTAGGTAATCCTAAGTATACTCTATGATGGTCCCACAAGGACAAAAGCTCCTAGAGATGCATTTCTCAGAACTTAGTCTACCATAAGTGGCAAAGGATTATATTTAACTTTTAATTCACTAAGTAACAAGTTACTTAATCATGCTACCTCACTTATATTTTATTATTGATATTAAAAATCTTAAGCAACAAAAAATATTTCTAAAAGTTCACTATACTATGTTTTTTTCCATAATTACTACCAAGTATAATAAAATTGTCTCATTTCAAGGTAACTATTATATAATACTGAAAAACAAATTATATGTGTATTTTAATCAAAATAAAAGGCCAGTAGTTTACATTACTACTTTCTAACATCACAATTTAATGGATGAAATTTATTAAAACTCCATAAAGAATAATATATTCATTTCAATCAGGACTCAGAAAATAGTAACAAAAAAAGCGAATGTCAGTCTAGAATAAATGAATATGCTATGATAATCATGATCAACTGACCAAAGCTGAATTACAGTATGAAAATGAAATTTCCTTCAATTTTCACAACAGGTTAGACCATAAAGGAAAACTTCTGTAACCAGCCAGCTATTAGAAGGAAAATTATCAAATCAATAAACAGAGCCAAGCCTAACCACAAAATGTTCACTCCAAAAAGAGCATTCATCAGCAAAGAACTACTGAACACATGCTTGCAATTGTGTAATGACAAAGACTGAAGAGATACCTCCCTGTCAGCACAGAATTCATAGTTCACTGGAGGCAACTGACAAATATGTAATTAAAATGCTGCATGACAAATGCAGAGATGTTACTACCAATAACAGCTTAATATTCATTGATCCTGTATAAAATTCATTGATTTTTTTTCTATGTATCAACAGTCTAAGTATTTTATATTTATTCAAGGCTTCAATGTGCTATTATTCTAGTATATATTTCTCATTTGCAATGGTTAATCTTAGGGTTCACTCTGACTACGGAAACTAGTCAAACACTGTAGATGAAGTTTGATTTTGTTGTTTTTTTTTAATGTTATTAATATTTACAATTGATTTTATTTTATTTTTAAGATTTATTTTTATTGGTTTTAATTACGTGTGTTTGTATATGTGAGTATGGGTATGTGCACATGAGTGCAGGTGCCCAAGGAGGCCAGAGGCATCAGATCCCCTGGAGCTGGAGTTGCAAGCAGTTCTGAGTTGCCCAATATGGATGCTGGGAACCAAACTCAGGTCCTCTGCAAGAGCAGTGCTCTTAACCATTAAGTCATCTCCCCAGCCCCTGTAGTTGATGTTAAATACAGGAGATTACTCTCCATAGTATAAATCTTGTCCAATCAGTTGAAGTCCTCAAGCACAAAGACTAAAGATTCCAGAAACAAAAAGGATTCTATCTAAACACTGTTAGATGGAAACCCTACAGAATTTTTATCCTGTTGGCTAGCCCTGATAATTTTAGACTTGCCAGATCCATAAGTATTGAGAAAGTAATGTGAGATTCTCAAACTGCAAGTGAGTGAATTAAAAACAAATTGAAAGAGAATCTTGCATGAAGACAGACAAAAATCAGAGTGACAGTCTGTCTACAAGCTAAACACCAAGGATTGCCAGCAACCAGCAACAGCTGTGCAGAAGTCTAGAATGGATTCATTCTCCCTCAGAGCTTCCAGAACCAACATTGCTAACTCCTTGATTTCAGGATTTCTACAGACTGTGGCCTGCAGAAATGTGAGAAAATAAATATCCATTGTTTTAAGCCAAAATAAGTAAATAAGCAAACAAACCACAAATTGTCAGCTTCAGAGCATGTCTGCTATTAAAGTGAGGACATTTGACTACAAAAAAATAAGACCCTTAAACACTAGAATGGAGATTCATGGGAAAGAGAATGCATCCCAAAACTCTGGATCTTCTACACTATTGGAGCTAGCCTCTTTACCTCATTCAAGATAAATCCTACTTTGTCTAAGAAACCTGTACTAACCTCCCTTGAGTTTGCTGCCAAGAAGACATTTCTAATTCTCCCCTGGAGCAACTTCTACTACCCCTACCCTGCTTCTAGGCCTATGAGACTCAATTCACAAGCAAATCCTGAAATATAGGTAAAAAGTAGCACAAACTGCCTGGCATAGTGGCGCACGCCTTTCATCTCAGCACTGGGAGACAGAGGTGGATGGATCTCTGTGACTTGCAGACCAGCCTGGAGTACATAGTGAGTACCAGACCAGCCAGGGCTATATAATGAGACACCTATGAGGATGTACTGTTCTCTAAAAGAACTACAAAATTTCTATAATTTATAAAGACAAAAAAACAGAGAATCTGTGTGAGAATGGGTGTTGAAGGTATAGCATAATGGTAGAAAGGACATAAAGCTAGACTGAGCCAAATTTAGTAATATGGGTATACTGGGCAGAGACATCAATTTTAATGTCATAGCTCAAGGGGTTAAAATTGAGCTCTTAACAGTCATTATCTGGTTGACTGACTAAAATATAAATCAAAAGGTAGCCTACACTAAATGAAGATGAACTGCCAGAGGTACCCTGGTCCATAATACAGTATAAGAGATCCAAAGACTCAGAACACTGGAATGTTAAAGAGTAGATTTCCACATACACACTCACGCTCCCCTGCCTCTTGCTATATGATGCTCTGCATAGCCCAAGACTCCACCAGCAAGACAGCCATGGCCACTACAGCAGATCAGGTCCCTGGACATACCTCTATAGCTGCCCAAGAATAGGGTTTTTTTGTTGATTTTTTTTTTGGTGGGGGGGGGTCCAATAATAAAATAGGAGTTGGTATATGCTAGATTGGCTGACATGGCCAGGACCACAGAGAAATCAGCACAGCTCACTCTGCTGCTTAATATTTATGGGTTTATTTGATTATGATTCTCACTGGTAATCAAGGCAGCAAGAACCTCTCGGCTCTTTTGTATTTAGAGAAATGCAAAACCCAGAAAATAGCAACTAAAGCAAACACAGGAGTTCCTAATCATCTAAACACTGTAGATGCAGAAATAACTACTGAGACTTAGTTTATTATTTGATTATTAAGTGATACTGACTGATATTTAGAAGGCACAAAAAGACTGCAGCTATAACCTATAATTACTGCTTATGTCGACAAAAATATTAAGCATTTTTTTTTTAATAACAACCTCTTTACATACAACGTCAGGAATTTTTCTATGGATATTTCTATCTTTTCCTACCATTTGTCCATAATAAATTATACCTGGTTATATGTAGAGAGGGAAAATAGAGGATTTACCAAATAACACCTGCTCACTCAACTGGGAAGGCAGACCTTTCAGCACAACCATGAGAAATACATTTGTGAGTAGAGTCCAGTATCCTTGAAGAGCTATGGTTCCTCCTGGGGTTGCTATTCTTTGTACGTTGAAAATTACAGAAGGAACTCTTTGCCACTGAGTCAGGAAGCTGAATTCAATGGAGATAACTGGATCCTGAGGCAGCAGGGACCAAAAGTTGGTATCTTACCCACAAAAATTAAACTGGCATAGGTACCACATACAACAGCATCAAAGTAGTAATCAGAAGAGTCTAATCCAGAGACCTATGGCATTAATCAGATGATCACAGTATCCCTAGAAGTGAAATAGATGAGCAGTCTAGTAATTTTTTTCACTTGTTTTTAATAAAAGGAAGAATTTCAGATCAAGCAGATAAAGACTTGAATCATAAAGGTACTCATGATACCTCAGCTGACTCCCAGACTCAGCCTTTTACAGATCCAGAACTTCTGAATGAAAAGGAAACTGGTTTTTCATGAGGAAGAATCCTACTATAAATTTTGTTAATCTTTTACCAGCTTTTGTCAAAAAATTACAATCTTCTACTAAGGTGACTATAAAAAAGTCATATTAGGCTGGGCGGGCATAGTGGCGCACACCTTTAATCCCAGCACTTGGGAGGCGGAGGCAGAGGAGACGGATCTTTGTGAGTTCAAGGCCAGCCTGGTATACATAGTGAGTGCCAGGACAGCTGGGGCTACAAGGAGACTCTGTCTCCAAAAGACAAAAAAAAAAAAGTCATGTTAAAATGACTACTGAAAAGGGGAAATAAATCATACTTTTCAGGGATTACTAGACACTAACTCTAAACCAACACTAATTCCAGGAGACCCAACCATGACACACCAGTCACAGAAGATCAATGGCATTTTAGCACAGATCCATCTCACAGTGAATTTAGTGGGTCCCCATTTTCTCCCCATTCTGGAATATATAATTGAAATATACACACTCAGCAATGAGCAGAAAACATGCAAACATGCTTTGCTTCCCTAACATATATTATAGCACATCTGGCCTACAGAACTATAAGACAGTAAGAAGTTCTAAGCCATAAAGTTTGTCATGGCAGCCCTAAGAAACTCATACACCCACCCCATTAACCAGACAGATTCTAGCCTAAGCCTTACTAGGAATTTTTAAGTGCATCAGGCAGAGGAATAACCTATATGATCAAACTAACATTTTACAAAGAAGGTTAACTAGAATATGAAAAATGAATTCACAATAAGGAAAAGCTAATTTAATTAAATTAATTAAAAATTAAATTAAACAAAAGTCTTTTAAAAGGTTCTAGTCATAAACTGGGTGAAAGATCATGGGATATGAACTCTGTAGCAACTTAGGTTGAAAGTAAAAACTAGGAGCCAAAGGAAGATCTTTACAATAACAAAAATAACATGAGAAAGATATTACAAGCATTCTCTTGGGCTGAAGTATAGCTCAGTAGTACAATGATTACTAACAGGATGAGTGTTACATAGGACTGTCTGCCAAAAGACCAGACTATGGCCTTCTTCCCAAGCTTGGTTGCACCCACTCGCCTAAGATCATCGCAGCTAAGTTTGTCGACTGTTATGATCCAAAAGAAAGGAGGGGCAGGGAGAGTCAGCCACATGCCCAACAATCAGTCAGCCCTAGTTGCATGTCCTACAGCTGTAGGGAAGTCACAATCCATGCCTGGATGGAGACTTTCCAATGTGTACTTCTTAGGAGAGGAGTACCCACACTCCTGTAAATGTACTCTCACCCACTCCTCTTTAAGAAAGCCCAATAAACTCACTGGTTTTCCAGACTGTAGCTTGGTTTATTATAGGGACCAAAGGAGGAGGGGGCTGGACATAATTTGCACCTCCCAGAAGGAATTTTAGTTAACAATGAAGTTATAGGTTTGATCCTTGCACCATAAACAAACAAATAAGCAGATAAAATTTTTAAACTGCCAGGGGTGTGGTGATATATCTCTGTATACCCACAACGTGTAAGGCTAAGACAGGAAGACTGTTAAGTCAGGGCAATAAAAAGAAAAAGAAGAGCTGGGCGTGGTGGCGCACGCCTTTAATTCCAGCACTTGGGAGGCAGAGGCAGGAGGATCTCTGAGTTCAAGGCCAGCCTGGTCTACACAGTGAGTTCCAGGACAGCTGGGGCTAGAGGGAGACCTTGTCTCAAAAAAAACAAAAAAAAAAAAAGAAAAAGAAAACAAAAGGTGCTATCTTTTGAGTGGCATCTCCCTCCCTTCCACTCCCAAATCACTATATAAATCCACTCATCATTGTTCAACTTTACTCTTGAATTTTCTTCACTAGTACACTTTGATTACCTTCCTTATGAAAGAATATGAGTAAAATACGGTTTGCCAAAGAACAGTATAAGTTATTTATGAATATTCTCATCTATTTTATTATTCAAACATAAATCTCTTAAAATCAGAGGGTAGAGAGATGGCTCAGTGGTTAAGAGCACTGGTTGTTCTTACAGAGGACTAGGGTTTGATTCCCAGCACCCACGTGGGAGCTGGTCCAGTGAATCTGATGCCCTCTTCTGAGCTCCATGAGCAATGCACAACATGGGTGCACCTACCTACCTGCAGGCAATTCATTTATACACATAAAAAATAAAAAGTTCTTAAAATCAAAGCTGTGTCTCACTAGTGTATTCCACTCTCTGAAATATAAAGCCCAAAATAAAAATTGGTTTAATACTGGCCCTCTATTTAACTAGTTCATAGTTATGACCTTGGAAAGCTTATAATACTATCAGTGAAATGCATTTACCTGTATAGCCCATAAACTTTCCAGGGATTTCTTGATTACAACAACGACTGCAGAAAATCTGCCCGCACAGTCGGCAATGGTGTCTGCGCCTAAAGGTTGTAAATTTTTCACTGCAGTCATAGCACTCTTTACATTGGCTATCTGGCATCCAGTACTGCTTCAGGTCACTATCCTGTAACAACAAAAATATGTGATGGAGTCTTGAAAATACTAAGTATTAAGCTGCAATGACAAATAACATCTTAGAAGGTTTCTTTGGCAAAGCTAGTTTTAAAATTCAGATGGAATGTAAAAAGCTAAAATGACCAAGGCAATCTTAAAGAAGAAAAACACTAAAGGACTTAGATTACCCACCGTTAAGATTTATTTTAAAGCTACAATTATCGAGCCTGGCATGGTGGCCAATGCCTTTAAACTCAACACTCAGAAGGCCAAAGCAGGCAGTTCTCTGTGAGATTGAGACCAGCGTGGTCTACGCAGTGAGTTCCAGGCCAGCTGTGGCTATAGGGAGACCCTGTCTCAAAAAAACAAAAATGATAATAATAATAATAATAATAAAAGCTACAATAACAACCTTAAACAGACATTAAGGACAGGAAAAAAAATGGAGCTAATTGTCAGGAAAGAGTAGCATACTCTCACGAACTTATGATGACATTTATAATGCAACTACTGACGGAAGGTCTCTGAGGGCTGGAGAGATGGCTTGCTTAGAGGTTAAGAGTACTGGCTACTCTTGCAGAGGATCCAGGTTCAATTCCCAGCACCCACATGGCAGCTAACAACTGTCTATAACTCCAGTTCCAGGGGATCCAATGCCCTCTTCTGGCCTCCGTGGGCACTGCACAACAATGCACTTTTATACATGCAGGCAAAACAATCATACACACAAAATAAAAATTAATTAATTAAAAACAATATAATAGGTTCAAGTAATCTATGGGGATAAAAGGAAACTTGAATACTATTTATGCACAAAAATAATAAAGCTTGTTGAAGAACCATAGGAAAAGACCTACTGACTAGTAAATAAACAATAAAGTAAAACATAAAAAGCACTAATCATAAAAGGGAAAGCTTACTAAATGAGACAATACTTAAATTAAAAATTCTTATGTGTAAAAATATGGTATTCCAAACTGGAGTAATAAACTTTCTTTTAAGTGGCATTAGTGCCATTTCAGCGGGTATGGTGTGATCCCCATAAGTGTTTAGTAAATCTCCCAAGGCCTCTACAGTACCTGGCTTTTCCCTTCCATGATTTCCTTGAGGCGTTTCAATACTGTGCTGAGGCTTCGAAGCTGAACAGCCGTACGAGGGTCATGACCTCCAAAGGTAGGTTCTGCTTTCCTTCTAGTGTCTGAGTCAAATTTTTTTAAAAAGTAATCTTTTAAATAGTTCCTAGTATTTATATCAAACATTTTATATACATGTGATATAAATTACCCCCTATTATTAGCATGTATTATGTGTTCTCCCAGTCAATAATATGGATTGAGAATTAAAACTGATCTTTATATGAGTAAAAGGTTGTTGAAAGTATGTCTTACTACTATGTAAAACGCTACTCAGAAGTAGTTAGGTGTTACCTAAGATAAGAACTGTCCCAATAATTGACAGTTTTAAGACCTGAGATGAAAGTATCACATGGCCAGAATTTATGAATGATTTTTTTGCATGCTTTGGTACCACCCAAATAAATAGTAAATAAGTGATAGACATTCAACAGAAGAAAAAGCAATCCTAGAGAGCTTAGCTTGATCTTAAAAGTCAAAGAGGTAAGCAATAGGACCAAACAGTTCAGCTTTACAGCAGATCATCAGAAACTTAACAAACTAGTCCCCAAAGATTCTGGCAGACTTTATAAAATCCAGAATGTTCAATTTTGCCATGGCAAAATATGACCAATGTCCATGGAGAGTAAAACTGCTAGAGAATTACTAAAGCTCCAATCCTAGCCTTCCCCTCCTCAACCCTGAAACTCCACACTAGAAGGGATCACTTATACTAGAAATAGCAGTATGAAGCCAAATCTATTAATAATAAACAAGCTCAAATTCCAGTTTTGTAGACAGAATGGAATAGGACTATTATAGTTGCCACTTATTATTTCCTTCCTGTAAACCAAAATTATAAGCAAAGTGTCTACCTATTCCTGGCTCTAGCAGTTTCAAAGCCTCTGGGCAAAATGAACGTAGCTTGACAAAAAAGATGAACATTCTAGTAGCCTAACACATTAACCTAATAACCTATGGAGTCCCCCTAACCTATGTAGTTCCTCCCTATCTCCAGTTTCACTTTCAAGGTTTCAGTTACCCTCAGTCAACTGCAGTCTGAAAATATTAATATCTTTCTTGACTCAAGAGAAACAGATCACATTCACATAATTGATATTGTTATAATTGTGCTAGTTGAGTATCATTGTTATTAATTCCTCTGCCTAATTCATAAATTAAACTTTATCAGAGGTTTCAATGTATAGGAAAAAAACAGTATATCTTGGCTTTGATTGTGTCTATGGCTTCCAGTATCTACTTGGCAATCTTAGAAGGTATGCCCTGCAGACAAGGGGAACTACTATAAAAAGAAAAGTATCCTACCTTGAATCTGCTTCACTATTTGGTAGTTTTTCATGCATGTTTTGTTTTAGATGGGTAGGGGAAAAAAAGGGATTACAAAGAAATGTGAGGTTGATATATGAATCCAATTTCATCAAGAAATTTTTTTTTTTGGCCTTTTGAGAGAGGGTCTCCCTGTAGTCCCAGCTGGCCTAGAACTCGCTATGTAGACCAGGCTGGCCTTGAATTCACAGAGATCCGCCTGCCTCACTAGTGCGCCACCACACCCAGCCATCGAGAATTTCTTAAGGCAATTTAATTACTAAAATAACAACCCTTTTGAACTGCACATATTTTAGAAACTTTGGGGAAAACTTTTTCTATGGTTACACCTTAATTTCAGCATATATCTCAGATGTGTAATACATATTACACATAAAACAACTCTCCATGATTCACAAATTGGAAAAGGAGCCAGATGAAGCTGTAAGAACCATAAGGGCAGTGCTCCCTGACACAGCCAACAATAAATTGTGAAACCCCTTTCATTTAGCTACTTAGAATATAATAGTATTACTAGCCTCATCCACTGGAAAGGATGAGCAGCAGGACCTTTTTTGATCTTCATTGAGGTGAAAGAGACCCTAAGAGAAAATGCTGGTCTGGCTCTTTGCCCTTGGACAAATGATCTTAGCTGTTGCTTTTGTAAAATGGATACTAGGACACTAAGTAACTTCACTAAGATAGGAGAGCTAGTAAACAGAATTACAAACATGAAGTGGGGAAGGGAACTTACTAAGCAGTCTCAAGCTTCTGAAGCTCTAATGCTCCCAAGGAAGAATCCAAGAATCAAGTGGATTTGATATTATAAGGAATGTGGGAACTGTAGTCAAGGAGACAATCCAAGCTCTGTCTACAGATATTTAAGTTAAAATTTATCACAACATCAAAGGCAAAGTTTAGGAAGCCGCCACCCTACAATCTCTAAAAGACTGGATTCTAGTCCAATTCTTCACTTTTATAAGTGAAGAAATGTGGAGACTACTGCTCTCTTTGGCCCCCTTTTCCTCACTCTATAGCAAAGGAAAGCTTGGCATTATTTGAGAAACAAAACATTGAGTTCATCAAAGAGAAGACAATAGATGAAAGTTTCCAGACAACAATGTCTAATTCAGCACAGGATTTAACCAGATAGGCTCCTCAAATGAAAGTGCAGCCATGGGTCAGGTTTTGTTCTTTTGCTCTGTCGGTCTTTTTTCCCTAAGATAGGGTCTCACTATGTAGCCCAGGCTGCCTAAAATGTGCTTGTATTTCCAGGCTGGCTTCAAACTTAGAATCCTCCTGTCTAAGTCAAAGATCATAAGGTTTAAGAGCTAAGGTGAGTTTAATAAGGTTAAGGTTAAACTAGAGATGATCTAAAATAAAAGGAAAACCCACTCTACTCCCTAACCCCCATCTTCCAATTCTTTCTTTCAAAGGGATATGACCTAGACCAATGCTCACTGCCCTAGAAAACCTGTGGAAGCGATACAGCCAGGTCTGTTCACAGACCTTCAGCAAAAAAATCCCCTGCTGCATGCTTTCTCCTCCTTCTATAAGTAGGAAGTCTCAACAAGCATTAAAATATCCCTCTGCCAACCACAACTGCACAACTATTTTTCACTTAAGGCTCTCATAGACATGACTGGCCAAACAGGACAGACACAGAGCCAGGGACACTAGATTCCCAATGATAACCTTTCACCTCTGTTGTACCACTGCCCTTCTTCAACTTTGAGTTGAGCAAAACACTTCATTGAGTTTAACACTCTAACAGAAAGTATACATGAACTGTCTCTAGTCTCTCAGCTCGGACATTGATCCCCAGCCCACAGTCATCAGAAAGGCATGAAAATGAATGAGATGACTATGTCGTGGACCAAGATGGAGAACAAGCAAGCAACAGGTGCTCAGTTTATCCAGCCACACTGACAGTGTGCACCCCAACAAGGCCAAGAGCAGATGACAGTGCACTGATGAGTTTGACAGAGCTCTGCAGCCAGAGGCATGCACATCACACTTCACTAGCATCCCCAAAACAGGTGCAGAATCCATTTGTAACATTGGAACTAACCTGTGCTCTCCTGGGTATGGGGCAAGGTGTTCTCTGTTGAAACCCAAGCAAGTAATGAATCAAAATTCAGTCAAAGACATCTGTACTTGCACAATTAAACTTTAATGACAAGTTTAAGAATTTGTTCCAGGTGTTAAAAACTTCTTTTACTACCTAGGGAACAGTTTTATTTATTCTCAAGAATACTTGACTATTACAAGTAATAAGAAAGTTAAGGCAATAAACAACCTGGAAAATACAATGACTATAGAAAAACCTAACATACAGAGAGGATTAAAAACACTGTTTTACCTAATACAGAAGCACGCCGTTGGAGTTCCTCATTAAGCTGCTTTTTATAAGGTACAGGCGACCTTACAGATTGTGTCCTTGCAGGGAGCTGAGGGCTGGACCAACTTCCACTCGGAGACTGCTGCTCTCCTTGGCCCCCTTCTCTCTCTGTGGTACAGGAAAGTTTGGCATTAACTGAAAAACTAAGACTCAGAGTTCAGCAAAGAGAAGGTGACAATAAAGTATTTCAGACAAGATACACATGTATTATATTCCTAACTTTAACGCTTTGAGAAATTTAAAAATCAGGATGAAATTATACTCCATTTATATACATGAATATACATGTATATATACAACTTTTTATATACATGACTATATGGTTTGCTTTTCATTTGAAATTTTGTGATCACACTAAAGGAGAGAAGCTTTATACACAATCTTGGTCTTTGTATTAATGAAGCAGTATCCAGTAGGGTAGGTACTCATTAAAGCTTCCTAAATAAAGATTATTATGTGATGACAACTTAATGTAATCTATTATCTTGGATGGACTCTATTATATAAAAAATAAAGAAATCTGAATAAAATACATACAACTGTTAATAAAAACATATCAATAATGGTTCATTAATTATAACAAAGTGTATAATGTTAGGTATCAATACTAGAGGAAATGGTGTGAGGGCACAACTCTCCTCAATTTTTCTATAAATCTAAGCCTGTTCTAAAGAGCAAAGTTTTTTTTTTGTTTTGTTTTGTTTTTTTTAAGAAAAAAATCATCTTAAGGGCTGGAGAGATGGCTCAGTGGTTAAGAGGACATGGATTCGATTCCCAGCACCACATGGTAGCTAACAACCCTCTGTTAACTCCAGTTCCAGAGGATCTGACATCTTCTTCGGACCTCCACAGGCACTGCACAACACGGGTGCACCTACCTACATGCAGGCAATACACTCATACACATGAAATAAAAAAATAATAAATAAAATATTTTTTAAAAACCATCTTAAAAATGTGCTATCAGTTTTTACAGCACTTTAAACAATTAATAAAATTTAGAACTATTAAAATGTCTACTAGTTAAACTATTAAACCTCCTCAAATTCCTTAAAACAAGGATTATTTTCTAACACATTTCGACTAATAAAGACAAATTAAGTCAAGCATGGTAGCTCACACCTGTAATCCCAGCTCTCAGAAGACTGATACAGGATAATACCCATATGTTGAAGGATACAGGCATCTGAGGCTAGCCTGAGATAAAGTGAGATCTAGTCTCAAAAAAAACAAAGAACAAATTAAAGGCAAAAGACATGGCTTTTTAAAAAATTTTTCTTCCTGCTTAAAAATAGTAACATTTAAGAAGACTTCATTTTATATTATCTACAGTTTAATCTAACGGGTATAAGTCTCTGCAGGCCTGCTGATAGCTTCTAATTTTAAAAGTATAAATCACTTATTATTCTGTTTAATTTTGTTGTTTTAATTAAAATCGTTTTGTTATTAGCACCTCCATTAAAAAAAAAGTTCATTCTGTGAACCTGAGAAAGTATCAGCACATTAAAAAAAAAATATGTGAAAATAAAAATTTTTAAAAAATGCTTTCTCTTCAAAAAGGGACATCATTTGGCATTTAGTATTAATTCAGGCAAGTAGTAAGTGAGATTACAGTACAAATGCTACTTTTTTCTCTTTCTTAGGCAGAAGATCTGGTGACCTATGAAGAAAGCTATCACCTTGTTAATGTTTCACTTTCTTGCAAAGACCCAGCACAGATACTGAGTAAGGAAATCACAGAAGTAAAACTGCCAAGTTTTCTGATCTAAGTTTTCTGATCTTTTAAGAGTAAGTCTTACCTTTGTTAAAACGAAAAAGATTTACAAAAGAACTATACGCTGACTTAAAAGGGGGTTCATCCTGCTCAGGAGTCAAAGGTTTAAAGTGGGTGAGGTGAGAAGGACTGGTGGGAGAGCGAGGCAGGTCACTAGCAGAGTCCAGGGTTGGGGAACGCTTATCATCTGTGGCCATTTCATGAGTCTAAAACGAGAAAAAGAAAAAAGGAAAAAAATCTTCAGATGCCATTCCAAACAACAGGCAAGTATCTGGAAAACCCTACTATGGACAATTCTCTATGAAAGCCGTATTTAAATTCAAGTTTAAAAAAAAACACTACTGTTTAAATAAAGAATCGCAACACATAAAACTATGGCTACATGGCCAACTTAATTTTAAACATTACTATTCTAATTATTTTAAATTTTTAAGTGAGGGGCTACAGAGATAGCTCTGTGGTTAAGAGCTGGTCTTCTAAAGGACCTGGGTTCAGTTCCCAGCACTCACATGGTAGCTCACAATCAACTATAACTCCAGTTCCAGGGGCTCCAATGCCCTCTTCTGGCCTCTGTGGACATTGCAAGACATGGGTGCACTTAGATACATGTAGGCAATACATTCACACATATAAAATATAATTTTATTTTACTAATTTAATTAAAAATTTGCAGGTAAGACACAAATGTGAAGAAGAAAAAAATCTTCACATTATTTACATATCTAGTTTTTTGAGGGGGCAAAAGTTATATTCAATAGCTTCTTAAAGTTAGAGAAAGTGATTCTATACAAGCATATAAATTCCTCAGTTTTATTTTACTTATTTCAACTTCTGACTTTAAAAAATACCATATTATATTCCAAGAAAAGACAACTGGTCATTTTTTAATGATCTCTATATATCATTAAACATATCAACAGTTAGCTCAGATAATGCCTTTGACAAGTATTCAAGATCAACAAGCTGTATATCTACCACAGGTTTCTTGGACACATGAACTCTGGATTCCTAGCCCCTACACCTAAGGCTTAAACTCTTACAGACATTAAGATAACAACCTTCTTAAAGGTTTTGTGTTTTTTTTTCCTAAACAGCCAAAAAACAACTTGGTCAAGACACCAAGTCTAATTACCAAATGGAAGTCATAAAAAGGCACTAAGGTCAATGTTTACCCTTCAGACTGATAGTTTAAAGACAAGAACCCTGTGGCACTCTATTCATTAGGATATATAGTGTATATTCTAATAAGCATTACAAAGAAGACATTACATTCCCCTAAAATGTTTTTCTCCTTCAATATCACATCTACCAGTTCATTTTATTTTCATACCATTCCTGGAAGCCTTATTACTACATTTTACCACTGGGACAACCAAGGTACACAGAACCTAAAACTATTTTCTTAGAGTATCACAAAGGCAATTAGTAACAGACTTATGACTACACCCCAAGTCTTGCCATGAAATTCTTCTATAAACTAAAATTATTTCTGTAGCTCTTCCAATTCTAGCCTACTATATTCTCTTAAAACAAGATGTTCTCAGAGTAGTAATTTCACTGAATAATAAAGTAAGGCAGAAATGAAACTTGGATACTTGGATAATCTGATTTGGGCAGTGCTTATTCGAAAGGATGGGGAGAAGGGGGAAAAGGAAAAGAAGAGGAAAGCAGAGGAATGAGGGAAGAGGAAGGTCTGAAGGAGGAAGGGCTCTAGTATCATCTTCAACTGGAAAGATGATACAAAGTATCACACCAGTCTATGCTCCAGCAGAAAGAGTTAGGAAATAAAACGGTGATTGATCAAGCATAAACTCTGAAGTTTTTGTTTCATCTTGTCTTAGAGCACTGGAGAGAGGAATGTAATGGCAATAAAACCCCTCAAGCTTCTAAATGTAGCCTGTACTCTTCTTCCATGAAAGGACCATCAAAAGTGCAGCTACCAATCTGCCTAAAGAGCCTTAAAATTATGTCTAAAGGTCATCAATACCCAGAATTTTCATGAAGCTTTAAGAATATGAAGATACAAATTATCAGGAAAGCACATAGCAAGTCTACCCATTGAAGCATACCACATAGAATTAATGACACCAGCATCCTAAAAGAAAAAAATACAACTCTCGTGTCTAGCAGCATAATAACCATGTACGGTATAAAGTATGTCTCTTTCCTCATAATTAAAAATATTAACCAGCTTACCACAAGCCTCTAATATGTCACCAATAGTTTACCTCTTCATTTCAAGGCTAGTGTGGTACATGCAGACTTGCTACACGGAATCTTGATAAAGCACATCAAAAGACTAATCAGATATTAAAATGTATCAAATAAGCTGATTTATTAGCTCATATAAAATTTTTAGATGAAAATTCCAAGTTGTCAGCCTAGTCGTTTCTAGGGACAGTGTTTTCCTAATTCTAAACTTTGATCTAACATGCACAAAGGTGAATACAAGTAAAGTGAGCTTCCATCAAGAAAGTTTTTTTAATTTTTGATCCAGGCATAACAAATACACTACAGGAAAACCACAACATGATCCCTACAAATCTTCAGAAAAGAGGAAAAAAGGACTCAGGAAATTACTCTTCCTGCTCAGAGAAGACTAAGACGTGGCCTGCAAAAACTCTGTCACAAGCCCAAATCTAAGCGAAACTAAGAACCTCTGGGGAGTGTGTGTGTGTGTGTGTGTGTGTGTAAAACTAGTAAGAATGGGAGTTCTGGAGTGCCAGAAAATGGGATTTAATTAACCTGGAAACAAGAATTTGCTTGGCGACTTCCTCTGTGACTATCATACTAATTTCACAACACAGGATCAATCCTTGATTAACGTATTGCATCGGACAGGTAATAACCTTCTCTATACAGAATTCGCATCTTCACTGAATGTCTTAAGAATAACATCTAAACTGGACAGAAGACCCCCCCAAATTCCTAAAAGCATCCACGTTTCATTTTCATCCTTTTCTGGAGAACATTCTGGGAAAGGGGGAACTAACTACTCATTGGGAAATCGTCTTCCCGAAAACAAAAGACTCAAGTTGATATGGAATCGCCCAGATGGCAGAAACAAGCGTTTATGGAGAAAGATGTTTGGAACCCCAAGATTGAATGCAAAGAACTTTCTTTCCCAGCCTTGGGATGCATCTCTCAGACTCAGCTCACACACGCGAAAGCAGATGGACCGTCCACCTCCGAATTAAGTTCGGGCCTTGCGAGAAGCAAAGGAGCAAGAGAACTTTCTGGAGTCACGGAAACTTCCACACTCTACACCCAGGGCGGGCGGGAATCCGAAGCCGGCTGGTTCCAATCCGGTCCTCCGCGCTCCGTCGCAGGCCTCCCACCCCAGCCTCAGCCTTCCCTCCCGCGGAGCGCGCGCCCCACGCCGGCCTTCCTCCAACTGCGGCCCGGCGGACCCACGACAGGCCGCCTCCCTTACCTTCGCCTCCCGCCCCGGCCCCGCCGGCCTCCCGCCACCCCAGCCTCCGCTTCGCCCCGCTCACGCAGGGAGCCAGAGGCTTTCCCAGGGCAACGGCGGTTGAGCCAGGAAGCAAAGCTGCTTCCTTGGTTGCTGCGGCTTCTCGCTGCCTCCCACCGTCCCCGAGACTCCGCCCCCGTCCTCCTCCCCACCAGTCAGCAACCTCTCCTGAGGGCAGGCTCCACCCTCCGCTCGCCGCCCGCCTGACGTTCCGATCAGATGTTCAGGCAGAAGGAGTCTACCCCAGAAAACTCGTCCTCGGCCTTTGGGAGGAATGTTAGGCCACCTAAGACTTCCTAGTGGAAGCCTGGACAACACTACGCGTGAGCATCACGCGTGCAGGTGACTGGGTGGGTCCTGGACGCGCTGGCACGGGCGCAAGCCGGACGCCGTTACCGTATGTGGTCTACACCGTGAGCACTCACAATATGAGCCTGAGCCCCGAGTTCTCGTAGCCTGGCGTTCGCCTGTGTAGCCCAGAGGGAAGAGGCGGATAGCAGACTTGAAAGACTCCACCAAAATCCAGCCCTATGACCTTAAACAGTTTGCTAATTTCTTTAGACCTCAGACTCTTGGTGTATAAAAGCGGGTTAATTATAACAGCCTTCATACACACTTTTTCTTTATGTGTATAAATGTGTTGCCTGCATATGTGTAAGTGAACCTGTGTCGTTCAATGCCCGTGGAGGTCAGAAGAAGGCACAGGACCCCCTGGAACTTGAATTACTTAGCTGTCTTGTGGGTGCTGGGAGCCGAACTCAGATGGATTTTATCTGTAGAGGTGTGTGTGTGTGTGTGTGTAAGTATCCACCCCTAAACCATCCAAGCTCACATGATTCTTGCTGAGCTGGATGGTACTATGGTACTATACTCACATGTTTCTATAGGTCTTAATTACATTATACTGAAAATTAATAGCTTTTTCTTCTCTTTCATTATATTGATTAGTATCAAAATGGGTTTTTTCTTTCAGTATGCAATACTTCAGTACTACCACTGTTCATGTTAATGAACAAAACAATGAATTTGTTAATGATTTGGCCAGTGGGAGCCCGTCAAGAAAACTCCTGAGTCCATTTAACCTGTTTCTGTCACTTTTTGACTACTACATTTCCATTTCATATTTTTCCTCTCATCTCCCCAGCCCCAACATTCTCCTCTCTCCTAGGATCATCTTTTTTATGATTCTGTGTATGAACCAGGTCTTTCTGTGCCTGGTTCATTTCACTTAATGCATATCCTGCAGATACATCTATGTTGTCACAAATGGGAAGATTTCCTTCTTTGAAATTTTAAAAATTTATTTTTAAAATTGTGTGTGTGTGTGTGTGTGTGTGTGTGAATTCGGGGGGGTGCACACATGTGTGCAGGTGCCCATGGAGGCCAGAGGTCAGCCTCAAGTGTTGTTCTTCACTTACCACATACCTTGTTTTTGAGACAGGGTCTTTCATTGGCCTGGAGCTCAGCAGGTATGCTAGGCTAGCTGGCCAGATGCTTCAGGGACCACCTGTCTCCACCTCCCCCCCAAGCACTACATGCATGTACCACCATGACTGACTTTTTTATATGGGTTCTAGGGATCAGATTCAGCTCTTCATCCTTTACCAATTGCACCATCACTCCAGCCCATGATATCCTTCATTTATGAAGCTGAATTGTATTATGCAGGGTATACACACCATATTTTCTTTATCTGTTCCTTCAGTGGTGGGTACTTGGGTTGATAACGCATTTTGGTTGTGAGAAATTCTGCAATGAATATAAATGTGTAGATACCTATCTCTTCAACATATTGATTTCATTTCTTTTTTATATATACACAAAAGTGGAATCGCTGACTTATATGGTGTTTCTATTCTCAATTTTTTGAGGAACTTCTCTACTACTTTCCATAATGGCCGTACTAATGGCCTGTTCCCACAAATGACTTGCAAGAGTTCCCTTTTCTCCACTCCCTGAAAACAATACTTGTTATCTTATAATAACAGCCATTTAAGCAGACATGAGGTTATATTTCTGTGTGGTTTTAATTTACATTTTTCTGGTGGTGATGTTTGTCATTTTTCATGTATCTTTTGGATGTTTGCTTATTTATACCCATTTTATAATTGAGTTGTTTTTTCACTATTGGGTGGAATTCCTCATATCCTTTGGATAATGGTACCTTACCATATGTATGGTTTGCAAATATTCTCTACCATTCCATAGATTATCTTTTTATAGCTTTCTAGGAGCCTTTTGTTTTAATATGATCCTATTTATGTATTTTGCTTTTATTACCTGAGCTTTTGGGTCATACCCCAAAACTTGCCCAGACCAGTGCCCCTTGTGTTTTCTTCTTCTACTAATTTTTCATTTTCAGGCCTTACATTTAGTTATTTAATTCAGTTTGAATTGATTTTTAATATAGTGTGAAATATGGATCTAATTTCATTGTCATGCAAGTGGGAAACCTGTTTTTCCAATAACATTCGTTGAACAGACTGTCCTTTCCCCACTGTGTGTTCTTGGTAATTTTCTGAATAATCAATTTACCAGAAATGAATGGATTTCTTTCTGGTCTCTCTATTCTATTTCATTGGTATATGTGTTTTTGTTTTCTTTTGGCATTTTGTTTTTGTTGTGGGGTGTTTTGTTGTTGCTATTGTTGTTAAAACAGGTCCCACTCTATAACCCTGATTAGCTTAGAACTCAATGCAGAGCAGGCTGTCCTCAAACTCAGAGATCCACCTGCCTCTGCCTCCTGAGTAGTGAAATTAAAGGCATGCATTAAGGATCACACTGTTTTGATTACCATAGCCTTGTAGCATGCTTTGAAGTCAGGTGGTATGTGAGGCTTCCAGCTTCTTTTTATTACTCTGACGATCTGGGATCTTTTGTAGTTATACAAAAATTTTGGCGTGCATGCGTGTGTGTGTGTGTGTGTGTGTGTGTGTATTTCTGTAAAAAAAAAAGTGAGAAGCATTGGGGGGGGCGGATAATCGGAGAGAGGGTCTGTGTAGCCAAAGCTGGCCTCAAACTGGAGACTGTCCTGCCTTACCTCT
The DNA here is from genome assembly GCF_000622305.1 of Nannospalax galili. Classification (NCBI taxonomy): domain Eukaryota; kingdom Metazoa; phylum Chordata; class Mammalia; order Rodentia; family Spalacidae; genus Nannospalax; species Nannospalax galili. Next base: position 5,755,661 of record NW_008349068.1, on the reverse strand, counting down.
CCAGTGCTGGGTTTTCAGGATGTGAAACACCGTGCATGCCCAGCTCAAGAATTTTTAAACTGACTGCATTAAAACTGCAGATTACTCTGAACAGTACACACATCTTCCAGTCCATGCACACAGAATGTACTCCTAGGTAAAGTCATAGACTATGTCTTTATTATATTTTATAGTCAATGTCTTTCACCTGTGTTCTGTAGTTTTCAGTGTCACCTTTTTTAGTTAAGTTTACTTCTAAGTATTTTAAATTTTTGAAACTCTTGTCAATAAGATTATTTTCTCAATCTCTTTTAGATCCATTCTAATCCATACAAATGACCAGCAAGTCATTTGTAGTCACACAATGGCAAATTGCATAACCATCAAAAATTGTGTTTTCTAGCTAGATATGTTAGTATAATAACTGTAATCCTATCACTTGGGAGGTGGAAGCAAGAGGATCAGGAGGTCAAGGCCTGCCTGGGCTACATGAGATCATCTTTTTTTGGTTAAGAACACTGGTTGTTCTTGCAGAAGACCTGGGTTTGAATCCCAGCACCCACATGGCAGCTAGCAACTGTCTGTAACTCCAGTCCCAAGGGATCCGACAGCCTCTTCTGACCTCTGCAGGCATTGCACGACACGGGTGCACTTACCTAAATGCAGGCAATACACGCATACACATAAAATTAAAAAATAATTTTTTTTTAAAAAAGGTGTTTTCTTCACAATCGTCTTTCTTGAAAAGGTATTCTGGTCTTCTTTCCCATCTAGCATGACTTCTCTCTGAATCATTTTAGAATCATGCTACTAAAGTGCACTCACCAGGTGTTCCTACTTGCCAACCTCTTTTCAGGCTCTATCTTTATCCTATCTTTCTGAGAACTTCCTCCTTTCTGAAAATTTTCTCAGCCATTGGCTTCCATGACTTCAGACTCTGCTGCTTCCCCTGCATTCCCCAGCCCATATTCTCATTCTCCAAGGTGTGAGTAGGGAGGGATTCTCTTCTCTTCTGCTGGACCTTAAATATGTACATATGCCTCAGGGTTCTTGCTGAGGTGGGCTTTTCTTGACTTTCTACTGGATGTGTTCAAATGCTATGAGCACATGTTAAAGATTCCCACATTTCTGCCTCAGCCCAGCCACCCCTGTTGAGCTCCAGATATATGTGGCTGGCTGCCTCCTGGACATCACCATTGTGCTGTCCCACAGGCATTTCATAGTCAACAAATCCTTAAACTTAACTGGCTAGCTTGGCCATTAAATCTGACTCTCTTTCTTGACGGATAACCTGTCTCCCAACCCCATGTCCAGTAGTCTCCTTTGCTGTTCTCTCGCCCATAATCTTCATAGATAAGTAATAATGAAGTTCTATTACTCCCATTTCATTAAAAAAAATTTTATTTATTAATTTTTTTTTACATTGTGTGCGTGTGAGAGTAAGGAGTGGGCTACTAGTGTGGAGGTGAGAAGACCTCCTTTCATAATGTGGGTTCTGGGGACCAAATGGAAGTGTCAGGCTTAGTGGCAAGTGCCTTTACCCATAGAGCCATCTCGCCAGCCCACCAACTCATTTTTTTGGATCATCAAAGTGGAAAGACAATAGCCTTAGAATTTTATGAGAATCCCATCATCTAAATCAGAGTCTCATAACCAAATGTTCACAAATATTTCATGACACAGGTTTCCATTTGTGTTTACAAGAGTGTTTGGGACCAGCTCTTGTTAAAATATTCAATATTCTCAATATTCTCTTATTGAAGAAATGAAAAACAAGTAACAAGTCATGCAATATTAACAAAACAGAAACATGGTGAGCTAAGTGAATGTAAGCCGTGTGCTTCGTGTTTACATTTTAAGCAGTAATTTTTAAATAATTTTATTGCATTTTTATGTATTTCATACATAAAATCATCTTTATGCACCCTTCCTCCTTCTCCTTTGGCACCCTCCCATAGGTCCCCCACTGGAGTTCATACATTCTGTCATTTGTATTAAGACCTATTATGTAAGGAGGGCTGTGTTCCTCTCCCAATTGCTTAGAGCCAGATTTTTCAACCCATATCTACCAAATATTTAGGGATTGATAGAAGATGTTTCATGGCTAAACTCACCTCGGTTCTGTATAATAGCTTATATATTTTTTTACCTTTCCTCATCTATAATCAGTACTTCTTATTGTGCTGTATGTATTTTGAATTCTTTCTAGAAAAGGATAAATATGTAAAACTAATATGATATGAAGTAAAATTTACAATCTCACATGATTTAGGGTATGAGATTCAAGGTGAAAAATAAACTCCTATAATACACCTCTCTAATCAGGAATAAATGGAGGTGGCCACTCATATTCAGTTAGTCCCCATCCTTACAAGCATGTGTGCACTCTTCCTTTGACAAGTAGGGAAATGCTAGCGCCCTCCTGTGTCCAAACTCACGTTTCCATTATCTTCAAACCGTAACTACAAATCCAACGATAGGGATTTTAAAAGTGAATTTTGGAGCTCTGACTCTTGGGCAGTCAAAGATCTGAGATCCTATGTACCACAATATAAAACACTATTTTTCCTTTTTTCAAGTCTAAGGGAATACAGAGAGGGAAATAAAATCACTGGGGCAGACAGGAATTTTTTTTAAACCCATCTCTACTGCAACTTCCTTGGAACCCTGATAATAATCTTCATTATCTCCTAAGACTAATAACGAACGGGAGTTTTTTTTATAGTAAGAGTAATAACTGGAAATACAGCTCATTGGTGGTGGTGGCTGCCGGTTCATCCTTTGCATTCCAGCAACATCTAGAGTCCCCCGCCTTTGAGACCCTCCAAGGCACATTCTTCAAAAGGCACATTCCAGTCTAAGAAACATCAAACACCAAAAAGGAAACCTAAAATCTAGTCTGGAGAGCGCGATCTCCCGTAAGCCTCAGCGGCGGATCACACTCACTCTCGGATTCCCTAGGAGGCCTGGGACACCGCGCGGGAGCGCATCCGCTCCCCCGCCTGCAGGTGGCATGCACGTTCCTCAGCAGCAGGGAGTTCCAGCGGAATCCCAGCAGCCCGGCGGCCCCTTCCCCCCACCTGGAGCTCAGGGAAAGCTGCAACCTGGACACCGACCCCACGGTGTGGCCCCGCCCATATCAGTGGCTCCGCCCACCCTGGGGAAACTGGCACGCGGCGATTGGCGCCGCGGAGGGGGCGGGGCCCCGGGAGGTGGACTGAGGGGGTGGGGCTCGGGAGGGGACAAAAGCCGGGAAGAGGAAAAGCCCGGACCCTGCCACTAGGCTCCAGTCTGTGCCGAGGTGGTGGAGGCTGGGCCCGCTGGGGCCGGGTTGGGAGTGTGTGCGCCCACCGAGTGTGAGCCGGTGAGTAGCTGGAGCGCCCCGGGCTGCAAGCCGGCGCTCCTTCCCGTGCGGACCCGGGCTTCCAAAGGACGGCCACCGCCCCTGGCTGTGAAAGGAGGCTTTTCCTTAGAAGGCTGGAATGGGTAAAAGGAAGAAAGCTCAGATGTTGGCTGTGCAGGGATGAGCTTAGCGGCAAGGCCTGGGTGCACCGAAGGGGCAGATTCAGGGTTTGAGCGTTGGGAAGGGAAATGGGAGTGGGGGGCACTGCGTGCCTGGATGCGCGCTCTTGTGCATGGGAGGGGGAGATTGGATGGTGAGGACGTTGCATGCTGTGACAAGTGGCAAACTATCTGCACGCTTGGAGGAGAATCGAGCGGGGGGGGGGACGCACAGAGCACCGAGTCTTGAGTGTAAGATAGCGGGGAGCTGGGTGCAAGCCTGGGACTTGGGCTTTTACTGAACACTCAGCAGGGGCGGGGTTGGAGGGAAGGGACCCGCGGTGAGGCCAGCGGGATGCAGGCTTACGCCTGGGGGGCATAGGGGGCGGGGCTCCGGCTTCCTTCTGGAGCTTTTGCTTGGCCACCCGGGGGCTCCCCGAGGATTGGGAGAGACCCTTTCCCCCTTCCCTTCCCCACCTCCGTTGGAATTCAAGTTCTGGAATGGGCGTTCCCCAGCCAGCTGGGTGAACCCGGGATTAAAGGTCCAGGAACCACCGAGGGAAGGGGCAGACGTGGGGATCTGGAAGGAGGACCCGAGCCAACTTCGGTTGCAGACTCTTGCACAATGCCCGCAAAGATATCTGCTAGCTCACAGTGTCACCCAAGGACGAGCAAGCCCCAAGACCCGCTAAAAGCCAAGGAGCCTGGAGCGTGCAGTCAGACTCACCCTCCGGTGTGTGCACACGCACACATAGTTGGACTCCTTGAATTTTATTTGGAAGGTGCCTGCGCTCCGGACCTTAAATCGTCCTTTGACCCTCTGGATACACTCAGCACTGTACTTTAAACCAGATAAACTAGGCTGTCCGGCTGGCATTAAAAACAGCTAAGTCCCTCTGGCAGGGTTTTGGATGGTAAGGCTTTCTGTTCCCGGTTTTGCTTTGTTTTAGGAGATAAACTGAAACTACAGTTCTTTGAGTCTGCAAAATTGGGAGTAGTTGTGACTGAAAAGCAATTCACCAGAAAGGTGAGAATTAGCAATGTCCCCTCCTCTGTGCTTTCTTTGATGTGGCCTTACTATACAGTTAATTGGTCTAGGGAGCAAGTGTAGGCACTGCAAGAGAGGGAAGCAGGAATATTTCCAGCAACACATTGCAATTGCTTCCTTGTTTCTTTTGGTCCTGTGTCTTCTCTGCAAGTCTTGTAGTCTAGAAATCATTGTAGTTCTTGAACTCAGCTGGGAGAAAATTGGCTAGGCCCTTGAGATTAATGAAAATAAAATTAAATAAGGCAAAGGGCTCTTATTGCTCAAACTACTCTGTATTATGATTCCATGCTTATTTTCTGGAGTTTCACAAGCACATCAGGAGACTGAAGTTAGCTGCCTTCATACTATGTAAATGGACTGGTGGCTGTTGGGCTTGGAACACAGCTTCCTTCAAAAGTTGGGGTTGGGTGGAGATCGAAAACCTGAGGCCCAAGGATGCAGGAAATCTGGGGGAATCTGAAGCCCACCCATTCCACATGCCAAGTGTAATAATAATCTACATTATAGTCACAATACAGCTTCACTATTTTAATTAAAAGTGCTGAAAACTAATAGGTAGATAATGTGAAGAAAATCTGAAATATATCCCTTACACATTGGGAGGTGTAGAAAGATTATGGCAGAGTATGTGTTTACCAAAAATGAAATAATGAGTTTTTGTTGTTTTTTTTAGCTGCAGACATTCCAGGCAGTATGAGCTTTTATTTACTGTATTTGCCACCAAGGAAAAATAGCCAAGTCATAACTGTTGCATAATGCTGTGTAGGAACATGGCCACAAAAATGTATTATCGAAACCGAGATAAGTTCGCTGCCTCCTTCCCTGTTTCATTTTGTTTGCTTTTAAAGCACGATGAGGTGTGACAATGGGATAGATTATGACTTTATGCTCTACTCTAAGTTATTCTTTAAATTCCTGATGGAAGGAATTGATTTGTCCACACTGGTTTGTTGATTTCTTCTAGCCAAGTTCCAGAAAGTTTCCCTAGTAATAAATAGACTAGGGTACCTTCTTAACATGAGGAAGCTGAATTCTAGAATTGCAAATCTGGAAGGTAGAAAATGAGACTGAGAGTTGGGAATAGATCCTGGCTTGTTAGAAGGAACTTATATGGACCGTCCAATAGTGTCTTTACATTTTTTCATTCAAAAGTTAAATTAGTTTAAACTTTTCAGGACAGTTTTAGGTTGTTATCTAATAATGGTTTTAAAGCATCTTGATTTTGCTGAGTCTCAGCTCTAAAAGCAATCTGCAGTTATATTTCTGGGAAAGAAAGTGTCTATTATAGTGTTCTAAGAAGGAGCAGATACTTGTAGCAGCTCCAGGCCTTTTCAGCCTGGAACAAGCATGGCTTTCTTTAAAGCCTCTCAGTTTCTCTTCTTCCGGTACTCCACCTTTACCCTTTTTTGGAAGCAGATTATTTACTATTTTTAAAAGTGATGTATCTCCTTCTAATAGTGGGAGTGTCCTGTTCTCCTAGCAGCCTTCTCTTGCCCCTGAGCAGCCAGAGGAACGTACAGGATTTGGGATACCAAGGAACATGACAGAAATGAGCTTGGGTCCTAGGTAGGGCCCTTCTGTATCCAGATTTCTCTAACAAATCACTTACCATGGTATCTTTAGGAAAACAGAGTGCTACCAGGAACTCTTCTTGTCCACCTTTAAGTTTCCCTGAACATGGGTCGTAAGAACTAGTTGGAATGTCACTGTGGTAATACAGATCTCCGTTTGTGAGACAATAAATAGTTGAGAATAATGATTGTATTAATAAAGGCCTGTTTTAGGGTCTGGCTCCCTGACACTGCAGCCAGGTAGTCTTGGCAAAGCTTTTTTTTCTCTTCAAGTGGGAAAATAATTCCTTATAAGTTGTCTTATAGGATTGACTCAGAAACCACATGTAAAGCACTGTAGTATGATGCCTCGTACAGAGAAGGTGCTCAGTTCTGCTAGTAAATGTAATAGTTGTTACTGTTTACACAGTGTGCTATTATGAATTGGTTGTTTAGTCACTAAATTGATGATATTTCATTTCTATTATAATGAAATGAGCTAAGCTGATAAATCTCTCTCTCTCTCTCTCTCTCTCTCTCTCTCTCTCTCTCTCTCTCTCTTTAGGTTTATTGAAGTAAAAATGTCCAAAAAAATCCATGGCGGTTCTGTGGTAGAGATGCAAGGAGATGAAATGACACGAATCATTTGGGAACTGATTAAAGAAAAACTCATTTTTCCCTATGTGGAATTGGATCTGCATAGGTAACTGAATTACTCTTCCATATAAGGTAGCAAACTTGGAAACATAATCTAAGTTATTTCAGGATATAGCTAGCATTTGTTTACATAGATATTGCTGTGTTTTGTGAATAAGCTTCTAGGAATTTTTTTGTTGAATGCACAGGAATCTTCCTGTTTCAGTGCCCCAAATGCCATCTACCATCATGCCTAACCCAAACTGAAATACATTCAGATGAATCTTATTTTTTCATTTTTTTAAATTTATTTATCTCTGTGTGTATCTGTGTACACATGCACATGCCACAGCATGACTGCGGAGGTCAGAGGACAATTTGTGGAAGCAGATTTTGTCCTTCTACCGTGTGGGTTCTGGGAATCACACTCAGGCTGACAGGGTTGGCAACAAACACCTTTACCTGCTGAGCCATCTTGCCAGCCCTTGGGTGAATCTTCTGTTGTAACGTACTGTTAGGAAAAATGGGCTTATCATTATTGAAGTTAGGAATTGTAACACAACAAGATTCAGGCATTTCTAACTCTTTCCTGTAAAGGTTATTCTAATAAATAAGCAGCCAAGAGAAGCACAGTATATTATTTGTGAAGGAAAAAAGAATACAGAATGTAAGAAAAATTAAACTAAATGTGGAGAACTCAGTTTTGTCCTTTCATACTGGCTCTTCTATTACTCTAATTAGTCAGTGGGTAGAATTCTTTCTTTTCATTCCATATCTTTTGCTCTTTTCATACAATTGTAGCTCAGAAAGAAACCTTGCAGTTAGTTATCAGAATACACACCTTCTAAAACTAGTCCCCTCACCTGTGTCCTTTTGCCTGTGTTTGCTGTGTTTAGAGACAGATTTGAAAGTGTGTCATTCCCTCCTTTTCCCCACATGTTCTTCAGAAGTTTGCTTCTGCTCTTGGTACATTTGAACTACACAAAGACAATTTTTAAAAGGATGAAGTAACCAAAGACTGGTGTGCTATAATATTGAGGAACATATTTCAGGCATCTGTATGTTTGACCCAGAATTACTCAACAGCATGTCCTGTTACTTAGTTGGGATTAGATATTTAGTTCACACTGCATCCCTCGATACCTAGATAATCCTAAACCAAAGCTGATGATACTGTCTGTATTGTAACTAAAATAAGGAATCAATGCTGAAGAGGGTTCCCTAAACTAAAGAAAAGGAAGCATTAAAAAACAGCTTCCAAGTGAGTTAAAAAAAAGGGTTTTAAAAACATTTCCTTTGGCTGGGTGTGGTGATGCACCCCTTTAATCCCAGCACTCAGGAGGCAGATGCAGGGGGATCTCTGTGAGTACCAGGCTAACTGGAGACTCTGTCTCAAAAAGACCAAAAAGAGAGAGAGAGAGAGAGAGAGAGAGAGAAAGAAAGAAAGAAAGAAAGAAAGAAAGAAAGAAAGAAAGAAAGACTTTTCAAAGCTTTGCATGGCAATGGGTAAACCCTAGGGGCTCTTTTTTCATTTTTTTGCTTTCGGATTTTTTAGAGACAAGATCTCTTACCATATATCCCTGGCCAGCCTGGAACTCACTATGTAAACCAGGCTGGTCTGGAGCTCATGCACCACTACACACAGCTAAATGCTTGGAGGCTCTTAGTCTGGAGGCAATCTCTCTGTATGTTTTCATACAGTTGTACATTTGGGGACACAAATTTGACCCTAATACGTGTGTGCGTGTGCGTGTATGTGTATGTGTTCTCATGCAGTTGTACATGCAAGCCAGAGGACAATCTTGGGTGGCATCCACGTTTTTACTTTTCTTAAGACAGGTCTTTCACTGGCTCAGAACTCACCAAGTAGACTGGGCTAACTGACCAGCAAGCAGCGAGCCCCAGAGATCCTTTTGTCTCCACTTCCCTTGCTCTAGGATTACAAATGCTCCCTTTTGTCTGGATTTTTTCATACGTAGCTTATTTTTTTTAAAGTGGATTCTAGAATTGAACTTGGGTCCTCACGGTTGCAAGACAAACACTTCTCCAACTGAACTGTCTCCTCAGCCTGCAGAAGGCATTTTAAAGGAGAATCCTTGTAGCTCATGCCTGTAATACCAGCTCTTGGGAGGCTAAGGCAGAAGGACTACTGTGAGTTCCAGGCCAGCCTGGGCTACAATGTGAGACCCTGTCTCAAAAATAATAAAGCAGAGGGTGAAGCATATGAGGTCCTTGTGCCTAGGAAGAAAAAAGTTCATGACTGCAGACTAAAGAATTTGTGAAAACTCAGATTTTAAATTGTTCCCAAATTATCATCAATTCGTTATTGTGGTGGGAAGGGGAATGGTTAGTTGACTTATTTGTTTATTTATTTTTAGTAGAAGCTACACAGTAGTCTAGACCATTTATTTCCTTTCTCCTGGAAATGTTAAGGAAAGATAGAGGGAGGAAGACTCCCAGTTTACTGGTAGGTTCTTCTAAGAAATGGTTCCTTTGACAGGAAAACTATTGCCCACATTTCCTGTGGAATTGGGGTTACATATCCAAATAGTCAACTTTTCCTAGGCAAGAATATACAGTATATGGATTTGTTACATGCATATGAATTATCTAAAGTCAAGAGCAGTTAGAAATTGTTTTTGTGGGGGCTGGAGAGGTGGCTCAGTGATTGAGAGCAGTAACTCCTCTTGCAGAGGATCCAGGTTCAATTCCTAGCACCCACCTGGCAGGTAACAACCATCCATAACTCCAGTTCAGGGTATCCAATACCCTCTTCTGACCTCCACGGGCATTGCTTGACATGGGTGCATTTAAACATACTCGAGCAATACATTCATACACATAAAATAGATAAATAATAAATATTAAAAAAGAGATTGTGCCGGGCATGGTGGCACACGCCTTTAGTCCCAGCACTTGGGAGGCAGAGGCAGGCAGATCTTTGTGAGTTCAAGTCCAGCCTGGTCTACATAGTGAGTTCAGGTCAGCTGGGACTATAGGGAGACCCTGTCTCAAAAAGACCAAATAAATAAATAAATAAATAAATAAATAGATAGATAGATAAATAGGAAAGAGATTGTTTTTTGTTTGGAAGTATATCAAGATGACTTTGTGTTTGTACCGGCAGTTGACATATCTGAAGAAAGAAAGATATAAAATGAAAAGAGAGGCAGAGACTTAGTTGGTTAGCAGTCTTTCAGAGTTGAATTTTTTCTGTAAGCTCATGGAAAACAAAATAAATCCCTACATTCTTTTGTTATTATTTTTGATAAGCCATTACATACTTAGAGCTTTGCAGTCATTTTCTATGAACACCCAGCATTCATTCATCTGTAAGTGACCTGTAGTGTGGGAGCTGGTGTGCAGAGAATACAAAGTCATTGACAAATCCCATTACTTAACCAATAAACTAGAGGCTTGTTTCCAGAACAAAGAGTCTTACCCAAGAGGTAGGGGAAGTTTCACCTTATGCCTAACTGGCAGTGAGGAAAAGAGTCCCATTAGCTCTTTTGGCATTAGTTATTATAGGTATGCCTCCTCCACTTCAGTGCCAAAATGCAAAAGAATCCTTCAAGCCTTCTACCTTTCTGTTTCCTTTATTTATACAGTACAAAGCTTACTAAGGGAAAATAAGGTTGTGCTTTCCTGATAGACAGCGTCCCACTACAGTGCAAGGAGGCATAACCCAGCCTCCTAGCCTCTGCTTGCTCCTTTTTTAACAGGCAGCCAACTTCTGTTTAGGTATATTAATGCTAAAACATGACATATTCAGATGTGTTTGGGATCTTCACTTTCCACCCAGTAAGCTGTGCATGCCCTCCCTGTGGTCCTAGGTTACAACCTGTTAGCTTGTCTGCAAAATTGTGCTTATATTTCTCCCCTTCTCCAAGCTATGACTTAGGCATAGAGAATCGAGATGCTACCAATGACCAGGTCACCAAGGATGCCGCAGAAGCTATAAAGAAGTACAACGTTGGTGTCAAGTGTGCGACTATCACCCCCGATGAGAAAAGGGTAGAGGAGTTCAAGTTGAAACAAATGTGGAAGTCACCAAATGGCACCATCCGAAATATTCTGGGTGGCACTGTCTTCAGGGAAGCTATTATCTGCAAAAACATCCCCCGGCTGGTGACTGGCTGGGTAAAGCCCATCATCATTGGGCGTCATGCCTACGGGGACCAAGTAAGTCATTTGGACACAATTTGATTTCCCATATTCATTTTTTCATGGCCCTGCAGTTCCATTTTCTTTGTGCTTTTTAAAACATTTTTTTGAATTTTTATTTTATATGTGTGAGTGTTTTGTGTGCTTGTATATAAGTGTATGGTGTGCATACAGTGCCTGCAGAGGCCAGAAGAGGGTGTCAGGTCCCCTGGAACTGGAGTTAACAGATAACCATCAGTTATAAAAGCCTTAACCCCCATGTAAGTGCTGGGAACAACCTCTACAAGAGCAGCCAGTGCTCTTAACTGCTGCACCATCTCTCCAGTCCCTAATTTCTATGCATTTTGTTCTTTTGCTATCCATGCCCTTAATAAAGGAGAGACATGAGCCGGGCGTGGTGGCGCATGCCTTTGATCCCAGCACTGGGGAGGCAGAGGCAGGTGGATCTCTGTGAGTTCAAGGCCAGCCTGGTCTACATAGTGAGTTCCAGGACAGCAGGGGCTACAGAGAGAGACCCTGTCTCAAAAAGACAATTAATTAATTAATTAATTAATTAATTAATTAATAGATAAAATAAAAATAGTAAATAAATAATGAATAAATAAATGGCACAACATTGAGAAATGCAGCTATGTGTATGTAGCTGTATTTACATAGGTTTAGGAAAAGCTAAATACAGATACTGTCAATTAACACTCATCTCAGCACATGACTTTTTTCCAAGCGTATCTTTAACCTTTTGTTGTTATTCATATGGTATTGTCGTTCTTTGTGGATCCTGTAGGCGCCCAAATTAGTGGTTGTGAGTGCTGACCACAAATGGGATCCTTCAGGAATTCTTGTTGTTGATGGTTTTGCTGTTGCTCTGCTTCTTTGGTTTGTGTATTTTACGTCAATAGAAGTCCTAGCCTATAGCTGCTGAAATCTGAATTTTGTATGATTTGGGCTTTTTAAAACACCCCCCCCCCAATCCCCAACTGATTCTAATATGCAGATTGGTTGAGAGCTATGAAACATTATATTGAAACTGAACACTTCATGAATAAAAAGAAAATCACTCCGTAGTTGAAATTAGTCTTGTCCTGCTTAGAAGACATTCTGTCCTGCTTGGAAAACAAGGGTCGTTTCTGTATTTCCACAAATAGGCTCTTTGCCTCAAGTTCCAAGTTCTGTGTTGAAGCTAAAGTTTCAAATTTTCAAAGAAAGTAGCTTATAACTTAAACTGAACCTTAAAAAACAGGAATCCATAAGGCTGACTTCCAGAGGCTTCCATGGAGTCATCCCTGAAAACAGCCTGGCTACAGCAGATGTCTCCGGAGTTCCTCGAACTAGCGAGGTGCACTAGCTAGGTCCTGGAGGGGTCACATGACTTCTGTTTCACACCGTGGCTCAAGCCATCTCTTCATGCTGGCCAGCTCAAGTCCAGATTGAAACTTTGAAACAGCATGTTGGTTTGCTATTTATATGTTTATAGAACTATACAGTGCATTTAAAGTGCTTCTAGATGCCTCCCTTTATTCCTTTTGAGAAATGGGAATCAATTACCACCATAGTAAAGAACTTTCTGTGTCAAAAGTGTTTAATCTTTATTGTTATCTCACTGCTCTTTCACCCACTATTGTTAGGATTTCTGTAAAGCAACAGGTGTGACCAGCACTTGCCAGTCCCTGACTCCTAGACACTAGATAAAGTAGATCACTGAAAAAGTTCTTCAGTGGCTTGTGCCTACACATTCTCCAACTAGAGTAGTTTGGGCTCACTAAGGAAGAACTGTTCCTGAACAGCCCCCTTAATTTCTTGGGTTCATCAGCCAGTCACTACTGCTTCCGGAATGGCTGCTTTATGTGGGCATAGGTCTGGTGTTAGTATCAGAGATAACCACAGAGAGACTGAGCCCTGAAAATCTGAGGGCCACGCCCCAAGCCTTTTGACCTTGATGCATTATTTCCCTGGTTCCTTCTGGTAAGATTGATGTAAGAATCAAATGTGCTTGGCACTCGGCTTCTGGCTTAGAATGAGGACAAAGATAGGCTCTGTCAGCATTGTCTTCAGTACCCTCGCTAGTGTCGGCAGACCTTCAGAAAGCCTTCTCTGATCTCCAGTCCATGGTCTTGGTCATCTTTATTCACTGTCTCATAGTGTTGTTTTTCTATGCCCCCTCTATTCCTTCTCACCTCTGTTTGCCTTTGCTAGGTTGTAAGTGTCCTAAGGGAGAGTGCCAGTGATAGATGGTTTTATCAACTTAACACAATCTAGAATCACCACAGGAGAGAGTCTGAATGAGAACTGCCTAGACTAGATTGATCTATGGGCATGTCTGTGAGGGATTTTTCTTAATCAGGTTAATTCAGGTCGGAAGACCCATCTTGAATGTGACTGGCATCATTTCAAGGGCTGGGCCTTAGCCTGGATGAAAGGAGGGAGCAAGCTGGGAGTGAGCATGCATGCATTCTGTTCCTGATTGTAGAGATGATGTCACCAGCTTCTGCTGATTTCCTACTATGATGGACTACAGCCTAGAACTGTGAACCAGAATAAACCCTTCTTCCCTGAATTGCTTTTGATAAGGTATTTTACCAATGAAATAGGAAATGAAACTAAGACAGTGCCTTGTTATCTCTAAATTAATGCCTGTAAAACTGCCCTGTGTATGGTAGGCACCTGATAAAATTTATAGGATTTTTGTTTTGTTTTGCTTTGTTTTAGACAGAGTCTTCACTGTTTAGCCCTGGTTGGCCTGGAACTCATTATGTAGACCAGGCTGGCCTTGGCATCACAGAGAGCCACTGCCTCTGCCTCTCAAGTGCTGGGATTAGAGGCGTGTGCTCGCATACCCACTGATATAGATTTTAATGTGCACTAACACTAGCTAGTAGAACTCCCTGGACTTCTTCCCCATCTTTAACAGAACATCAAGTTACACTGCTGGAGCAATAATCTTTTTTTTTTTCCTTATAATTCTTGGTGGGATATTTTTCCTAATAAACTTCCTTCTTCACAGTACAGAGCAACTGATTTTGTTGTTCCTGGGCCTGGAAAAGTAGAGATAACCTACACACCAAGTGATGGAACTCAAAAGGTGACATATATGGTGCATAACTTTGGAGGTATGTATAAGTCCATCATAAACTTTGTTTCATTTTAACAAATGATTTAGGCAATCGTACTACTGGTCTTTTGAGCCTAGCTATATGAATGCCTAAAAAGGCAACCTTACTCTACAACATTTCTGCAGATTATCAAAGTCTAAAATAAAAAAGTGGTTAGATCTCATACTTCCCCATGGCACAAAGACATAGAGGGGTTAGCCTAGCCACTTAGCTAGAAATGCATACAAAGACAAGTAAATATGCATTTGTCTCAGAAAACAGAGGAGAGATTCTCAGCAATCTGTTGCTGTGAATTATACAAATTAAATGTTAATAGCTCCAAATTTCCTGTCTTATGACATTGCCCTTGCTTTGGTAGGCTTTGTATTTGCAATTGACTTCATTCTTTTCTAAAATTTTCTTTTTGCCCTTCTGGGAATCTATGCTGTAAAAGTAAAACTTTTACTTTTTCTCCCCATCTTAGTCGGATTGGAGGCGTGGCTCAGTGGTAGAGAATTTGCCTAACATGTGAGGACCACACACACAAAAAGTAAAAAAAAAAAAAAAAAAAAAAAAACCTTCCAGGACAAAAAAAAAAAAAAAAAAAAAAAAAAAAAAAAAAAAGCCTTCCAGGCATTTCAAAGTCTCTTTGGGAAATAGAAGCTGAATATTAGGCAAAAAAGACATATTAGGGTTTAGAAAGGTGCTTTAGTGGATAAGGCATTTGCTGTACAAACTCAAGGACCTGAGCTTGAATTTCCAAGAACCATATAAAACTAGATGCAATAGCATTTCTGTTATCACATGCTCCTTCCCCAAAGTTCCCAGCCAGGTAGCCTGGCACGGCACACAGCAACAAGCAAAAGACCTATCTCAAACAAGGTGCAAAGCAAAAACCAATGCCTGGGGTTGTCCTCTGACCTCCATACATCATTGTGCCATGCATGCACACACACACATGCACACGCACATACACGCACAGACCTCATACATATACACACATACACAATTTTTTTAGGTGCATTAAGGCAAATCCATCCAAAAGTCTGAAAGCACTTTTAGAAACAGGAAACCTAGAACCTCCCTAGCTTTTATTTCCTTGTCTCCTCTAGGCAGTAGCGTTTGAATAGAATCTAGTTCCGCAAGTTTTAGTATTTTTCACTTTCTCAGCTAAGTTAGCCCTGGGCTTTGGCATGGGTTCTCACTTTCAGTAATAACAGGTCAATTAATTAGTAAGAGTTGTGAAACACCCCAGTGATGACATGTAACATAATTATTTCCACCAATTACCATGGGTGTGTGTGCTCAGTATCCTCAGGAAGTGAGAAGATCTTCATTCACTAGTGAAAATGCAAACCTTTCTCAGTGACTTGAGGATTGAGTACATCCCCAAGTTTAAAATCCTTGTTGGTGTCTGGGGAGATGGCTCAGCAGGTAAAGTGTGCTTGCTATGTAGCAAGAGTTCCAGTTCTCAGAACCCACATAAAAAGCCAGACACAGTAGCATATGCCTCTAATCCTAGTGCCCCTACAGGGAGATGGGAGGCAGAGACAAGAAAATTCCTGGAAGCGCATGGACTAGATAATTTGGCCTTCCAGCAGCAAAAAACAAGAGAGATCCTGCCTAAAGCAGGGGAAGGTGAAGACTGACACCAGAGATTGTCTTCTGACCTCCACACACATGCCATGGCATGTACACACCTGCGTTCATCATACACACAAGACAAAAAAATAAAATACATGTTGGAAATTGTTAAAATATATTAAGGGCAGTTCCAAATTATTTTTTCCATTCTTGAGTATATCTCTAGTTCACATCAGTAGTTTTTGGTAGTTCAAGATCTAAATACCATGTTTTTCTTGCTGCAATTGCCCTTCCAAAATATATTAGAACATCCTTATCTAGAACTGACTTTTATCTCATCTGTCCCTGGGGATGCTAGAGACTGCTCAAGTTGGAAGTCAGCCTGGAATTTCAGTGCAGGTCCAGTCATGGCTGCTGGGAATTGGTCCTTTGTTATTGTGACTGGGTTTAGCCTTATTATAAATACACCATCTTTACCTTTCTCCCCTTTCCTCTCTGGTTTCCCCTCCACAGAAGGTGGCGGTGTTGCTATGGGCATGTACAATCAAGATAAGTCAATTGAAGATTTTGCACACAGTTCCTTCCAAATGGCTCTGTCCAAGGGCTGGCCTTTGTATCTGAGCACCAAAAACACTATTCTGAAGAAGTATGATGGGCGTTTCAAAGACATCTTTCAGGAGATCTATGACAAGTAACTTCAGTTCTTTTATCCTTTTTCTTTCTTCATGTAAGCTGGCATTTATGGTACAGATCCTAGGCCAGACTGAGCAAGCATCATCACTAGCCTTTATATTAGGTGAGGGCAGATCTGAGATTTAGCAGCTCTGAAACAAAACCACTCTGAGGTGCTCTTAGAAAGTACATGTGTTCTTAAATA
This sequence comes from Nannospalax galili, assembly GCF_000622305.1. Lineage (NCBI taxonomy): Eukaryota > Metazoa > Chordata > Mammalia > Rodentia > Spalacidae > Nannospalax > Nannospalax galili. Next base: position 5,739,233 of record NW_008349068.1, on the reverse strand, counting down.
AGGGCCCCATAATTTTTTTGCGGGGGGGTAGAGGCAGGATTGTTTAACATTTGAATAAAAATATCCTGTTAGTAATAGAAAGTTCTGATGTTTCAAAATCTGAGTCGGTCCTATTTCCTTTCTTTCTAAAGACCATTGTTATGATTGAAGGGTCTGCTTTAGGCTATCATTTGAACTTAAGTCTAGGTTTATGACAGTTTTCAGTTTGGCTACACATGAGGTAAGTGTATGTCAAGTCTTACCATGGTATAACCCCCTGTTAGGAGCAAGTGTTCAGGTGGGATTTAGAAATTAGATGAGAGGGGCTGGAGAGATGGCTCAGCAGTTAAGAGCACTGACTGCTCTTGCAGAGGACCTGGGTTTGATTCCTAGCACCCACATGGCAGCTGCAAACTGTCCTTAACTCCAATCCCAGGGGAATCCAAAGCCCTCTTCTGACCTCCTTGGTCATTGCACAACACAGGTGCACTCACATACATGCAGGCAGTACACTCACATACATGAGCCCATGTCTGTCAGAGTCCCAAATCTGCTATTTCTACTAAAACCATTGTTTCCTGTCACTTTTGGGAGATGGCATTCCTAACAAAGCTAATTTCCTTTCTTGTTCTTGTTTTCTCTTATTTATTTTTTTTAGGCAGTACAAATCCCAATTTGAAGCTCAGAAGATCTGGTATGAACATAGACTCATCGATGACATGGTGGCCCAAGCTATGAAATCAGAGGGAGGCTTCATTTGGGCCTGTAAAAACTATGATGGAGATGTACAGTCAGACTCTGTGGCCCAGGGTAAGCAGCCAGAGGACCATGTGAGGGAGTTCCAGAGGCGGGCAGGGAGGCAGTTCCATAGCATTCTCTAGTGTGAGAGGGAATTGTATAGCCCTTAATTGTGAACTTGGGAAATCTTAGTGCTGCAAGCTGTGCAGCCACATCATTTCATGTGGTCCATAAGGGCATTAAGCTCCAGCTGGGCAAGTGGCTTTATGCAAAGTCACACAGAAAGGACCTAGGTGAGTAACAAATATAGCTCACAACGAGAATATAAAAAGAAAACCTGACAAGGAAGGGTAAAGTGAGGAGCACCAGCCACCAAAGGTGGGGCCTCCAGGAGCTCAGTCCTCCAACACGACAAGTCTCAATCATGTTCCTCCTGCCAGTGTTGAAGGTCTTCTGATAGTCTACAACACAAATGTTTGCTGCTTAGTTTCTAACGCAAAAGAAGTAAGCAAAGCCTGAGGCTGTTGCACAGAAATGCCAGGAACCAGAGGCTTTGTGCCAACCAGATAAATCCACAGAAATCTTTCCTGATTTTTTTCAGCACCAAATTGCTTTTCAGTTTCAGGTCTGTGTGAAGTAGCTCTGTGAAATTGAATTTCTCCAGGTAACTGTTTGTGTTAACGCAAATGATGTTTACTTTTTCCCCAGGAAGTACTGCTTTCTCTCTAATGAAAGCCAAACATCTCTAATCAGTTGGGAAATCAATAGACTGATCCAATTGAAGATAACTTTAATATCAGATATCAGAGTTACACAACTTTCTTGTACCCTCCTGTTTGTCCAGAACCTCATACAATTGTGTATACCAGATGGACAAAAGGAGCACTGCTTTATGATGACCTTGTGGTAGATAAGGAAAACCATTCTTTGTCGTCAAGAGTTCTGGAAAAGGGACAGTCATTCTGAGGCTTTGTACATGCCAAGTAATCTGTATTGAGAGGGAAATCCCCAGATCCAGTGTTCTTAAATGTTTTGTGGTCACAGAAACAAAGTATCTAGAAAAACATTTTGAGTTCTAAAGTGTGCTGAGTCCTGATAACAGACCTAGCCAAGAACTTGTGTTTGTCCAGAGCCTATAAACCAAATGATCTGAGAGAGCCAAACATATTACAGGCAGCAGAGCCATCTTCCCATTCATTCTGGCGAGGATACTTGCACCTTTTCATTGACGTTCCAGTTTGACGGTGGCATAGAGTAGGGTGGAGAGCAGGTCAGACGCATGGTTAAGGCCCTGAGCTCCATTAATGAGTCCCTGTGTGAGCGTCTGGAGCCTCGGGATAACAGAGTGAACTGGAAAGAACTGCTGGTCCCACACAGACATGTCTTTCCTTTTTGAAATTCTTTACCTTTGTTTACCAATCTCTAAATAATGAGTTGATCTCTGTGTTAGACTTTTTTTTTTTAATCCATTACAGAATGCCTGCGATAACAACTTAAGGAAAGGAAAGGAAAGACTCACTTCACTGATGTCCAAAATGATCAAAAAATAGAGGCTGACAAGATGGCTCAGCAATTAAAGGTCCCTAGCACCAAGCCTGGTGATCTGAGTTTGCTCTCTGGAACCTACATGGTAGAAGGAGAGAACTGACTCCTGAAGGTTGTCGTCTGACTTTAACACACACACACACACACACACACACACACACTCTGAAATAAATGTAATAAAAAGTTTTTAAATTCGGGCCTAGATGGCTCATGGGTTAAGAGAACTGGCTGCTCTTGTAGAGGACCCAGGTTTGGTTCCCAGCACCTGCATGGTGGCTAACAACTGTCTGTTAGCTCCAGTTCCAGGGGATCCAACACCCTCTTCTGACCTCCTTGGGCAATGCACGACAGAGATGCACTTACAGGCAATACATTCATACACATAATAAAAATAATAGAAAGTTATTTTAAAAGTTTTTGAACGATAAAAAAGCATTTTCTTGTCTCAGACCAAAAAAACAGGAAACCTAGCAACCTGCTTATAATCTGTTTATTGTAAGTTTATATCATTAGCTTCATAGGTAGTCATGGGAGATAGAGAAAACGAAGAAGGAGGTGCTTTGAGATCAAGTGAAGAATGCATAAGAATGCAGTTGTATACTTAAAAGCTAGAGTATGGTTCTCTGCATAGAAACCACAGAAAAGAATTTTTTCTCAACAGTGTTAAGAACAACAATAAAAACAAGTGTGATGTTCTTGGGTTCAGCCCTTCCTGTTTTTAAACAGCCTTTTCTTTCTCATCCCAGAAATCCGAGTATGTTAAGAGCAATAGCTACTGCTCTTTAATAGTAATTCTCCAGAAGAAAAAGAACATACTCTTCTCCACATGATAACAGTATATTGAGCTCTTACTTGGTAGCAAGTGTTAGTCTCAGAAATAGAAAATAGAATCACATATTCATGATTTTATGCATATTCCTCTAACCCCACATCAGCTCAATGAAATAGGTGCTCTTAATATTTCCATTTTATTGGTAGGAAAACTGAGTCATGGGCTCCATGAAGCCACAGAAGTAGAATGGAGTATAGTCAGACCCCCTCTATAACAAAGCAGATGCTCCTAAAATAAGAGAAGAGAGTAGTCTTTCCAGATACCTTCTCTCAGACCTAGAGCTGGGGCCCTGCTCTCTGATGAGCAGAAGCGTTATTGATGATTGCATGTGCTCCTGCTTATTTTGTTTATCATGACCTGTCAGCACTGAGTCACTTGTTCTCCTTTCTGAGATCAGTGTTCTTCATGCAGTTGGACCCAACACTTCATGCTCTGTCATTTGTAGGTTATGGCTCCCTTGGCATGATGACCAGTGTGCTGATTTGTCCAGATGGCAAGACAGTAGAAGCAGAAGCTGCCCATGGCACTGTGACCCGTCACTACCGCATGTACCAGAAAGGACAGGAGACATCCACCAATCCCATTGGTAACATGGTGTCTTCCTTACTGATTTCTACCCAGCGAGCTTTTCAAAGGCAGTGTCCAGAGGTGCTTAGACACGTGCCTCAGGCTGCCCAGATTCCTGTGCAAAATCATCAGCAACTTTGCTGATTTATTAGTACTAGTAATAAGTTTTACAGTTTGTTTTTGTTTTGTTTGGGGGATGAATGGTGAGACAGAGTCTCACTATGTACCACAGGCTGACCTCTACCTGTAGTAGTCCTCCCGCTTCTGCCTGCCAAGTGCTGAGATTACAGCAGTATGCCACCAGGCCTGGCTATTAGGAGCTGTTTTAATGTCCTTAAAAGTACACAAGTGTGGTTTTCTGTTTTGTGGGAGAGTAAACATTACAGAAAGGAAAGCATTTACCTTTACCTTTGGTGCAATGAACTGTCACTTAAGGCCGCAAATCTAAACGCCATATGGATAGAGCCCTCTAACCTAGCTCAAAGGACACTAAAAAGAGATGAGAGGCAGGGATGAGACCAATGAAGTAAAAAGATGGCAAAAGTATAGACAAAGACCTTTGCTAAATCAGTAAATACCTTGAGCTTGAATCGCTAGTACCATACCATTAAGACATGTTTGCTTGTTTTCACGTTTCTGTTTGATAAAATACTTCCAACTTTCCTAATATGTTCATCCCTAATTCATAGTCTCTACTGAATCCCATTACCTAAACAAAAACCTACTCTGTTTCTGGAAACAGTGAAATCCTTGGGAATCCCTGCAACTAGAGTGATCAAGATGTAGACATTTTGCTTCTCGTTTTGTAGCTTCCATTTTTGCCTGGTCCAGAGGGCTGGCCCACAGAGCAAAGCTCGATAACAATGCCGAGCTCAGCTTGTTTGCAAAGGCTTTGGAAGAAGTCTGCGTTGAGACCATTGAAGCCGGCTTCATGACTAAGGACCTGGCTGCTTGCATTAAAGGTTTACCCAAGTAAGCATAGATGCCTTAAACTCTGTGGTCAAATTACTGCTTTCTGGAATTATATGAACTGTTATTCATCATCTTCTTATGGGCTGGCATGTAGTACCTGTATATTGTCAGAGAATGTACCTGTTCAGCACTGTGGGAGGTATAGTGTTTTCACAACTACTCAATTTTACATTTGCCATTGCAGCAGGAAGTGGTCATAAATAATACAGAAATGCATGAGCACAGCAGCCTTCCAACTCCTATGCACAAAACTAGGCTACAGGCTAGTGTTGGTGCTTGGGCTGGGCTCTAATTTGCTGACTTATGATCTATTTGGCAATCACAGAAGTGAAGGGCTCTATTTAATTTTAAAAAGAAAATGACACACAAGAAGAAAGAAAGAGAACTTAGAGACTAGTTTATTCTACCTTTTTTGTTTTCTTTAATTTACAAATGAGGAAAGTGAACAACATGTGTGTCAGTATAAGCTTTCCAATTGATATCATCCTTTGCTGAAGTGTCTATAACCAACAGAGAGGGCCTGTGCGTTGCCAGGATGGTTCTGAGGACACTAGAGCCGGCATCCCAGCTGGAAAGGCTATTAGTTAGAATCTTCTCTCAAAGTCAGTTAGTTACTATGTCTCACCTTAAGAAATTCTACTAAAATTTAACACTAATGCCATGTCCTCCACCGGTGTATCCCCAGAGATCTCTGTTCCAGCCAGTTAGCCTAGTAAAGGGGTGGACTCAGTTACTTTATGTTTCTTAAATCTCCAGTAAAATACAGTGAAATGTTCTTATGGGAATAGTTTTTTGTAGCTTCTTTGTTAGACATTTACCAGTAAGCTTCTGTCAGCCAGTCTGTGCCTTTTGTTTTTAAGACACTGATGAAAATATGAACAGTACAGCTTTTCTGAAGGACATGAAACAGTGTATAGGAATGAGGGTAGAGGCATGGCTGTACCCTGAGTGGGTTTTGTTATTTCTAAGAATAAAGAATAAGAAGTAGGGTGATTTCAGTCTTGTTGGCATTAGCCTGAGCTGAAGCTCTTGGTAGTTTCTCGTTCTAAGTCACAAGCAAGAGGCCATGAATGCCTACTTGTACACAGCTCCACACAGGCCACCCAGAGCCTGGTCCTGAGCCTGGTCACTCCAGGGCCTTCAAGCACAATCATCATTGGTGGATTTGTAGCTGCTTAACATTAATCAGTTTTCTTCCTTTTTTGTTTTTTTGTTTTAACTACCTCCTACCACATTAGACAGAAACTAAATTTCCTTCTTTTCTCCTCCTACTAGTGTGCAACGCTCTGACTACTTGAATACATTTGAGTTCATGGACAAACTTGGAGAAAACTTGAAGGCGAAGCTAGCTCAGGCCAAACTTTAAGGTCAAACCTGGGCTTAGGAGGACAAGTGTTTTGGTAACTAGGTCCACAGGTTTACTTTTTTTTTTTTTTATAACACTCAAGGATAAAGACAAAAATCAATTTTGTAATTTTGTTTTGAAGACAAAGTTGATCTTTTCTATAAGTTTACAGTCTTTTTCTTTTTCATATAGTTATTGCCACCTTAATGAATGTGGCAGGGAACTTTTTTAAAAACTGTATTTTATTTTGTAGGTGCAGCCTCGGCATTACATTGATCCCCTTCACAGTGACTGCCCCTCTTTCTCTTGTTCTAATATAAATGACCAAAATCAGAAGTGCTTGAAAGGGTAAACAACACTATTGTTCCCTAAAACAGGTGAGGAGGGAACCCCCTCACTGCCCCTGTGTCTATGAGCATGGGCACTGGGAGGTTTGGGATCTGCCATTGCGTGAGGCAGATCTGTACAGTGAGCTCACACATGACTAGAACAAAGAGAATGAGCGTAGCTAAAACATGTTGAGACTGCAGCCATGTTTATAAAGAGCTTGTTATTAAGTATGTCCAATATACTACATATTCTTGAGGCCATGTGAGAGTTCAGAATCTAGAGTAAATACGGCTGGAGGCTTGCCCTCTGTGTCTTCTCTTTGTGCTCTGGCCTGGCCTGAGTAGTCTCCTGCCCTAAACAGCACATTTCATCTGTGTGCAATAATGTAAGCTGCACCTTTTTTGGACTTCTGCTGGCCCATTTCATTTCTTTTATATAAATGTGATTTTTCCAGAAGTTCATGTTAAACACTATCTCTGTTCTTCATCTAAACTGTTAATTTTAATTAAAATTAAGTACTAATGACCCTTCTAAGTGTGTATTTATTGTGTGTGATTAGATGCTGTCTTTGTTTTTTCGTATTGCTGTGATAAAATATCCTGATAAAAGCAACTTAAGGGAGAGTTTATTTTGGCTCACAGTTCAAGCTGATCATGGTGAGAAGTCAAGGCAGCAGGAGCTTGAAGCAGCTGGTTACTTTGTGTCCACCACCAAAGAGCAGAGAGCAATGAATGCCTGTCAGTGTTCAGCCTTCCTTCTTCATTTGCTATAGCTCAGGATCCCTTGCCCAAGGAATGGATATGCCCACAACCAAGGTGGGTCTTCCCACTGCATTTAACAGTGATAAAGATAATCCTTCACAGGCATGCCCAGAGGCCCATCTCCCAAGCGATTTCTCTCAAGTTGACAGTTAACAATAGCCATCACAGAGGCCAAGCACCAGACTACCCTAGCCATAGGAATCTGACTTGAAAAAAATTTTCTACCCTCAAGAAGTTTACCTTGGGAGAAATGGGCAAGTAAACAAATAATGAGAGGTGAATCTCCAGTGAAAGGAATGACGACCAGCAGACAGACCCAAGGAGTAGCTGTAGACTATTAAGAGAACAGACACTGCTGTGCTGAGGCATTCAGGCTTTACCTTGTAAGCCGGTAGGGAGCCAGTGAAGACTTAAGGAGGAAGAGACATGATTGTATTTTCATTTTCAAAATAGCACTCTGAGAGGCATTTGTAAAGAATAAGTGGTAGGAGACTGGAGAGGTGGCTCAGTGGTTACAAGCACTGGCTACTCTTGTAGAAGACCCGGGTTCAATTTTCAGCACCCACATGGCAACTAACAACTGTCTATAACTCCAGTTCCAGGGGATCCGACACCCTTTTCTGGCCTCTGTGGGCATTGCATGACATAGGTACACTTACATACATACAGGCAAAACACTCACACACATTAAATAAATAGGTAATAAATAAATAAAATACTTAAAAAGGAAAATATTCTAAAAGAACTTCTAATATGGTCTCTGTTCTTTAATTATAAGTTGTATTAGCTAATGCTGCTGTTATAAAAAGTACTACAGAGTAGGAGGCTTAAATAACATTGATTTTCTTGCAATTCTAGGGGCTGGAAGTCTAAAATCAGAGTGTCAGCAGGGTTACTTTATTTGCAACCTCTTTCCTTCACTTGTGTGTAACTGTCTCCTCACCGCATGTTCACGTGTCCTTCCTGTGTCTAATCTCTTCTTGTAGAGCCATCGTATTGGACTAAAGTTCAACCTTATGGTCTTCTTTTAACTTAATTACCCCTTTAAATAGCTTGTCATCTCTGCAATATGGTGGTTACTACTCCAACAGATGAGTTAGAGCTGAACTTAACAAGAGGGACAAAATTCTGCCTTCTAACATGATGTGTTTCTTGACTTGTTCTCATGGAGGATTTTGATCTCATATGTTTTGAAATTCTCATCTCCACTTAGTGTTTAATTGCGGAAATTCAGCGAGGTTGGACCAAAGGTGTATCCCTACAGAGCAGATTTATCCATACCAATGACAGTCACCCAGCTTGGGCTTTTCTGGACTGTGTGGGCCATGTAAATGCCAACCCCACATCTTTGTGAGGCAGAAGCCTATGGTTACAAGTTATCAAAGGGGACCTTTTATTCTATCTAAATTATGGGGTGTTGAAGAGGGGAGGTTATCTACCCTTTCATTAACTGTATAGCCCCTTGGAAGTCCACATTATGCATAAATATCAATTAGAGCTTCCAATTCTTCAGGCTTGACCACCCATGGGATTGTGCAGCCATGTCCAAGGAGCACAAAGCTTACTCTTTGTTACAGACACTGGTAGCCTCTCCTTCATTCTCCCCACTCCTTTCTACCCCAACTTGATCATAGTATGAACTGATTATTTCACATCTGTTCCCTCTGGTTTTCTTGCACCAGTAGCTTCCACACAGTAACTCCATTTATCCAGCATTTCTAGGCGAGCACTTTGATCAAAATAAAAAGTAGAATGATGAGTTCGTTAGGGTTAGAGGTGAGTCATGAATATTCTCTGCTAAGAAATGTTTATTTTAGATTTTTTTGGTCCCCCATTAGATGTTTAAATTTTTATTTCTGTGGATTTTTAGTGACTTTTTATTTATTATTAGTTATTATGCTTGGAAAC
>NW_008349068.1:5728676-5729952 GCF_000622305.1 Nannospalax galili | reverse complement strand
TGTATTCACCTTTCCTTATCTAAATTTATTACCTTCTGTTTAGACTTTGGACTGGTAACACTTCCATAATGATTACAGTACCCATTTGACAGGATTAAAATTAATTTAAAAAGCATCATGTCTGGGTGTGTAGCTCAGGTAGAGTGCTTGCCTAGTATGAACAAAGTCCTGCATTCAATCCCCAGAAGTCCATAAAGTCAGGCATGGTGGTGCATATCTGTAATCTCAGAATTCAGGAGGTAGAGGCATGGGGATCAAAAGTTCAAGGTCATCTTCCACTACATAGCAAGTTCAAGGCTAGGTATTACATGAGAACTTGTTTCCAGCATCCCCATGTTTCATAACACCTAAATGATTGGTAGTAATTATCACTATTAATGTGAGAAAGAAAACGAGGGCTCTGAGTTCTTTGAGATTGTAGAATACGTCAGTAGTCATTCTGGACTGGACCTCAGGAATCCTTAGACTGAGTAAGGACTTGCTTTCACCCTGTCTGTGTGTTTTGAGTTCACATAGAAGAAAGCATAGTGTGGAACAAAGCAATGGTTTGGACTGGGTGATCTTTAAGGCCCCTTCTGCTCTCAGACACCCCAAGGTTGCTCAGATGAGTGCCACTCTAATGCCTAGGCTCAGCATCTGGTCAAGAACCAGTTAATGTTTGGAACAACCAGCAGATGAGCAGATGCTGACTAACACATCCACGGGCTAATGGTTTATTTTAACAGCAAAGGCTCAGCGTTACTGACCTGGAAAATGACTCGTCAGCAAAGTATTGACAGCAACAGGATTCAGGGACACCAGAAAATTCTAGACTTTGAATTCTCTAAATTTCACAGATACTCTTTCTTAGGAGGCATATTAAACTGAAAATATTTAAGTTTTAACCTTAGCAGTTAGAATCACAGCTTCTCTGTGTTCTTCCTCAGTATATAAAATCCTTTAAAGACACTGAAAAGTGACTTTTTATCGACCACCTGAATATTTGTGTAATAGATACTTTCCCTAAATTAAGGCTCTTTTCCTGTCAATCAAGAGATAAAATCAAAGACTAATATAAAAAATAACAAGGCTTTAAGCATTTATGTCAACACTGACCAAAAAAAAAAAAAATTGTACTTTTTATTGACAGTTAGAATCACAGCTTCTCTGTGTTCTTCCTCAGTATATAAAATCCTTTAAAGACACTGAAAAGTGACTTTTTATCGACCACCTGAATATTTGTGTAATAGATACTTTCCCTAAATTAAGGCTCTTTTCCTGTCAATCAAGAGATAAA
>NW_008349068.1:5708446-5727040 GCF_000622305.1 Nannospalax galili | reverse complement strand
TGTATTTTTTAAAAAGAAAGAAAAGAAAAAGGAAAGAAAAAGACCTCCTATATAGCTACAACTATCAAAATTAGACATTTTAATATTAATACTATCAATACAAATTCAAGTTTGAACAATTGTTCAATACTCTCTGCCGTCCAGGAATCAGTCCAGGGTCACACACTGCATTTGGTTGTTGTGGTGGTTTAAATGAGATATCCCTCATAAGCTCAAGTATTTGACTACTGGGTCCCAGTTGGTGGTGCTGTTTGTGGAGGTTTAGAGGGGAAGCACATCAGTGGGACTGGGCTTTGAGAGTTCATGGTTACTTCCAGTTTCTCTTTCTGCCTCTTGTGCCTATTTGAAGATGTGAGTGCTCAGCTTTCTGCTCAGGCAGCCTCCTGCCATACCTCACCCACCATGATAGATCCTTATTCCTCTGGAACTGTTAAGCCCTATAAACTCATTCTTTTATAACTTGTCTTGGTCATGGTGCTTTATCACGGCAACAGCAAAGTAACTAGTATAGCTGTCTTGTCTCTAAGTGATCAAAATCAGAAGCTAGAATATGGGAAACAGCTCTGTATAGCTGTAAATCGGGGTTGTAAAGAAGGCAGAAGAAATGGGAGCTTCTTTGACTAAATAATGCTGTTTTATTGCAAAATGGTTAAAATTCTTACATAGAAAACTTCTCTTGAATGTTGATAGACAGAAGACAAAGAAAAAAATGTCCATGAAACAAGAGTCCAATAATCCCTTGACTCACACTTATGCCTCTGGGTATAGTATAATCATCTGGTCTTTCCAAATCCTTGGAGTTCAAGGGTAGATGTGACTAAAGTTCATGACTGGATTCCAAATTCCTGTGGGAGCATCTTGAGATGTGTCTTAAAGCCCAGGATGAACCCAAGGCCTGGAGCATGCTGGACAAGAACTCTGCCACCCAGCTGCAGCTCCAGCCCCCACCTCCATTTAAAAATCCCCATTCTGAAGTAGAAGGAGCTCAAGAGAGATGGGACCATAGGAGACAAATTATCAAGCGAGAAATGGGGAAAATGGGAATACTTTAAAGGGGGAGGGTGTGAAGGGGAGAGTTAGACAAGGAGATAGAGAGGAGAGATAAATAATGCCTAGCTAGTATAAAAAACCAGAGGGAATCATATTAATCCAAAACCTTACTAACATATTAGATATAAACTATTCCTACATGTGTATGGCTGAAGATTATATAACAAGAAACAGTGCCAAACAGGAGAAACCTTACTTTGAGTTATTGGCCAGGGTAGTTCAAGAGACTCCCAAAATTACACGGACTCTTGCCACAGCCCTTGATGGCCTGCCAGAATTTGAAGGTAAGACCCTACTGCTGAAGACAGGACATACTTCAGACACAGGATTGGGAAAAAAGGAGCGGGAACTGACCTGAAAGCCACTTCCCCTGACGGCTGGCTCTCATAGCTTTGGAGAGCACTATGCAAGCTACTAAGGGAGAACATCAATCAATGGTCTAACCGCAGCCTCAAGATCTAATAACCATATCAACGATTGGTGCAATAGTGGCACTTTTATCTTGGGGGTAATCAACAGCTACCTAATTGGACTTAAAACCCACTCAATGGGAGGAAACGCATGTGTGGTACTATAAACACAGCCAAATACACATGGCTGAAGAGGTCATAGATCTTAGAGAAAATCCAAGACTGTCACATCCCTAGACAAACATAATTTCTTACTATGTACAAAATTTGTATCCTTATATTTATAGACAAATATCCCAGTCACCACTAATCAAAGAAGTTTCTTTTGCACCAGATGGAGACTATTACAGAATTCCACAACTGTTCACACACAGACATTATCTGTGAATTGCCCAAGCCTAAGTGGCACATCTACAATGCAACACCTAAGGTTCATGGAACATAGAGCAAGGGGTAAAGAGGACACTAATGAACCTCTCAATTCTCATTAATGAAGCGTCCTCATGCAACAGATGGTCAGGAACACAAAAGGTCACAAATGGTCAAAGCATAGAAAGCAAGAGTCTGCAGAGTGTGGGTGCTTGAAAAGGACTCCTGTATTAAAATCCACCCACCCAGGTATCAGGGACCACTGCAGAAGAGGGGGTGGAAAGACTGTAAGAGCCAGGGATGAATTGCATGACCATGTGGAAATAGAGTCCTACAAGCTCCTGGGACCTTGCTCATACAAACCTACAGTGGTGTCAGTGTACACAAGACCTATGCAAACTCAAGCAGACAAAACCCAGCCCAGAACTGTGGAAATGGGCAACAAGTCCCAATATTAGTCGAAGAATTATTGGCAGCTGATTACTGCTAGGTGAGGAAGAGCCAATCTTCTTAAAGGAAGGAATTCTAGGTAGGCTGCCTAGACCCCAATGGAATAACTTGCACTAAGGGATGTCTGGGGACATTAACTTGACATGATAGGCCTTAATACAAATGAATGTATGAATTCCAATGGGGTGAGGGGCTATGGGAGGGGCCAATGGGGAAGTGGGTACAAAGATGATAAAGTTTGATTGTGATGTTCTGTATAAAATACACAAAAATTCAATCAAAACATTACAAATAAACAAAAAAGAGAGGCCTTACGCTCTCTGGGCCCTCGGCATCAAAGCATCACTATTTGGGATATCATTTTCTGAGCTCCAACACTGGTTATTTTATAGAAGGTCGCTAATAAAGTTTGGTTGATGTTTCCTTGGAATTTGATTCAACTCAAGAATTTTTGGCAGAAATACTACAGAAGTGGCATAGTATCCCTCTCAGTGTGTGGCAAGGGGGAAGGTGCATGAAGTCACTGTGTTCTAATATTAGTGCAGTTAGTTTTGCTCAGCTGGGTACAGTGGTAGTTGCCTTGTTTCTCCACCATGAAGTTATAGTTTTCCCCTTTATAAACTTAGCTAATTAGGAAACAGATTATATATATATGCAATATATATTTTAATCAAACTTCACCCATAGTTTTAACATTCATTGGTAACTTTATGATCATACAGTCTAAATGATTGCATAGAAATATTTATGTTTTGGGCTGGAGAGATGCCTAAGCTATTAAGAGCACTTACTGCTCTTGCAGAAGACCTGGGTTTTGTTCCCAGTACCCACATCAAATAGCTCATAATTGCCTATAATTCTAGTTTCAGGGGCTCTGATGCCCTTAGGGCATGCACTAAGTATTATATGAAGATTCCTAAGAGTCCTTAACTGGCTTCTTAGGCTTCTAGTCCCTTGCCTTGATGAAGCCATGACACCTTCCTGGCAGTAATATTTGTAGTTAAAGCTTTGGTTTGATTTCTGTGTGAGAATTACTGTTTTCCTAGTTGATCTTGTTTTGTTTTGTCTGAAAAACATTGTCTTGTACATTGTCTATATGTTCAAAAACTAAACTTCAAGGCACAGTCTAACCGAATCACATTTTCCTATTCTTAGCTCACTAAGATTTTACCAATTTCAAATTTTTCTTGTACGTATTTCCTATTTCAAGAATGTATTCAGTTATTTTTTGACAAGATTTTATCCCTACGGATTTTCCAGACAAACTCCAAAATGTTTAAATAACATCATAGAAATAGTTCACTTTGACTCTGCATTTTGATCCTAATATTCTGAGGTAAATCTTACCTATTTAAAATGTCACATATTCTCCAGTTACGGTTACTATTTCTCAGTGGATTTATGCTCCCTTTGGTCATATTCCACCTTCAATTTTTGAAATAACTTGGATGTTGGCAACTTGTTTATTCCTGTAAAAGTTGCCACAGCCTGTACTATTCCACGAAGCCTTACAGCTTGGATTTCAGCCAAAACTTTGAGTCTGATTTTTCCATTTTCAAAAGAGGGTTTTTTCCTTCCTTCTATCTTTGACCCAAGTTCACCCAACAAATGGATTTGAGTGTGTCCTTTAATCCTGATACTCTCTTGGAAAATCAATGTTCCATAGAACCCACCACCTCTAGAAGGGGGCTTCCTCTAGGTCAGACTATTCCAAGGACTCTGATTGCATCACTTGGAGTATCAGACAGCTCAGGTTTGAGCCACTGTTTGTTCCAGCATTTCTGTGTGACTTAGAACAGGAATGCCTTTCACAATTTATTTGGAGTTAGCTTGGGTCTCATTTTTCAAGAACACATTGTTCAAATATCCTCAAACTATGTCAAGATAGGCACTGTCTTTATCCATGTTTTGAGTGCCTCAGTCCTGGATCTTTCCCACGGTCGTGATGAGTTCCTGGGGTTCAGTGATATCAATGCCACATGACTAATGTAGTTCATTTCCTCAGATGGTTACTGAGAGAGTAGCAGACCTGATGTGTCTGCCTCACAAATTCCTGATTCAGATCACAGAGGAAGGAGTTAAAACCCACAGTGTCTTTGGATTGACAATATATTAACTTCCACATTAACTACTCAGAAATCAGATTTCGTTGTTTATAAGTAAAAAGAAGAAAGCATCTGCCCCATGAAACCAGTGCAGTCTTTCTGTGTGGTCAAAAAACCATGAGCAAAGATGTGGTCTTGTGGGAAGAGATACAATAGGGCTTGGTGTAGTGTACTACCCAGGTGATAGAAAAATACAACCTAGCAAAGGCCAAGTGTGCCACACCAAGGGGAAGTTAGACAAAATGAACACCCCACCTGCCACTCCATCCTCAAGTGGTTCTTCAAGAGTGATGCAACACGTGAAACCAAATACACCATCTATTTCTTCCTAGGTCAAATGGTCATTCTAGAAGCATTGCCTACCTATGCCATATGTTGAAGGACCCCTCCAGAAACAAGGGCTACAGCCTAAAATCCAAACACCATAGAAGGACATCTTCTATAATACTAAAGGAACACATCAAACTTTAGAACTTCAGTGTGTTTTAACAAGCCTTTCTTTGTACTAGTTTGTTGTGGTTATAAAATCATTAGCAAAACAGCTTGCAGAAGCCCTCCCTTAACTGCAGAAGATCTATCCAAGATATTCTAAAGGCGTCTGAAACCATATATATTAGTTACTTTTCTGTTGCTGTGATAAAACACCATGACCAGGCAGCTTATAGAAGGAAGAGTTTACTTGGCTTCTAGTTCCAGAGGGATTGAGTGGGGAGGCATGGTGGCAGAGGAAACCATGGCAGAAAACTAAAACTAAGCACTCGCATCCTCCAGCATGCACAGGAAGTCGAGAACAAGGTGGGAGTGAGACAATGCTATAAACTCTCAAAACCCATCACAGTGACCTGCTTCCTCCAGCAAAGTCACACTTCCTTAAGTCTCCATGACCTTCCTCAAACAGCCCTACCAACAGAGTACCATATGCCAAGTGTTCAAATACCTGAGCCTATGGGGGACACTTCACACTCAAACCATCACATGAGCCTCTACAGGCTCACGACCATATTGTAATGCAAATGCATTTAGTCAATTTCAAAAATTCCCACAGTTTTTAATAGTCTTAACACTGTTCAAAAGCCCAAAGTCTCTTCTGAGACAAAGGCATCTCTTAATTGTAACCCCCTGTAAGATCAAAAAGCAAATTACATGCTTCCAGCATTCAATGACACAGAACACACATTCTCATTCCAAAAGGGAGGAACGGGGACATAGTAAGGAAATACGGGACAAAAGCAAGACCAAAAAAACCAGCAGGGAAACACCAAATCCTGTAGCTCCAGGTCCATTGTCTGGAACTTTAGTTCCAAAGGGCAGAGATGGCTCCGCCCCTCCAGTTTTGCTGCCTGTAACTTCCATCTTTCTCTTGGGCTGGTTCCACTCCCTACACACACAGCTGGTATCTCCAACATCTTAGGATCTCCAGTGAAACCCAGGATTCACCTTCATAGTTTCATGCAATGGCTTCTTAAGGCCCCTTTTATGCAGGTTAACTTTATACCAGGCTAAGTTGCAAGCTTTCCCAAAAAAAGTTTCCAAAGGTTAGAGATTACACTTGTGTGATCCCAGAACATGATTTTTTTCCAGGAAGCAATGTATCAAGTCTTCAGGTTGTAACTAAGGTAAAGGTTAAGAAAATTCATAATTGAGCATGTGATATTTTATAAGAATTTCTGTTTAATTCCTACCTCAGTCAGTTGCTGTGATTTACACAGGAGGAAATTGAAACCAGAGAATAGACTTGCTGAATGAAGGTCTGCCCATAAACAGCACAACAGAAGCCAAACTACCATCTTCTCAATGAGACTAGACAAAAGTTTCCAAAAATACGAACCAAGGGCGACCTACATGAGGTGGGTGGGTATCCAGTGCAGGCTCCTGGACTCTGCCTACTGAATCAGACCCTGAAGTCAGGGCTCCAGGAATCTCGAGCTTAACAAGCCCCCGGAGTAGTTTTCATGAAAGCTGGAGAGTGAGGACAATGAAGGGTTAGGTGGACTGCCAGGTGGAGTAAGAGCATGAAACGTCTTGATCGGATAACATGAGCCATTTTAAGAACAGTGTGATGGTAACTACTTGTAAGTAATCTCGGCACATATTGCTTAAGGCAGAACAGTAAGTTCCGTTATTTATTTGTCCCCTGTTGGCATCAGCAATTTCTTTTGTTTACGGAAGACATTCTCTGAAGTCCACTAGTCCAAGCTGTTGGTTTCAACTTGCTTTTTTCCATTTCTGTACTTTAAGTGGTTAAACTGGGTTTGGTGTCAGTTGTTCTTTTAAGAACTCTCATTAGTGAAGTCACAAGACTGTCAGGGCTTACTGTAGTGCTAAAGCAAGGTGACTTGTTAAGTCAGGAGTTCTCCATTCTGTAGCTGCTGGGATGTCTGCCCTAGTTTTCAAGCAACGCTGCTATTTTTCCCAGAACCACTCAGGCAAAATGCACATTTGTGTTAAAAGCCACATGGGACATGAAAACTTTAATCATGAAGGTCACCAATCACAAAAACATCAGGAATATGCTGTACCCATGTTGTCATAGCTGCAGTGGGAAGACCTTGTAAGCCCTGGTTATTGTCCAATGTTGTTTTACTAACTCAGATTAAACAGTTCAAATTAATGTTCCACCACATACATGTGTGTGCATATGGGGTGTGTATGTGTGTGTGTGTGCATGTGTGTGTGTGTATAGAATTCTTTTTTACAAATCACTCTCCAGCCCCTATACACACACACTCTCCTCTCTCTCTCTCTCTCTCTCTCTCTCTCTCTCTCTCTCTCTCTCTTTCAATTTTTTTCTCTCCTTTTTTCTGGTCTAGGGATTAAACATTAGAGAAAGATTGACCTGGCTGAGTCAGCCATCTTGAGTCCAGATTTAAAGGTAACCTCCAAAAAGAATAACAGATCAGCATCAAGGACCAGACCCTGAGGGCCAGTGATCAGGCATTTTCCAAAGTCTGAAGTTCTAGGTAATATTCCAAATGCTTCCTAAAGGCTTCTGTTGCAACAGTGCATGAGTGCCATGCCAGGCAGCCCCAGTCAGCATCTGTGTGTGAAGTGGGCATTTCTTGGTTTCTGGCAAAGCCCTGAGGGAAATTAGAACTCCCCGAGGGTGAGATCAGGTTCCTGAGTTCCTTACCAACTCTGTTTATCTGCCTATTCTTGAAAAGATCGTCTGCTGGATTTACCGATAGAACTCTGAAAAATGACAATTTTTCAAGAGGGAAGAATATGGTGATAATTATAGGGTAAGCATATATATGTATATACAATATTATATATACATCATATATAGGATGTAGTTAAAAGGGAATCTTAAAATTCTTTGTTTTAGCATACTATGTGATCAAATTGGGTAGGAGGGAGAAGAGAGATGGGAGGAAGGTGGGGGGAGAGAGATTTATAATGCTGTATATTACAATAACAGACTTGCAAAATAGCTCAAGTGTTGTTCAAGCCGTAGGCATTCCCAGTGAAAGAATGTCCTTGGACACCAAGAGGCAGATTAGAACTCACAAGTACCTTTGTCAGTGAAATTTTTTAGCCACAAAGAAGAAAAAGTTTACTGCCTCTGGAGTTAAGAAGGGACACTTTATAGAACCACAATTTATATTTAGAATGTATGTTTACCTACAGACAAGCCAAGGGACAGAGGTCATCTGAGGATGTGCCCAAGATAGAAGTCATTTTAATGCCAAATTCCTGTAGCTCAGTCTCAATCTCTTGGGATAAGAGAAAAAAAATTATTCAGTGACCCAGAGCTATGCAGGCTATTCCATGTCTTTCTTGTCTGCTTGTTATGTTTTGGATATACTGTAATAATAACAACTATAGCTGATATTTGTTATCCTCATATTAAGCAGTGCCCTGGATCTTTATTTGAGCACTTGGTTCACACTTACACTGTTTGTTTAGGGACTCTATGTCACAAATAAAGTAATTGTACAGAGATGACCAGGTCACACTGATGATATTCTGGTCACCCTTTATAGCATACTAAAATCTTAGTGACCTGCAATAACAATCCTTACTTTCATTGCTGTGGAAGCTGACCTGACTCAGCTAGGCAGTTCTCACCTAGTGAAGGTATGTTCCATGGAGTTGCAGTTACATGCTGCCTGGGGTGGTTTCTGATTTCTCTATTCATGAGTCTCTTGGCTGGAACCTTGGATTAGATTGTCATCCAGAACCCCACACGTGGCCTCTCCATGTGGCCTATAACATTGAAGCCAAGTTTCAAAAACCAAGCATCCCAAGAGGACAGGTTGTCTCTTGGGACAGTTTGGTTGTCTTTTAAATTTGGACTTAATTGTGTGCCAGCTAGAAATTATAAGCATAGTAATAGAGTCCAACTGACCCTTCAATCTCAAGGTTAAGCTCTTCTGTTCCTGTAGAACAGTATCAGAAGCAGGAGACTGACGCTTGTTCAGTATTGTTAGCCAGTCTTCAGAATTTACTCTGCTTTGCCAGTTCTTCATGCACTTATCTGTGTATATTTATGTTCTACAAAAGCACTTCTTCCTGCTGTCCCTTCACACCACCACCCCCTCATCACTGATCTGTTCTCTATCTCCATCATTTTGTCATTTCAAGAATGCCATACAAATGGAAACACAAAGTATGTAACCTTGTGAGATAGGCCTTTTTTTTTCATTAAGCACAATGCCTTTGAGAACCAGCCAATTATAAATAAATCAATAGTTCTATTTATTTCTAAGTAATAGTCTATGCATCGTCTTTTAAAATCCACCCTCAGAAATCATAGTTTCACTTCTATAACTACAGATCTGCTAGATTCAAGAGGCGGGAACATGACTTCCTATCTTACCTGATAAAGGAAGTGTCAATGTTGCCTTGTAAGAAAAGCAGGAGAATTATGGAAACTGTATTCGGCCACAGCTGGAAAGTGGCAAAGATGCTATGTGATGTCACCCTAGGTGACATCTAGAGTTTATGTGCTCAGTGACAACTTGTATAATCTTCCTACACAATAAAAATAAAATCATTGCAAATTTCATTGAGGGCTAGGTCTATAAACTTGTTATAAATATATAGCACTAATTTCAAATAAGAATTTGGAAGCAAATAGCACAAGTTGGCAAAATTGGAATCCTATGTATTCATTTGGGGGGAAAAAAAACTAGTAAGAAAGTCTTAGGTGAGCTGCTTAGAAGTAAAACAGATCGATATAATCTACCTTACAGTCTACAAAAGTTCCAAGTTCCTAATGTTTTTTTTTACTAGATGTCTTCTATTAATGACTACTCTCCACCCTTACTAAAGTTGGAATGGCAGTTTTACACTATATATCCAAATAGTTCTATCTTCTGCAAGGTAGATTATCCAGGACACTAGGTTAAGAGGAAAAATATCCTGGAAGTACATTTCTACCGCCATGACTGAGTCAATCCTGTCCTCTCTACAGCCATCACTAGCCATAAATGCGTTTGTGTGAGATAGATAACTGGGCAAGTACAACCTAGCATCAGTTATCATGACCTGGCCTCTGTTGTACCTACCAGGGCTCAACCCACACATCAACCTTTCCTCCAATGAGTCCATAAATGTTTAAGGACCTAACATAAGCCCAGAACTTTACTAGAAATTACAAGTATAAACACATTCATACCATTGCCAAGAAACTTTGGGACTTTGGGAGGAGCCAGCTGAAAAAGCAGAGAACATAATCTATCATAAATATGTGATAGAACATTCCAGGAGGCAAATCCCAGACCTGGGTAAGGAAAGGCATCCCAAAGGATGATTCTCTTGAACTCAATTTTCAAAGGGCAATTTTCTCTGAGAACAGAGAAGTTAAGAGAGAGAAATAACAAGCACTGATCTTGAGGATGGTCAGTAATGGGGTGCTCAGGACCGTTCTATCTAGACTTCTGTGTGACTTAGAAAAAGGCCTCCCCACCTCCCAAACAGAAGGTACCTGCATTACTTTTCTAGAACTGCTGTAACAGATTATTACAAATTTAGTGGTATAAAATAATAGAAAATGTCTTAAGGTCACGGAATCCAGAAGTCTAAACTCAAGCTGATCATAAGACTTCAGGAGGGTTTGAAAAAGAATCTAGGACCCATGCCTCACTTCTACGGTGCCAGAAATCTGTGATTTCCCATGGCTTGTAAAGGAACTACTTGTCTCTGCCTCTGTCTTGACAGAAACACATCCTTTACTGTTTCTCCTTTAAAGACAGTTATCATTAACTTCAGGACCACCACATTAATCTGAGGTGATCTTATCTACAGATCTTTTATTAATTCCATCTGCAAACATCCTTTTTCCAGATAAATGCCATTCTCAGGTATGAGAGGTTAAATTTGGAGATATCTTTTTGAGGACAGTATTCAACCTACTATAATTCTCCTGGCAGATGAACCCCTTGAGACAAGAGGGACCCAGAGCAGGGCACAAACCACACAAACATCCTAACAGGCCTGGCTTAAAGGGCCAAGTCTCATCTAAGCTGGTCAAAGCATGTATTTTAGAGCAAGTTCATCTGACCATTTTAGAAAGCTTGCTTTCATAGCAGTATAGAGAACAAATCATAGCAAGCCAACAAAAATTCTTTGCATGGACAAACGTAATCAGGCTTCTGTATCTTCTATTAGGTCCTTCTGTCAGCAAAAGCCCTGATAAGTCAGTTTAGCAAGAACATATCATCCCCAACATCAGATCATCCTCCAGTGACATTTGACCACCCTGGCCTGCCTTCAGCAAAAATCCTGTTAGGTCAGTTGAGTCAAAATCCCTCTTACCTCTGATGCTTCCCCTTAGTCATTTTCCACCCACTGACCTTCCCCTCTCAGCCCCAAAATGCTCTTTGGCCATACATTTCCACTTTCCCATGCTATGTTTGGAGTTGAGCCCAATCTCTCTCCCCAACTGCAAGACTTGGTTGCCATGACCCTGTACCTATCAAGACAGTACTGAAGAAAGTCTTCCTAACCATGCTTTAGCAAGCATCATTAAACAATGTTTTATTTAAGGAAGAGCAAGGGACAGGCAGATAAGAGCTGTCATTGCCACATTAGGGACAGCAAGTCCAGTGAGGAGCCTGCAGCAATCAGCCAAGGGAGGGAGTTTCCAAAGGACACCAGTGGTGGTGCAGGTGAGTGCAAAGACAGCTGTGAGAAAGAAAACAAAAACTAAGAGGAAGGATTTCGAGCTGGATGGGGAGGGAGAGTTAAGAATCTATGAGGATCTCAAATTTTCTAGGCTTGATCAACTGAGTTTATTTTGGTGCCAAGCGCAGAATGCAAAAAAAAGAAAAATTTCAGAGGGTGCTGAGGATTTCAATTCAGGGTTTGCTTAAACTGAAAGGCCTAAAGAAATACCAAAGTGGAACTTCTGAACAATCGAGTTGGGAGTTTCAGCATGAAGATTCCAAAGGTACCATTTTACTAATTTGAGACAAGCAAAAAAATTAAAGATTGGCAGTTTCATGCTATGAAAGTGTTCTGTAATCGAACCCTTGTAAATGTCTATTCTTCAACCTATTTCTGTAGTGTTCTTTTGATTTCCATAAGCTTTTGGCTTAATGTTTTTTTGGAACTGAGAACCTTTAAAAGCTGCAAAGATGGGGACTGGGGAGATGGCTCAGCAGTTAAGAACACTGGTTGTTCTTGCAGAAGACCCAGGTTTGAATCCCAGCACCCACATGGAAGCTAACAACTGTCCGTAACTCCAGTCCCAAGGGATCCGACAGCCTCTTCTGTCTTCCGTGGCACTGCACAACACGGGTGCACTTACCTACATGTAAGCAATACACGCGTACACATAAAATAAAAATAATAAATTTTAAAAAAATTTTTAAAAAGCTGCAAAGATATCTGCACATCACCTGTGTAGAAGAAAACTCAGTATGCACAAGAAATTCAGCAGAATTGTCTCTTCCAAACCACTCCCTCCATAACGGGCTTTTCCAAAAGTCCAAAATGTTTGATCACAGTTAATGAAAACAACACCTGTCCTGAAACATTAAGAGAAACAAGTTGTGTATTATCATATTTATTGATTGATTGATCTTTTTGACACAGGGTCTCCCTGTAGCCATAACTGGCCTGGAACTTACTATGTAGCCCAGGCTGGCCTCAATCTCACAGAGATCTGCCTACCTCTGCCTCCTGAGTGCTGGGACTAAGGGTATGTGCCACCAAGCCTGGTTTCATCTTTAATTGCTGATGAAGAAACAAGCAAGAGCAGATAAGCTTCCTGCCTATCTGATGGTCTCAAGTGGTTATTTCAACAGTGAAATCTTTTCCCCTATAGGCACTTTAGCTCCTTCAGTAAATAGCACTGAACGGAGCCCTGCCTGTCTACACAGGGCTTTGTTCAACATAGAGCTGCATTTTCTTTCCGAAAAAGACAAATAAAAATAACCTACAAGGGTCCAGGCATGATGACACACACCTTTAATCCCAGCACTAAGGAGCCAGAGGTAGGTGGATGTCTGTGAGATCAAGGCCAGCCCAGTCTACATATCTAGTTTCAGAACAGCTGAGGTTACAGGGAAACCTTGTCTAAAATTTAAATAATAATAATAAAAATAAATAAACTAACTACAGGGACCAGGAAAATGTCCAAGTCTGGCAATCTGAGTTCCCTCCCTAGAATCTACTTGGAAGGAAAGAATAATCTCCCACTGTCCTTTAATGTCCACACGGGCAGGCACTTTAATTATGTGCTCACACACATGCAAATAAATAAATATAATTTTTTAAAAAATAGGGCACCTTCTCTTTATAAAAAAATTATTATTTTTTTTTATGTGTATGAGTGTATTGCCTGTATGTAGGTAAGTGCACCCGTATCGTGCAATGCCCGCAGAGGTCAGAAGAGGCTGTGGGATCCTCTGGAACTGGAGTTACAAACAGTTGTTAGCTGCCATGTGGGTACTGGGATTCAAACCCGGGTCTTCTGCAAGAACAAGCAGTGTTCTTAACCACTGAGCCATCTCTCCAGCCCCATAAATGTCATTATTTTTTAAAGACCCACAAAACCTCATTCTTTCACTTGACTCAGAACCTAGTTAGGAATGAGAATAACCCCTGTTCAAAAATGGTAACAAGGGCTAGAGAAATGGCTCAGTGGGTAAGAGAATGTACTGCTTTCCACAAAGGACTCCAGTTCAATTTCCAGCACCCACAGCAGGAACTTACAACTCCCTACTGAACTGACTGTGAACTTTTGGCAACTCTTAGCAGGCTCAGCATTCGTCCCCACCCCCACCAGTCTTGATAGTTCTTCCCTGATTGGTGTCATTTTTTTCAACTTATTTACATACTCACATTCAGCAAATCAGGGCCCATTGGGTCCTCCATAAATTCAGGTGCCCTGGAGCCTCTGAACACAGAGGCACTACAGACTCATCATTAGTAGACAAAGCTATCAGAGCCTGGCTCCCAGCTGTGGTAGGGCTCACCTTCCCCAAGGTGCTCCTACTCTCTGCAGAGGAAGAAGCCAGAAGACTTCAGGGTTTGGCTCCTAACCAGCTTGCTTAAAGAAGGAAGATGACCTTTAAGATTTGCTGGGACTGACCCATTCCTCGGAAGTTTCTCTTTGGACAGCAGGCAGCTCCCCAGAGCCAGTTGCTTGGACTCAACCTGCAGCTGCAGGCAGGGGGTTATTTCTGTCTCAGCCTCCAAGACTTAAACTTCAACTCTGGAAGAGAATTGGTTCCTGCAGCTATGCCATCTTCCAAGACCTGCTGTTCCAGAGGCCTGTGACACCTCCCTTCAAGACCTGCCAGCAACAGAAGGCCTGATGCTCCTCTCCTGCTGTGCCTGTCCACCTGCTTTCTGCAGAGTTGCTCTGCAAGGGATTACTCTCTGTTGGCACCCGGAGCTTTCCAGCTGCAACACTGGCTCCTCTCTCAGTTGGCATCCCAAAGCCTGCTGAGAGCCAAGAGGTGCAATCCCTGCAGTGTCACTCAGATGGCATCCTGCTGTCATCGAGGGTCTCAGAGCTTTTACTCTCCCATTTAAACTGTTACTCCTCATGTGGCAAATGAAGTTCTCTTGGCTTTCTCTTAGCTGCCTGTCCACTCCACTTTTGGTGGGAGCCCAAAACAAGAATCCCAGGTAGGAGAATCAACCATCTCAACACTGTCAGCTCAAAGATACAGTACTTAGAACTCCTGGGACTTCTTAGTTTGGGGCTACTACAGGGTTAACAGCAGCCAGAAGCAAACCTGGCCAGGCAATCACAAACATTTCTTTAATGTTGAACTTAATGCCAAATGGAAATAGCTTTGACAACTTTGTTTGATACCTACATTGCATTCATGGACCCACTACATGGTCTGCACATCACATCACCATTTTTCACAAACTCAGAATTGTCATTTGAAAAAGTCTTGATCTTGTTGTGTTAGAAACACGTGGCTCAGTGTCCACAGATATCCTCAAACTTGTGAAGTCACCCTTTCCTGTGCATATTTCTGTTATTTATATTCTGTGCCTTGATTTTATGTTGAAAATGACTCAGGAGTAAAATGTTATCTTTGAATGCTACAAAGAACCAAATAATGCTTGTCAAGTGAACACAGGTATTAGAATACAACCCTGGCGAACAAGTCTTGGATCTAATTACGGTAATTATGGTTGAATATGCCTCATTCCCTTTTCCCACCTATCCTCTGTCCAGAATAGCTTTTTGTGTCTTCCAAGTTAAAATCTGACAACTTGATTCCTGAGAGACACCTCTAAGGATCAATAGCATGTTGAGAAAAGTGTAGGGAAAGATAAAAACAGAGTAAGAAAACAGAATAATCAACAAAGAAAGGCGATTGCCCAACTTTTCCCTGTTTCCACCCTATTCTCCACTCTAACATGCTAGGAGTCTCATGTTGACAGGTTGTTTTGTTTTTGTTTTTGTTTTGTTTTGTTTTAAAGCCATTTATTAAATTTCATCATCAGGGCTGGTGAGATGGCTCTACAGTTAAAAGCACATACTACTCTTCCAGAGGACTGGAGTTTGATTCCCAGCAACCATATTAGGCAGCTCACAAACACCTGTAACTTCAGCCAGGGGATCTTATGCCCTCTTCTGGCCTCTGTGGGCACTACATTCAAATGCATAAACCCATATAGATACACATAAAAACATATAATTAAAAAAATAGGGACTGGAGAAATGGCTCATCAGTTAAGAGCACTGGCTGCTCTTGCAGAGGACCTGGATTCAGTTCCCAGCACCCACATGGTGGTTAACATTTTTCCATAATTCCATTTCCAGAGGATCTTAGCCCCCTACTCCATCTCTATTACCATGTATGTGTCTGTTCAGGATGCTATAACAAAAGACCAGACAAAGTAGAAAACAAAAACCAGAGATTTATTTTTTGTATTTTTGGAACTGGAAGTCAAAAATCAAGGTGTCTGCAGATTCAGTGTTCAGTGAGGGCCATTTTCCTGACACACAGATGGTATCTTCTAGTGTGTCCATACACAGTGGAAGGTACCTCTTTTATATGGACAGTAATTATATTCAAGTTTATGCCTCAAGGAATTAACAATAGAAGAGTAAAGTAAACTCAAAGATAACAGAAGGAATGAAATAACAAGATCAGAGATGGGGGAACTGAAATCAAGCTAGAAAAACAATGGAAAAGATCAGTAAAACCAAAGCTAGTATTTTGAAAAGATAAACACAAACTCCTGCTGAAATGTGCCTTTAAAGAATTGTTAATAAGGGCTGGAGAGATGGGTCAGCAGCTAAGAGCACTGACTGTTCTTGCAGAGGATCTGGGTTCAATTCTCAGCACCCACATGGCAGCTAACAACCTTCGGTAAGTCCAGTTCCAGGGGATCCAACACCCTCTTCTGACCTCCTCAGGCATTGCACAACATGGGTGCACCTACCTATATGTATTTCATATACATAAAATAAAAATAATGAATAAAATATTTTTTAAAAAGAATTGTTTAAAAAACCCACAACATTAGGCCAGAGAGATGGCTCAGGAGGTGGGCATTTGCTGCCAAGCCTGGTAACCAAAGTTTGATCCTTTGGACCCACATAGTAGAAGGAGACAACTTTCTCCTGCAAGTTGTCCTCTGACTTCTACACAGTGAGCTGTGGCATGTGCACACCCACACCTACCCACTCCTCCATACACATGCACACAATTTTTTAATGTAATTTAAACGCCAGGCATGGTGGCATGTGCCTTTAATCCCAGCCCTCAGGAGGCAAAGGCAGATGGATCTCTGCGAGATCGAGGCCACCCTGGTTCACATCGTGACTTCCAGGTGGGCTGTGACTAGGGAGACTGTCTTCCAGGTGCCCAATTCCTCCGAGGGGCGGGGCCTGCTGCAGATAATTGACTGGGGTGGGGTTTTTCTGCGCCATCTTGGGACTGAAGCCACAAGCTGAGAGAAACACCAGGAAGGGGTGTGGAAAGAAAGATGGCCCGGGCACCCACATGGACTCAAGAAGGGGCATTTACCGACCTGGGAAGAAACTGTGGGCCCAAGATGCGTGGGTAAAAGTTAGCGGAGACTAGTGGCAGTCCCGGGGAGCATCTGAAGTGGCAGGCTCTGAGCTGTGGAGCAAGAGGTTTGTCTCTGTGTAAGTTCCCCCATTTACCCCTTCCTACTCGAGGGCATAAACCATAATAAATGCACATAAAAATATATTATATGGCCAGGTATGGTGGCGCCCGCCTTTAATCCCAGCACTCAGGAGGCACAGGCCACTGGGAGGGATGTGGTATGGCGGGCTCTGAGCTGTGGCGCAGAGCAGGGCTGTCCGGAGCTGAGCCGTGTGGAGCTAGGCACTGGATGTTCCTTCTGTTGTAAGTCACTCCCCTCCTTCCCCCACGATAATAATAAATGTACATAATGATATGTTATATGGTTTGTCTGATCACCCAAGAGACCCCAAGAGAACTCTGGTGACAGAGACTCTGTCAAAAATAACAAAAAGCCAAAAAAGGTATAATTTTTAGAATTTAAACATAACATTATGGGGCTGGAGAGATGGCTTAGTGGTTAAGAGCACTGGCTGCTCTCATAGGGGAGCCAAGTTCGGTCCCCAGTACACACATGGTGGTAATAACCATCCATAACTCCAGTTCCAGGGAATCCAACACCCTCTTTTGACCTTCTTGGGCATTGCATGTAATGGGTGCACTTACATGCATGCAGGCAACACATTCATAATGAAAAAGACTAGGCGCCATGAGTACTCATGAGCCCACATGTTTAAAATTGACAAAAACCAGGACCAGCCTTATCAAAAGGCTGCAAGACGGGCAGGCGCCGGTCAAGCTTCACAGATCAAGCCATAAACAAGTTTTACGGGTAGAACTCCTGACCACCCTGAGGGCCCGATACCAGGAAATCAAGGGAAAAACACCTGTGCCTCTGAGGTCACCTCCCATTTAGCAATCCCACTTCCCCTTAGCCCCGACCCTTACCCCATATCTCTGCATACTTTTGAAATTATTGTGTGTGTGTTTGAATTAACCAATAACTGCTCTTCTGCTTCTGTACCCTGCTTCTGCTCTATAAAAACTGCCAAACCCCAACCTGGGGCGCGCAAGTCCTCCGAGGAGACTCTGTGCCCACAGGTACCTGTGTATCAAATAAACCCCTTGCTGTTGCAACCCGAAAGACTGACTTGTCCTCAGTGGTCTCACTCTTACAAAGATGTGCTTGTTTTCCTGTGCCTGTGTTTCCTCATAGAGTTTATTTCCAGTTTTGTTAATTTTCCTGCAGATTAATGATTTTACTTTTTAGCTGAATACAATTCCATTGTATCATTGTGTCATATTTCTATTTCCTGTTCACCAGTTGATGGGAATCTAGATTGATTCTATTTCCTGGCTATTGTGAATGAAATGAGAATAAAGCAAAATGAGCAAAGGTATGGAGTCCTTTGGTTATGTGACCAGGGATGGTTAACTGTGTGTTAGGGTTTTTCTGATTTTAGCTTTTTGGGTGATCATTGTGGCTGCGCCAGTTTGCAATCGCTCAAACAGTGAATAAAGATCCTCCTTTTTCCACAACCTCACCTACATTTGTTTCTTCTTGATTTCTTGATGAAAGCCAGGCTGAGTGGAGTGAAGTAGAAACCCACAGTAGTTTTAATTGGTTTGTATCTGATTACTAACATTGAAACTTTACAAAAGTGTTAATTAGCCATTCTTATTTCTGCTTTGAGAAATCTTTGTTCAGATCAGTAGCCTATTTTTTGATTGGGT
>NW_008349068.1:5694117-5702291 GCF_000622305.1 Nannospalax galili | reverse complement strand
CTCTTCTGCTTCTGTACCCTGCTTCTGCTCTATAAAAACTGCCAAACCCCAACCTGGGGCGCGCAAGTCCTCCGAGGAGACTCTGTGCCCACAGGTACCTGTGTATCAAATAAACCTCTTGCTGTTGCAACCCGAAAGGCTGACTTGTCCTCAGTGGTCTCACTCTTACAATAACACATAAAAATAATAAATATATTTTTAAAGCATAACATTATGAAAGAAACCCCATATATGTGAAAGAAAATACCCAAGGAATTGCAAGTGCACATGGAGTGTATTTTATGACCTTCTGGATCAGAATATACAATCCAAGAACTGAACTGCTTTCAATCGTTGGACCCTCTAAAGAAAGTATTCTTAAGATTTGGCAAAAATAACTCTTCGGCTGCTCAGGCAAAATCCCCAATTGTACAGCAAGACTCAGCTGATAGCTTAACAACTGCACTCACTGCTAGCAAGAAAAGTAAATCAATTGGCAGCTTCTATCAATATCTAAATGCGTTCAACCTTGATTCAGCAATTCTGATACAAGAAATCTATCTTAACGACATCTCTGCTGAGGCAAGTGCAAATGTTTTAAAGGTGATTGAAGTCCCCAGCAGAGTCAACAGAAAAGGAAAGAGGACTGTTAGTGAGTACAGTACAATCACAGTGTCTTCACATTTTTTCTTTTATTACAAAGCTTTGGGGAGAGAGGGCTGTTTAAAACACACAAAATCAAAATCATCAGACTCAGTGGGTCACCAAGAGTAACAAATAGCAGTTTTTTTTATGAGAAGAATGAGTCCAGGGTGCATATAGTTTTTCCACACCTAAGAGAAGTAATTTTAGAAATACCAGATCATGAGATGGGGCGAAAATTACAATTTGGCCTCAAAGAAGCTCAGAATGGCCTGAGATCCAAGCCACACAGATTGATGATGGAAAAGTGGACAGCTGGGGAGTGGGGGGTGGGGGGTGCACAAGGACAACTATAGAAGAAGGAGACCCAAACTAGCTACATTCACTAGACGGACCAGATGGAACTTCCCGAACACCAAGAGGATTTGTGGGAAAGTCAGCTTTGTTCAGTTCTATGGTGAAGATCCAGAGTAGCAACTTACAGGGTACAGCAAAAGCAGCCACTTGGAAAAGGGAATTTTACAGCAGCAAGTAGCTACATTAAGAAAAAAGAATGCTCTCAAACAAAGGTGACTTTATGCCTCAAGAGCTTAAAAAAAGAAAAATAAACTAAGCTCAAAGGTAACAGAAGGAAAGAAAGAACAAAAATTAGAGAAGTAAATAAAATACAGCTAGAAAAACTAGAGAAAAGATTAATAAAAGTAAGAGCTAGGGTTTTTTAAAAAAAATTAAAATCAGGGGCTGGAGAGATGGCTCAGTAGTTAAGAACACTGGCTGCTCTTGCAGAGGACCCCAGTTTGGTTCCCAGCACCCACATAGTGGGTAACAACCATTCTTAACTCCAGTTCTAGGGGATCTGACACCCTCTTCTGACCACCGTGGGCATTGAACGACATGGATGCACTTACCTACATGCAGGCAATACACACACACAAAATAAAAATAATATTTTTCAACAAATCTTTATCTAGACTAAGGAAAAAAAGATTCAAATAGGGATAGAGATGAAAGAGGACATTACAGCAGATAACACAGAAATGTGTATGTATCTTTGGGGAGGGGTTGTAATTCCATTGGTAGAGTGTTCTAGTTTGTTTTCTCATTGCTGTGGCAAAATACTCTGACCAGTACCAACTTGGGGAGGAAAGGGTTTATTTGGCTTATATCTCCCAGGTCACAGTTCATCAGGGAGCCCAAGGTAGGAACTCAGGGCAGGAACCTGGAGGCAGGAGCTGGAGCACAGGCCATGGAGGAACACTGCTTACTGGCTTGCTCCCCTGGTCCCTGCTCAGCTCGCTTTCTTATTCAACACAGGCCCACCTACCGGGGGTGGCACCACCCACAATGGTCTGTACCCTCCCACATCACACAACAATCAAGAAGATGCCTCACAGACATGGCCACAGGCCAGTTCAATGGAGGCAATTCCCCAATTGAGGCTCCCTCAACCCAGGTGTGTCAAATTGACACCACAGCTATCCAGCACATAGAGTGGCTGCCTAGCACGTGATTTCATTGATAGAATGCTTGCTTAGCATACATGAAACCCTGGATTTGATCCCCAGCACTGCATAAAACTGTTCATGGTGGCACATGCCTGTAATCCTAGCACTTGGGAGATAGAGGCAGAAGATCAGAAGTTCAAGGTCATCCTTAGCTACATGGTAAGTTTGAAGCCAACCTGGCCTACCCAAGACCCTGTCTTCAAAAAAAAGTATAGTATATTCTCAAGAAGATACTAGTTATTAGCTATAAGCCATAACTTAGATTACATATGCGAAGTGGACAAATTCCTAGAAAAGTACCATCTACCAAGATTGTATCATGAAAAATCCAGAAAATTAGAATGACCAATAATAATGAAACTTAAGTAAATAATCAAAAGCCTCTCAAAATTCCAGGAGCTGATGGCTTCACCAATGAATGCTACCAAATATTTAAAAGAATTAATGACAAGTCTTCTCAAACTCTTGCAAAATATTAAAGATGGGACAACATTTCAAAACTCATTCTAGGGTCTGGCAAGATGATTCAGTTGGTAAAGACAATGCTGCCAAGCCTGGTGACCTGAGTTAGAGTCCTAGAATCCACACAGTGTAAGGAGAAAACCAACTCTTAAAACTTGTCCTCTAAACTCCCCATATGTTCTCTCTCAACAGATAGATAGATGATGATGATGATAGATAGATAGATAGATAGATAGATAGATAGATAGATAGATAGATGATAGATAGATAGATAGATGATAAATCATTCTATGAGGCTGGCATTATCACAGTACCAAAGCTAAACAAGGACACCGTGAAAAAAGAAAATTATGTCAATATCTCTAGTGAACAAATGGGCAAAAGTTCTCAACAAAATATCAGCAAATCAATTTTAACAATGTATTTAAAAGATTATACACTGTGGTCAAGTGAGATTGATCCCTGACGTAATATGTTTCAGATATGATGGTTAATCAGTGTGATAGCCATATTAACAGCACAATGGATTAAAGTGAAATCCTTGAAAAATTCCAATGGTAGTTTTTACATAACTGGAGAAAATAATCCTAAAACATATTTGGAACCACAAAAGACCCCAAATAATTCAAGCAATCTTGAATTATTATTATTATTATTATTATTATTCAAAGCTAGAATTCGTATTAGCTGTTTATAGACTACAAAGCTATAATAATTACAGTCTGGTAACAGCATGTAGGCCAATGATCTAAATAGAGCCCAGAAATAAGTCCACTTATACAAAAGAATTCGTCTTTGATATAGGTGCTAAGAACACAGTGAAGAAAGAACCACTCTTTAAGAAATTATGCTGGGAAGGCTGGCTACATTAAAAAAATGAAACTGTATTTTGATTTCACTGTATTTTTAAAAAGTCAAAATGGATTAAATACTTAAATGTAAATGTAAAACCTTAAAATTTTTTCTTGACATTGGTCTGGATGATTTTTTTTTAGGTCTGATTCCAAATGCACAGGCAACAAATGCAAAACTCAGCAGACAGAAATGTGTCAGACTACTAAGCTTCACAGCAAAGAAAACAACCAACAGAGTGAAAAGACAGCCCGCGGAACGGGAGAAGATATTTACAAAGCGCATACCTTACAAGGAGCTGTAGCCAAGATATACAAGGACCTCAATAGCAAGAAAACAAACCCAAACTGAGAAAATGTGCAAAGAATCTGCTAGGCAGTTATTTCTTAAAAGAAAACATTCCAGCAACCAACATGAAAAACGGCCAGTCTCACTAATTATCAGGGAAATGTCAGAATAGTGTTGGAGGGGATGAAGAGTGAAAGAAGCCCTTGTGCACTGTTGGTGGGCATAAAAGTTATAGAATCATTACGAAAAACACAGAGATTTCTCAGTAGGCCTTTACTTGGTCATGCAACCCTGTAATCCCAGCTACTTGGAGGCTGAGGTAGGAGAATTTCAAGTTCATGACTAGCCTGGTCTATGGAGCCTGGGCAACGTAATGATATCCTGTCTCCGAACAAAAGGAAAAGGCTGGAGACATAGTTTAGTGGTCAGGACATAGCACAAGGTCTTAGACTCATTCCCCAACACTGGGGGGAATATGAATTACCATATGATTTAGCAACCCTGCTTCTGGGTTTATACCCAAAGAAAATTGTATCAGCATATCAAAAAGATTTATATTCACTCCTGCATTATTTAAAATAGCCAAGACATAGGAAACCAATTAAATGTTCATCAATGGATAAACAAATAAAGTGTGATTATGTATATAAATGAAATTCATAATATATGTAATTTAGCCAATCTTGAATAAGAAAGGAATTCTGTCATTTGTGACAACATGGATGAATTCAGAAGACAGTACTCTACATGAAGTAAGTCAGGCACAGAGAGGCAAATATTACATCATCTCCCTTAAATGTTCATCCTTCTAAAGGTGAATTCATAAAACCAGAAGAAAGAACGGTGGTTACCAGGGCCTGAGGCAGGGGAAACCAGGAAGTATTGGCCAAAAGGAACAAACTTTAAGTTACATAGGATGAGTAAGTTCTGGAGAGCTGATCTACAGCATGGCAATAAGTAGTAGTAAGACAGTGCTGTACACTTGAAATTTGCTAAGAAAACCAAAAGATATAGTATAAATAAGGTCTTAAATGTTCTAATAAAAAGGTACCTTTGTAATATTATGATCTGTTAATTAGCTTGATTGTGGTCATCATTTACAATGTACGAGTATATCCAAACATCATGGTGTAGGCCTGGGGTACATAGTATACAAAAAAAATCATGCTGTACACCTTAATGCATACCTTTTTATTTCTCAATTATATATCAGTAAAATTGTGTTGGGGAAGAGAATAAAGTTCCATTGAAAAGACTGACAAATATCTGTGTTCTGTGGTAGAGTACTTCCTTAGCATGTCTGAGTCCTAGGTTCAATTTTCAGTACTGCTGGGAAAGAAAAAAAAATTGAAAGATGACAAATGAATTAGGAGTATTATGGTATGAAAAGTGGTGTGTCTAAATTTTAATATTTTGTTTATTATTTTTTATGTCTCTGAGGGCATTGCTTGCATGTATGTAAGTGCTCATGTTGTACAATGCCTGTGGAGGTCAGAAGAGGGCATCAGATCCCCTGGAACTGGAGTTATGGACTCCAGTTATGGACTGGAATTATGGAGTTAGCCTCCATGTGGATGCTGGGAACCAAACCCAGGTCTTCTGCAAGAGCAGCCAGTGCTTTTAACCACTGAGCCATCTCTCAAGCCCCAACAATTTTTGAAAGTATATAAATTTTATCTTCATGTTTGTAGACGAGTGCGTGGAAAATATGCTGATGACACATCAGCAGTTTGAATACCAAATGATGGACTTTGCTATCACAGCTGTGAACTTGCTGTGTTAGACAGGATCCAAAGGTCCACAGAATGCTCATGGAAGTAAAACAGCAGTCATGGTAAGAGTTACTTTATTAATGATCATTTACACATATGCTCATATAAATGAGCAATTTCACAGGAGAAACAAAAGCAGCAGGGTGTGAACATCTGCTGTTATTGTTGAAACACCATTATTAACTCTGCCCCAGCCTCATACGGCTGTGGACACCTAGGTTGTGTTTAAAACACAAGTCTGCTTTAGAAGCTTAGTGCATTTCTGGGATCTTTGATCTGGTCCACTTACAGAAAATAATTAAACTAGATCTTGAGCAAGAAGAAATGATGGATGACTAGTGATTTAACCAAGACAAAGAAGAAAGTTCAAAATTCTTTTCCTATTCCTTCTTAACTTCATTAAATGTTCTATGAGGCTGGAGAAGGAGGTGTACCTTCTGCTTGTAGGTTCAATACACAACCAGTAATTCCATCTGTGATTTTCAAACTGAAGGTAAAGGGGAAGGAGAAAGTGAGCAAGGAGGGAAGGGTAAAATTGGTGTCCTATAAAAGCATGAGAAGGTTGAATTTAGTGGAGTATGGGATGGATCAATACCTTAAGAGAACACAAAGGTCAATCTTAATTTATTGCTCAGGTCCTTTGATAGCCTTTGTTAATTTTTATTGAGCACTGAGAACAGTATATAAAGATTGAATTTTTTTAGTCTAGGTCAAGATGTGCTGTATCTAGGAAACACTGTTCAACATTTATGAAGTGACCTTGGCTCAATGTTATTATTTTCGTGGATTTTGTTTGGTTTTCAAGACTGTTGAAAAAAAAATCTCCTTTTAATTTTTTTTTGGTGGTCTTTTTGAGACGGGGTCTCTTTGTAGCCCCAGCTGGTCTATGTAGACCAGGCTGGCCTTCATCTCACAGAGAGCCACCTGCCTCTGCCTCCCAAGTACTGGGATTAAAGGCATGCGCCACCACACCCAGGTTTATCTTAATTTTTAAAGTTCATTTTGAACAATATTTAGAAGAGGTTTATCACCTTGTACGTTCTACATCCCTTCCTTTTTAAATTTAAAAAATATTATTATTGTAGGGGGAGCCTGCGTGCCACAGCAAGCACTAAGAAGTATGTTGGGGTTGATGCTTTTCTTTAGTCTGGGTCAAGATGTGCCATATCTAGGGAAACACCGCTCAATACTTATGAAATGACATTAGCACATTATTCTTGGGGGTTTGGTTTTGTTTTCAAGACTAAAGAAAAAGCCAAGCCCTCTTTAATTTTTAAAGCTCATTTTAATTTAATTTTAAAGTTCACATGGAGGTCATAGGACCACTTTGTGGAGTAGGTTCTGAGGATCTAACTCAGGCTGTCAGGCTTACATGGCAAGTGCCTTTATCTGCTGAGCCATCTCACTGGCTGTTTTCTATACTTTTTCAAAATTATTTTTAAAATCTGTTTCGTTGGTTGCTGCCTTGGTGGTAATGGTGGGGGAACTTCTTGTTTTATTTGGGGGTTTTTCTATGAGCTTTTGTTATTGTTTTGTTTTGTTTTTGAGTCATGGTCTCACATAGCCATGGCTGAACTAGAACTTTCTAGAACAGGAAGGAAGATCTTGAGCTCTTGATTCTCCTGCCTCTACCTCCCAAGTACTGGGATTACAGGCATGTACCACCAAATCTGGCTTCTAAAACAAGAGACCAATGGATTAGCTGTAGCACCTTTATACAGTAAAATGCTTGATCATTCGTTGCAATGGTACAGAAGTGTACTTATGAACATGAAAAGTCACTCATGGTATGTGGTGGGGTGAAACAAACATAAAAAGGCCACACAATATGCTGATATTATATTAAGACAGAAATCAAAACTAAAATTTACTGAGCGCTTTTTTGTGCTATTTCAAGTTGCACTTACAAATGAACCCAGTTCATGTGAAATAGGTTTTCCTTTCATGCTGGGAATAGTGACCCATGGGAATGGTGGCCCTTGCCTGGAGCAGCATGTATATGGTGTAGCAGTTTTCTCCCAGATAAAACATTCTACCTTAGAGGGAAGCTCATTAAGATGCAGGAAGTTGGAGATCCTAGCAGACAGCCTGAGAGGGTGGGTTTGGACCTCCATCAGGGTAGGGGCTCGGAGCTCATCAGACTGCCAGAGAGTGCCAAGTTCTGGCCCCCCTCTGGCCTCCCTTTGGCATAGGGTTGACAAGGTATGGGACTGCTTGAGAGAGCCTGGATCCTGCCTCCACGTGGTGAAGGAAGCCTGAGTGTACCTGACTGCAACCTGAATTGGGCTTCTGTGGGTACCCCTGAATAGCTGATCTGAAGCCATCAGTTCCCTCCAAAATAAACCTGAGAGAACCTGAACCCTGTACCAACAAGCTTTACATAACCAATAAAGAAAGGATATAGGGACCTGGATAATACAAACAGAAGCATACTTCAACTTAATTCTCATATCAGAATCACAAACAACAAAAGAAATTCACATGCCAAAACCACAACCAAAGAATAATAAAATGGAAAGGCAAAACACTATGTCCCCAGCAAAGCCCACCAATCCTGTAGAAGAGTTCAAGAAGGAGAACTCCCTAGAGATAACCCAGGGCATGGAACTTAAAAGAACAATCATAAACATAATCAAGGAATTCAACAAATTTAAAGAACACACGAACAAACAAA
>NW_008349068.1:5690060-5693044 GCF_000622305.1 Nannospalax galili | reverse complement strand
CTCACCTTCAAGGACAGGCACTACCTTAAGGTAAAAGGATGGAAAAGAATATCCTAAGCAAATGGTACTAAGAAACTATCAGGGGTTGCAAGTCTAATATCTGACAAAATAGACCTCAAAGTAAAGCTAGTCAGAAGAGATAAGAAGGGTCATTTCACTCTGATCAAAGGAACAGTTAACCAAGAAGATATTACAATCCTTAACATATATGCACCAAACTCTGGTGCACCCAAATTCATAAAAACAACACTATAGGACTTTAAGACACAGATTAACCCAAACTCAGTAATAGTAGGGGACTTCAATACCCCAACTGTCTCCATTAGACAGGTTAACTGGACAAAGAATAAACAAAGAGATGTCTGAATTAAATGATACCATACATCAAATGGACCTAACAGACATCTTTCAATTATTCTACCCAAACATTAAAGAATACACTTTCTACTCAACACCTCATGGAACTTTTTCAAAAACTGACCACATACTGGGCCACAGAACAAACTTCAACAAACACAAAAATATTGAAATAATTCCATGCATTCTATCGGACCACAATGCAATAAAGCTCAAAATCAACACTGGACGAAGCCCAAACTCCTGAGGATTGAACTACACACTACTAAACAATGAATGGGTGAAAGGAGAAATTAAGAAAGAAATAAAAAGGATTTCTGGAATTCAACAAAAAGAACAATACAACACAACACAACCTCTGGGACACATTAAAAGCAGTCCTAAGAGGGCAGTTTATAGTTCTAAGTGCTACATTAAAAAATTGGAAAGAGCCCAAATAAATGACCTAACACTGCAACTCAAGGTGCTGGAAAGACAAGAACAAATGAAACTCAAACCCAGCAGAAGAGAAGGAATAACAAAAATCAGAGCAGAAATTAATGAAATAGAAACAAACAATACAAAGAATCAATGAATCTAAGAGCTGGTTCTTTGAAAAGCTAAACAAGATAGACCCTTAGCCCTGTTAACCAAAAGAAGGAGCAAATCCAAATCAACAGAATCAGAGATGAAAGAGGAAACATCACAACAGACACCCAAAAGATCCAGACCATTATAAGGATATATTTTAACAACCTATATGCTATTAAATCTGAAAGTCTAAAAGAAATGGATGGATATCTGAACTTATGGGAACCTCCAAAGTTAAAGAAGAGATCAACAGTTTAAACAGACCTATAACATATAAGGAAATTGAAACAATAATACAAAGCCTCCCAACAAAAAAAGCCCAGCCCAGATGGATTTACAGCAGAATTCTACCAGACATTTAAAGAAGACCTCCAACCAATACTATTTAAATTATTCAAAATGATAGAAACAGAGGGAGAACTCCCAAATTCCTTCTATGAAACCAGCATCACTCTAATACCCAAACTGGGAAAAAATACAACCAAAAAAGAAAACTATAGGACCATATCCTTAATGAATAGATGCAAAAATTCTCAACAAAATACTTGCAAACCACATACAGACACACATCAAAAAGATCATTCACCATGATCAAGTAGGCTTTATCCCAGAGATGCAGGGATTGTTCAAAATACGCAAGTCAACAAACATCATTAATCATATAAACAGACTCAAAGACAAAAACCACATTGTCATCTCAATAGATGCAGAAAAGGCTTTTGACAAAATTCAGCATGTATTTATGTTCAAAGTCCTAGAGGGAATTGGACTGGAGGGAACATACCTCAACATAATTAAAGCTATATACAACAAACCCACAGCCAATATCATTCTAAATGGAGAAAAACTGGAACCTTTCCCATTAAAATCAGGAACCAGACAAGGATGTCCAGTACCTCCACTCCTTTGAAACATAGTGCTTGAAACTCTTGCTAGAGCAATAAGATGGGAGAAGGAGATTAAAAGGGTACTAATTGGAAAAGAAGAGGTCAAACTATCACTTTTTGCAGATGATATGACACTATACCTAAGAGATCCCAAAAGTTCCACCAGAAAACTAGAACTGATCAACGCTTTCAGTATAGTAGCAGGTTATCTTCTATATACCAATAACAAGCAATTGGAGAAAGAATACAGGGAAATGCTCCCATTAACAATTGCTGCAAAAAATTAAAATATCTTGGAACAAATCTGACCAAAGACACCAAAGATCTCCACAATGAAATTTTTAAATCATTAAAGAGATTGAGGAAGACACCAGGAGATGGCAGGACCACCCATGTTCGTGGATTGGAAGAATTAATATTGTTAAAATGGCCATCTAACCAAAAGCAATATATAGATTCAATGCAGTGCCAATCAAAATCTCCATGATGTACTTCACAGAATTAGAAAAATCCATCCTTAAATTCATATGGAGGCACAAAAGACCCTGGATAGCCAAAGCAACCCTGAGCATAAAGAGCAACGCTAGGGGGGGATTACTATACCAGATCCCAAAGTATACTACAGTGCCATAGTCATAAAAACAGCATGATACTGGCGCAAAAACAGACACATAGATCAATGGAACATCATTGAAGATCCAAACCTGAGTACACTCAATTTCAGCCATCTGATAAGAACACACAGTGGAGGAAAGAGCATCTTCAACAAATGGTGCTCACAAAACTGGATCTCCACCTGTAGAAGAGTGAAACTAGATCTTTATCTTTCACCTTGGACAAAAGTCAACTCCAAATGGATCAAAGACCTCAATGTGAAACTGGAAGCCCCAAAACGATTAGAAGAAAATATTGGCAGTAACTTAGACAATATAGGTGTAGGAAAGGATTTTCTAAATCAGGCAGCAGTTGCTCAGGAAATAAGGTCAGCAATCAATAAGTGGGACCTCATTAAACTAAAAATCTTCTGTACAGCAAAAGAAACAATCAAAAAAGTGAAGAGAAAACCCACAGAATGGGAAAAATCTTCACCAGTGGCACATCTGACAGAGATTTAACATATAGAATATATAAAGAACTCAAGAAACAAAGAATTGAGAAACCAAATGACCT
>NW_008349068.1:5685573-5689145 GCF_000622305.1 Nannospalax galili | reverse complement strand
TAGAACTTGTAATGCTAATTACTCTTGCCTTTACTTCTTCACATCTCCTATTCATGATTCAAGGACTTTCTTTTCCCCTTAGAGATAAGAGTTATGGGAGTCTTTTAG
The DNA here is from genome assembly GCF_000622305.1 of Nannospalax galili. Lineage (NCBI taxonomy): Eukaryota > Metazoa > Chordata > Mammalia > Rodentia > Spalacidae > Nannospalax > Nannospalax galili. Next base: position 5,689,037 of record NW_008349068.1, on the reverse strand, counting down.
ATAGACCCACTGAAGGGGTACTCCAATTGCCTCACCCTGCGTCCCTGTTCAGCATGGAGGAAGGCAGAGCGGTCTGCGTCCCTATTCCCTGTTGGCAATTTGGGTAACCCCTTCAGAGGATGGCATGATAAGAATAGGCGGTAGGAATTGACTAGGCAGTTAGGGTAAAAAGACCCCAAAGAAATGTAGCCAGTTTCTTGGCTAAAAGTCAAAATGTGCTTGGGCCTGTTAACAACACACTCTGTTCCAAAGGCCAAATATATCAAAATGTCAAAAATATTTGGGAGCTAGTATCTAATCCTTAAAAGATTTTAGGGTTACCTCTTCAGAGAGGTAATGTTGGAGGGGAGGGAGTGGGCATGGATTCGATCAAAATACCTTATACGCATGTATGAAATTCTCAATAAAGTTTTTGTAAAAGTTAAAAAAAGGAAAAAGATGCAGGAAGTTAAAAAAGAGTGCAGGTTGCAGGGAAGCTCCTTAAGCCCAGGAAGCCAATATCAAAAGCTTTAGGAAGTTCCTGAAACTGATCAGATTCATTAGGTCCCTCCTTCCCCAAATGAGTGTAAGCCATACAGACTGCTGAGATACACAGACCAGCCAAGCTGCCTGGAAAGGACACCCTCCAAGCTGTTGAGCTGCTTGCAAGTTGTTCAGTGTGCTACAAGATTTCAGTTTCCATGTGAGGTGGGTTTTTGGTGACACATCTGGTTTTTAAGTCATTTCTGCCACTAAAAGTAATCCTTCATCCCCATACTCCTGTAAGTAGCCCCACTAAAACTCATTGGTTCACAAATTGGATTTTGATCCTCTGTCATTGGTTCTCTATCTGGAGTTAGTTTGTTCACATATCCCCCAGGAATAGGCACACAACAACTCAGGAATGTGAGGCAGGGTGTCATGAATTTGAGGTCAGTGTGGGCTACACAGCTAGTTTCAATCTGCACAAACCACCTAGTAAGACTTTGTCTCAATAACCAAAAATAAATAAAAAAACTTCATTACACAAATGGGAAAGTGAGGCTCAGAAATGTGAGTCAACTAAGTCTTGGCCGTAAGTGGCCACAGCAGGATTTCATGAGCCCTACTCTACACTCTGCATATAGTTGGGATTTTAAGGGATTTATAAATAAAATCTACTTTCTCTTTGCCAAAAGTTGGAACTGATAAGAGTGTGTAAATCTCAGGAAAGCCATAAGTTTCATAAGAGGAAGCCATAAAGGCATAAATTCCTTAGAGTGGCTAATTGGCCCTAAATTAGCAGTCCGGCCTTGCTCAGTCCTTAACAATTGGCCACTCCCAGGACCGAGAGAGACTGTGGAGCCCCATTGTAGTCATCTACCACCTCTGGCTCTTACAATCTTTCTACTCCCTCTTCCACAATAATCCCTGAGCCATGGGAGGAGGCGGTGTGATATAGTTGTCCCATTTACAGTTGAGCACTCTGCAATCTCTTATTCTCTGCATGTTGACCAGTTGTGGGTCTCTATGTCAATCACTATGTCACATTTACTGCAAACAGAAGCTTCTCTGATGAGGGTTGAGAGAAGCGCTAATCTGTAAGTATAGTGGTAAGTCATTAGGAGTTGGTTTAAAACTATGTCTGTTAGAATAACAGTAGCAGATTCTCCCCTAGGGCCTATGAAATGTCTAGCCACATGTTCTTGGCTCTGATAATGGTGCCATGGGTTCCATTTTGTAAAGCAGGCTTTAAAATCAAACATAAAGCCACATCTTGTTTTTTGAGACAGGCCTTCTCATTGAACCCAGAACTCACCTATTTGGTGAGACTGTCTAACCAGACAAGCCCCAGAGATCCTTTTGTCTCTGCTTCCCCAGTGCTAGGGTTACAGGATCACGCACCCAGCTTTTTGCATGGGTGCTTGAGATTGAACTCAGGCCCTCATGTTTGCACAGCCCCTAGTTTTTTACTTTAAAAAAGAAAAGGAGACACAACTGCTTTCAAGGACATAATGTAAGCACTGGCTGAGAGATCACCTCTAAGATATTTCAGTGACAGTTTCTCTCACTCACTACATCTTTTTTAGGAAGTGAAATGAACTATCCCCCAGCTGATGTTTCGTGCAGCTGCAGTAATGGAGTACTACCCAGGATGTCCCTCAGTCTTCACTATGTACCAGTGATTGTCAACTTTCTTTGTATGTCAGAGCCCTGGAGAAGCTCAAACAATGTGGATGGCTCGGTCTCACCCTCAGAGATTCTAAGTTAATAGTTCCATAGTTTTAAAGTTTCCTCAGTAGTCCCGATGCACAGAATCCTGCTACTCCCACAATCTCTAAATCCTCCAAACTTGCCTGTGCCTAGGCATGTCTAAATCCTAGAGTGAGCAGCATTACTTAGCCTTTTTACCCTACAATGTTTGGTCTCTTATGTTCACAGAGTTTATAAATTGCATTATTTTATGCAAAAATACTGTGCTCACATATGCTGGTTTGTTAGACACTGTATATACATACTCCTTCCCCTAACCCCATCACCACACATACCAAATCCAAATGCTAAGAACACAGCCATCAGGTTATAGGAGAGACTATCTTTTCTGCAGATCAAAGGTTTGTGACTGAGGCCTCTCTGATAAAAGATAAAGAGGGGGTTAGAGGGTTGACTCAGTGGTTAAGAGGACTGGCTGCTCTTACAGGGGACCCAGGTTCAATTCCCAGCACCCACATGGCAGCTAACAACCGCCCACAACTCCAGTTCCAGAGGATCTGACACCCTCTTCTGACCTCCATGGGCATTGCACGACATGGGTGTATTTACATACATGCAGGCAGTACACTCATATACATAAAATAAAAATCATAAATAAAATATTTTTTAAAAAAATAATGCATACAAATTTATTTAACATGTCTTATGTGACATGGGACTATATATAGAAGCAGGAAAGATCACTGTTACCTTCTCCCCAAAGCAATCCATAAACCCTGATCTTCCCTGGAAGCAGATCTTAATACTCTTAGGCAAGAGGTGTCTCCCTGATCTATGGGGAAGGAGCCAATGACACAGGGCAGAAAGCAACTGAGCAAGCTCCATTAAGTCTCCCCAGTGTATTACCACACTATTACACTCTCTGCCAATCATATTTCACAATGACTGTCCACTCTTCCAAACTCAGCATGAAAACACACAAGGTTACCAGTTTCTTCAGGTCTTCATTTCATTATGATATCTCTCAAGTCATGTAAAATACATTAAATAAATTGTATGACCTTTCTCTTATTATAATGTCTGTCCACTGTTAGAAAGTCCTCAGCCATGAACCTAGCTATGGGTGAGGAAAAGACATTTTTCCTCCCCTATATATCTGAGGAAAGAGTGATGATCAAGAAGTGTTCATAGAGGGGCTGGGAGATGGCTCAGATATTAAGCACTGGCTACTCTTCCAGAGGACCAGGGTTCAGTTCCAAGCACCCACATAGCAGCTGATAACCACCTGAAAC
>NW_008349068.1:5668016-5685106 GCF_000622305.1 Nannospalax galili | reverse complement strand
ATCATCTGCCCCCTAAATTTGCAACCAAATGCTGTTTTAAAAAAAAAAAAAAAAAAAAAGAAAAAGAAAAAGAAAAGCCTGGGGAACTGGCCTCCTCCCAATATCTCTGTTTTCTGATTAATCATTTAGCTGGAACACCTAAGCCTACTTGGGTAAAAAGATATGTGAACTTCAGGTCAGGATCACAATCCTGTCTCAAATATGTGACACACACAGCCCTTTCAGGATGGGCATGTATATGGGAGGGGACAGGAGAGTATTTTTAAAACATTATTTTCATCCAGTCACAGTTTCCTAGCAACCAGGCAAAAGCATCAGCATCCAGGATGTCTTCAAATGCCAGCCCAAGCTGTCCCAATGCTCAAGCCTGTCTGCAGGTGCAGGGAAAAGAAAGCACTGCAATCCTCTCTGGTTCGTGAGAGATTCTGGGAGGGGAGTTTGTTAAGAGCCTGGCATCTAACATAACATGGCAGAGAGCTACATTATGGTTGCAGGGGTATGCAAGGGGAATCTGCTTGGAATGTGCAGATAGTCCACAGGGCCTGGCATTCTTTAGACTGTGGGGGCTGTGACTTCCTGAGGGTTGTGTCTACAAAAGAGCTAGGGCTTGAAGCAGCTCACCTCTTTCCAGTACCCTTTTGTGTATGTGTGTTGCCAGGTTTTGTGTGTTGTGTTGTCTTGATTCCTTTATAGCTCTATAGGCAGAAAAAGGTGACTGGCTAAACTCAAGTCTAACTGAATAGTCTGTGAAAATGACTCTCTTTCAACCAGGCAAAACTGCCAAATGCATGAAAATCAATAAGCTCCCTACAGTTAGAGGGAACCTCTTCATTCAATGCTTGTTTTACAGAGGAAGAAAAAAACAGAGTTAAATTAATTTGCCTGAGGTAACACAGCCAGTTGGTGGCCTTGCAGGGTCTAGTTGTCTAGTGGTGAAAGACACATATTTTTAATATTTAAAATATGTTTTAAATATGATATACCTTTGGATATTATACCACATTGGGGTGGGGGTGCTAAGCGGGAGTTGTGGCAATAATTAAATTTGAAAATTTAAAATTCATAAGTTTGAATTGCTCACAATTATGAGATAAGAACTGGCTAAAGTAAATGCTAAGTCTTGCTTTGGGGGCTTCAAAGCTAATGAACCTGCTTCCTGGCAAGAAGCAGAGTCCAGTTCCTTCCAGAGAATTGAGCCCATTTCCTCTCAAGGAACTGAGGAAAAATAAAATCCTATGCACACATATTTTTATAAATTATTGAATGAGAAGAATTTAATGCATGCCAACCATCGAGGTGAAGTTTAGAGTGATGTTAACCAGGCCTATTTTTTTAGGTAACACCTGAGACTGAAAACCAAGCAGCTTGACCACGGTCATACCAAACAGTTGTTGAGGGATCACCACATCCCAACCCCTGGGTCACAGCCTTTTGTCCTCTAGGCCATGAGGCCCCTCTGTCTGACTTGCAGCATCCTCTCCCAGTTGACGCTCCTGCCCAGAGCAATAACACTGTCTTTGGAATTAATCTGTTCTCTGTGCAGTGCCCCCTCCCCTTCCCTTATCCGCTTCCTCCGTCCCACAGGCTGGAGCAGATACAGCAGCTAGAAGAATGATCCAGAATAATTAAGTTTCCCTGATGGAGAACTCAAATCAGTCTCACCCTGCTTGTTCTTTCCTTATTAGAGAGCTGTCTCAAATGAAACTTAGTGATTAAGTGCCTCAACACTTCCCCTAAATGGTTCTCAGGTTGTCTGTTCAATTAATCTTAAAGAAGCGATTTTAAAACTCATGCACATTTAAAAAGTAGAAGGGTAATTTAACAAGCATCCAGAGACTCATCATCTCCCAGCTAACAACTGTCAACATTTTTGTTGCATCTGTGTTCTCCAGGGAAACAGAACCAACAGGGTGTGTTTCTTTGTGTGTGTGTGTGTGTGTGTGTGTGTGTGTGTGTGTACAGGCACAGTCTGAATCGAAGAAAGCTTCTCAGCTCACACAAACATGCAGAGAGAGACAGAGATAGAATGATAGAGACTGGCTTTTAAGAAACAGGTTCACTGGGGTTGGAGAGATGGCTCAGTAGTTAAGAGCACTGGTTGCTCCTGAAGAGGACCTGGGTTGGATTCCCAGCACCCGCATGGTGGCTGACAACTGTTTGTCACTCCAGTCCAAGGGAATCCAATCACCTTCTTCTGACCTCTTCTGGTATTGCACAACATGGGTGCACTTACATACATGCTGGCAATACACTCATACACATAAAAATAATAAATAAAATATTTTTAAAAAAGAAATCAGTTCACATGATTGCAGAGGCTTGGTCAGTCTGCAATCTAATGGGGGTGATTAGCCCTCTAGAGACCCCAGAAAGAATTATAGTTAGAGTCTAAAAGCTGTTTGCTGGCAGAGTTCCTCCTTGCTAGGAGAAGTCAACCTTTGTTCATTCAAGGCTTTCAACTAGTTAGACAAGGCCCATTCATACTATGGAGAGCAATCTATTTTACTTCAAAGTCCATCAATTTAAACTTTTATATCATTCAGAAAACACTTTCACAGAAACACCCAGAATAATATTTGACAAAATATCTGATCACAGCAATCTAGCCATGATAACACATAAAACTAACCATAACAATGTGATTCTTATCTCTTTTAAAAATATTTTATTATTTTTATTTTTGTGTATGAGTGTATTGCCTGCATGTATGTAGGTTCACTTGCATAGTGCAATGTTCACAGAGCTCAGAAGAGGGCATTGTATTCCCCTGGAGCTGGAGTTATGGATGGGTATTAGCCACCATGTGGGTACTAGGACTCAAACCTGGGTCCTCTGCAAGAGCAGCCAGCACTCTTAAACACTGAGCCATCTCTCCATCCCAGAATAAGAATATCTTTTTAAAAAATTTTATTATTTAAAAAATTTTTTATGTAGATAAGTGTATTGCTTGCATGTAAGTGCACCCATGTTGTGCAATGCCTGTGGAGGTCAGAAAAGGGTGTCAGATTCGTGGAGCTAGAGTTACTGACAATTGTTAGGCTCCGTGTGGGTTCTGGGAACCAGCCCAGGTCCTCTGCAAGAGCAGCCAGTGCTCTTAACTGATGAGCAATCTCTCCAGCCCTGAGTCTTTTTTAAAAAATATTTTATTTATTATTTTTATTTTATGTGTATGAGTATATTGCCTGCATGTATGTGAGTGCACCCATGCCATGCAATGTTGCAGAGGTCAGAAGAGGGCTTCAGATTCCCCTGGAATTGGAGTTAAGGATGGTTCATAGCCACCATGTAGGTGCTGGGAATTGAACCTCTTTTAAAATAAATACAAACATTGCTGATAGAATAGATTCCTTTTCATAACTCATGATGAATGCCCCCATTCAGTAGTGATGACTTTTTCATAAACTTCATTTTTGTGACTTCAGACCTCTTTTGAGCCCCTTACCTGTTCTTCAATTTCTGGTCCAAAGTCAGGGTTCAGGGTGAACACTGAAGACACATTTGTCACTATCATATGGACTGTCAAAGACCTCCAAGCTATCAGAGGTCACAGTGAATCCCATCATGAACCATCAATCCAGGGTGAACACACCAGAAGTCACTATGTCAACTATACACAGGAAACCCCAACATATTCATATCATGAGTCTATTGTGTTTGGGTCGTTCTGCCCAAATAGCCTTGTCAAATATTACATGAATCATTTCTGTTTCACATGCTAGATTATAGTAAAAATGAGTTTATGGTAAGTGTGAGAAAAACTTGAAAGAGGGCCAGGCGAATGGCTCAGCAGATAAAAGCACATATACATATCATACCTGAGTTCAGTTCCCGAATCCCATATAGTGGTAGGAAAGAAATGATTCCTAGGAGTTGTCCTCTGACCTACACACACACACACACACACTATCAATTTTTTAAAAGGAAAACTTAAATAAAAGCTGTCAGATAGACACAAAGCACAGTGCACTAATTTCCAGATCACTTTCTCACTTGTAACCTCCGGGGTAAGCGGCCTGAATTCTGTGCAGTCTTGGATCCCTTCCACAGCCTCAGACTCCATGACTGGTATTTGTAGCAACATCATCCCTAATTCAAATTCTTGCTGATTTGCTGCTGTACTTTCTAGGCTTGCAGAGGTTGGGTCTTCCTAAAGGATCTCTGGTGCAGTGCAGGCTGCCAATACCTGCTCAGTTACATAAGTCTACCGTCATGGAAAGAAGGCTCATAAAGAAGGAGGTGAAAAGGCTGCTGTGAGTACTGCTGAGAACGATTTTTATTTACGACATTTGTATCTGGCAGGTTGTCATGGACGGTCTGGATGTTGGCAGGTGGGCAAAAGCCTAGGAAGGATCTTTTCCTGAAGTACAGGAGAAAGCTGAAAGATGCTCTGGCCTCTGTCTCCTGCCAGGGAGGGCTTACATGTGGTGCAGAGAAGGATGCAGAATCTCTTGAGAGGATGCTTCTGCAGCAGCATGCATGTGCAAAGCACCTCTACAGCACTGGCAGCCTGTGGAGATGGGATGCATCATAGAAAGGGGCTGCCCTTACAGGTAAAAGATAGAGAAATTCCTAGGAAGGACCCAGCATTTAAATCACAGCTTCTGCCTCTTTTATTACCAACTTTATCAACCAAATAATTGATCTCCCCCTTCTTGATATCTGACATTTTTATTGTTGTCGTTGTAGGGTTTTACTATGTAGCCCTGGCTAGCCTGCAACTCACTCTGTAGATCAGGCTGGTCTTGAACTCAAGGAGATCCACCTGCCTCTGCCTTCTGAGTGCTGAGATTAAAGATGTGTGCCACCAAATTTTACTGTATGAAAGTCACAAAAAATTCTATTAAAAAATTTAGAAAGACCTGTGCCACCATGCCCAGCTGGCATCTGAACTTTTTTAACTAATAAAGAAAGCATCAAATTTCCCATGAATCTTCCTCCTCCTATACAGCTTTCTTCAATCTGGTACTTAACAAATGTTGATGAAAATTCATAGACCATATAAAATGGGAGAAAGAGCCTGCATTCTATTTCATATGAAATTTAATATTATTGGCAAAACAATAACTCCTTTTTTTTATCAAAGACCTTATCACAGACCCCCATCAAATGTCTTTTGTCTGCCTATGAAGGTGACTATCATCCTTTACTAAGTCCTTAAGAAAGTCTGGATCAAACCATGTATGAGTTCATACATGTTTAAAGGCACACATGTTTGGAGGCCAAGATAATAACTAAGAACAAACTGTAATTAAGAATACCCAACTCCTCCATATATGTCATCCAAAGAAATGGAATTTCAAAACTAACAGAATAGATTTATATCTAAAGAATTCATTTAGACTACCTTAACTTATCATGGAATATCACAGCAAAAATTTCAAGAATTGTTATCAATCTAGAAAATCTTAATAACTTAAAAAGAAATTTTTAGAAACCAAAACCAAACTCATCTTCTACACAGTAACTAGCCCAGAGTGTCCTAGTGTGGGAAACAGAGAGGCAGAACTGGCCTTACCAGATTTGCCAAGATCAACCTTGGAGAGTCCAGAGTCTCTGGAATTCCCTGGATGGCACAACTTCCCAGTCTCCTTCCAGAGTGCTTAACCCAACTCCCCTTATTAAAAGTTCTGATAAGGATAGACTAAAATGGAATTGCTAACACATTTTCAGGCATAACAACTATAAGTAGCTGCACTCTAAGGAGAAAAGGACATGAGGTAAAAGAACGTATCTCTATAGTATTTTTCATATCTGGATTTATCACGGGCAGCAAGGAAATCTTTATATTTTAAACAGTAGTTCTTATAGCCTTAGTCTTGCAGAAAATCTATTCTGTGTGGGTATTTGGTATCTTTCCTGCTTTCCTGTATATGATCCAAATAATGAGTTCAGTTTCAAGACAAATGTGATCTAAATTCATCATGGTTAGGCATTTAAAATCTGCAGCACTGCAGGATTGCTGTGCAAACCAAAACTGAATATTAACTCAACTACCAGACCATCAGTGACTGACATTGTATTTTGGTTTTGGAGGGAGAGTTGGAAAGAAAGCCTCTTTCTACAGATGGAGCCCTGTGTCTCCCACAATGGTTCAATGCTGCTCTCTTGCTTTTAAGGGCAGATTATATCGGCATCAGACTTCGGGAAAATGAATTTGACCCAAAAGGAAGAAGGCAACTCACCTTTCTAGATGATATGGTAAAGAAAGCTGTGCTGGTGCGACTCTCATTTGTGTTCTGTATGTAAGAAGGGGACAGAGCAAAGACCAAATTTACATGTAAGCCAGACTAGTATTCACACCACACCACACACACACACACACACACACACACACACACACACACAGTGCTCTTCCTTACCTTTTTCCTTATCCTAAGGTTGTCTGTATTGATCATCTCTACCCACTACACAGAAAACAAAAAGAGAATGAGAAAGTGAAGTAGGGGAGAAAAATTAAGAAACAAATGACTGCAAGGTAAAATGTTACATTCATGATGTTAAAAACTGACAAAATTATCAATTATGCAGTTTTTAATTATAATCATTTATCATTTGCTTTAGTGGAGGAAAAGGCAATGCATAATCCTAAAATCCTTTGTGTTATTCATATTAAAACTCAGGCTCGTGTTAATTTCTGCTAGCTTGTATCAGAGAAATTAGAAAAGAAATCACAGAACTATTTAGTCCAAAAGAAAGCAGTACACTCCGTTTTCCCTCCTGCCCATGTGCTCTCCTTGTACCAAGAAGGAAGAAAAGGATCTGTTTCGTCCCCCATCAGAGTAAAGCCAGGGCTCCCTGGAGCTAAGTCTGTTGTTAAGCACACATTACACAGGGAAGTTATATAGATAGAGCTGTGCCTCTCAAACTTTAATGAGGTATTATTACAGAGCTGTTTTGATTCCGGAGGTCACAGGCGGGGCTGGGAACTTATATTTCTAGTGACTATGCAGGTGATGCCAGAGTAGCTGCTCCCAGCATCAAACTCCAGATGAGGTTTCAACAAGTACGCATAGCCCAACCCCCTTATTTATTATTTAGGTTGACATTTCAGTTTGGTTCAGTCCCTAGAGGGAATAATTATATAATGCTTGAAGATCTAAAGCATTTCTGGCTGCTCATTGGGTTATTAACCATAGATAAGATCCCTTCCAATTTAAACATGATAGAGAAGGACGGGCTTAGCAGTGCCATCATCGCTGGGTCCAGGGAGTGCTTTCCCATGGTCTCAGCCCATCCCCTTCACCCACTGCTCTCTGCTTTCAGGCCCACTATGACTTGGCCATCAGCGTTGCTTGGCAATGGCTGGATCACTCCCAAGATTTGACTTGGCTCAAGTGGGAGGAAATGTAAGTGGAAATTTTGATTCTGATTTTCTTTCTATTTATTTATTTCATGTGGAGGGAGGTATATGTGTATGTGCATGTTCCTATGTGTATGCATGTGTTGAGGGGGGAGTGTGAGCACATGTGTATAGAGGCCAGAGGTCAGTGTTGGCCTCTCTCTTGCTCTCTCTCACTGAACTGGAGCTCACTGATTCAACAAGTCTTCCTGGCCAGCAAGCTCAAGGCCTCCTCCTGTACACCCCAGCACTAAGACTGCAGCCTTTGCCACCATGCCCAGCTTTTCATGGGTGCTGGGGGTCCAGACTCAGATCCTCATGCTTACACAAGGCAAGTGCTTTACCTACTGAGCCATCTCCTCAACCCCTGAGGTTTTTCTTTTTAACATGTGTTTCTAATTATGGGGGAAGTTCCAGCCCTATCTGGCATCTTCCTATGAGGCACTCTAAAAAGAAAGCACAGGGTCTGGAGAGATGGCTCAACAGTTAAGAGCACTGACTGCTTTTCCAGAGGACCCAGGTTCAATTCCCAGCACCCACATAGTGGTTAGCAACCATCCATAACCCCAGTTCAGGGGATCCAACGCCCTCTTCTGGCCTCCTCGGGCATTGCACAACATGGGCGCATTTATATACACGCAGGCAATACACTCATACACATAAAATAATAAATAAAATATTTTGAAAAAGAAAGACCAAAGTTCCTTCTCCAGCCAGAAACCTGAAGACAGCCCACAGCTGCAGCTTGAGGAAGTCATAGCTGTGTTTACATATTTTGCATTTCTACTAATTGGTTTCTGTCAGGATAAAAAAAAAGAAATCTCTTGCATAGAATGCTCCTGTGAAGCATGACTCTGCTGTATTGTATGCAACCTGTTATTCCCAAATGGTCAGTTCTGTCAGTAAGCACTGTAATTGTTTCCAGTGTCTAGCACACACAGTTGCTGAAGAATGTAAGCAGATACGTACCAGAGTCGAGGGTCATTTCCTTTCTAGGATTGTCAGCGTTTTCTGCTGTGTGTAGTGACTGGGCAGACTCAATCAATTGGTCAAAGCAGGGACCTATGAGGCCAAGATCGAACAGCTCATTTCAAAGTCCAGATAGCCTCCCTGTTCCATGGCCGTGGACTGCATGTGGTCCTGGCTTAGTGTAGTAGTTAGGAACGGACTGTAATAAGCAGAAAATCCAGTTTTAACAAACTTAAGGAAAGAGTAAAGCTGGGGGTCAGGGGAAGTGAGAGCTAGAACAAGAGAAAGGGAGAAGAGTCAGGAGGAGGCAGATTTGATCGCCTCTGTACCTGGAAAGTTTGTGAATTGGCCTGTTGGGCACACTACTTCAAAACTCATGTCGAAAAGATGGCTCAGCAGGCAAAGGTGTTTGTCCATGAGTTTGACAACCTGAGTTTGATCACCAGGACTTACATGGTAGAACAAGAGAACCGACTTTTGCAAGTTGTCTTCTGATGGCCCCACACTTGCCATGGCACGTGCACCCCCCCAACATACATACATACCCACACAATAAATAAATAAATAAATAAATAAATAAATAAATAAATATAATTCACTCCACTTCATCTGTTGCTACAAGGATCTACCTCTTGTGTTTGTATGGGAACACTAATGATTTCAGCTCTCTTCATTAGAACAGTCAGTCCAAAGCAGGAAGGATTTAAACAAATGGTAAGCAAACATGGAGTGTCTCTCAGTGTCTCTGTTCTTGACATGTCTGGACGTGGAATGCACCAGGGATCCCCGTTCTTGGAATCTAAGGGTGTTTTCAGCTTCCCTGGAAAGGAAGCTTCCCTGGAAGTATGCAAGCTTATAGTAGGCAGCCCGCCCCCAAACAAATTGTGAGACAGGGAAAGGTTCCTGGCTCGAAAAACCATAGCTACCCATCACAGTGGCCAGTCTACACCTGTACGATAGTCCCTGAAAACAGATAACAGATTCGTCACTGTTACCGGAAGACTGAAAATTCTAAGTGTGTACTTTGCTGACAGAGAACCAGTCACATCAATCCTATAAAAGTGTGGATGGCACCCAGCTGTTGCAGATGACTTATGGATTAGTATCACAACCTTAGCAGGTGTCAAAAAGAACAAGAACAGGGATTGGGAGACAGCTCCATTGGCGAAGTGCTTGCTGTGCAAAGAGAGGATCTGAGCTGATCGCAACACCTATGTAAAAAGCCAGGCAGCTCGATGGCATGCATGTGTAATCCCAACACTGAGGAGGCAGAGAGAGGAGGACCCCAGGGGTTCACTAGCCAGCCAGTGGATGAGCCCAAGTCCCTGTGAGAGACCCTGCCTCAAAAAATAAGGTGGATGGCTCCTAGGGAACAGCACCTGAGGTTGACCTTGGGTCTCCATACACATGTACCCTTCCACCCACACATACATAGCTCACTCTTCTCCATCCATATTTCCCCTTAGGAAAATGCCACTTCATGGCAGATCCATGTATCTAAACCGAAGAGAACGAGAAGCAATGATCTTATCATCTTATGCTGGGGTCTTAATGGTAAGGAAAAAAACAGTTTACATATATGGATTGCATATCTCCTGTGCTCATTTAACATAATGCATATTTATATTTTTCAATGATGCTTCTAAATGTTTATGATTTACTAATAGTAAAATATTTTATTTTAAAGAGATAATAAAAAAATCTTTACTTCTATGCTATATTGCAAAATATTTTTAGAAGACACCAAAAAGAAAAAAGAAAAAAAGAGAGGCATAGCCAATTATTGCCCATAAAACTAATAGATAAACATCTATTTATTTAGAAATTATCTTTTTAGTTCCTAGCTACCTCACACAGAACTATACCAACTGAAGACATAATAACTTTGTTTTATAATAAAAGTCACAATATGACGATACATTGTTTTGTTGTTTCACAGAACAGTATCCCAATTGAGGAAGTCCTTAAAATTTATGGGGTTTATTCTTCTGACAATTCTGATTCTTCCAAGGTAAGAGTGGCATGGGGCTATTAATATCAGGGAGATATATACCTATATACAGATACAGATATGTTTTTATTTTCACATGCTGGAGCTTGAACTCAGGCCAGTGTACACAAGCAAGCACTCTACCACTGAGCTAGATCCCCAGTCCTTAGTTCATTGTGTGTGTGTGTGTGTGTGTGTGTGTGTGTGTGTGTGTGTGTGTATGGTGCTGGGGATTAAACCCAGGGCCTTGTACATGCTAAGCATGCACTCTATCACTATGCTACATTCCCAGCCCTTGACTAAGATTATTTAGTGTATATATTTTACAATGATGTATTTTCAAGCATCAGTTATAAATAACAGTAAGTAAAGGTGCTTGTAGGCAAGCCTGACTACCTGGTTCAGTCCCTATAACCACATGGTAGAAAGAGAGAACTGACTCCTGCAAATTGTCCTCTGACTTCCACATGCACATTTGTGGCACAGGAGTGCCCATACCTCCCAAACACACATACGCACACACACACACACACACACACACACACACACACACACACACACACACACAAATAAGTAAATGCTCTTTTTGATAAAGTGAAAATCAGATATAGACAAAGCTCTTGGAAAGGACCTAGGTTCAGTTCCCAACACCTACACAACAACTGACAGACATCTGTAACTCCACTTCCAGGGGATCTGATCCCCTCTTCTGGCCCCCATGGGCATTGTACACATGGGGTACACTTACATACATGTAGGCAACACACACACACACACACACACAAACCAAAAAATAAGATCTACTCACATCTTGACTGAGTAACACATGCTTGTAAAATGCCCTTCTAAAATAGAATAGGACACAGTAATTACCAGTGTGTTTTATGTAGGGCCAAGTAGGGCAGCAGAGCACGGGGCTAGGGGTCCAGATTCTGCTGTCTCTGCCAAGTGTAATTTCTTACTACTGCTTTCTGTAATGTGAATCTGATAAGCCACACTCTGCCATTTGTTTGATATATTTTACCATCTAGAACTGGGAGCAGATCCATAGGTTCATTTTCAGGATAAAGGGCCCAGCTAGCTGCTGCCACCTGCCTCTTTTCCACTGCCTACTTAGAAATCATTAGCAGGATGGCCCATGACAAAGCTCTGATTCTCCTACCCCAGAGCCCAAGACAGGTCTTTTTCATGCTTTGGGCCTCCATATTCCACTGTTTTATTTTAAAAAGTGTTATGTTGCCAGATGTGGTGGCACATACCCGTAATCCCAGCACTTAGGGGATAGAGGCAGGAGGATAAGGGTTTCAAGGTCACCCTTGGCAGCACAAGAAGTTTAGCCAAGTCTGGATTATGTGAGGTCATATACATTATATATGACACAAAAGAAAAAGTATTCTGAGTACTCTTCAGGCCAGTTCCATTTTTACAGTTTATGAATGTTGAATATTCAGTAAGTATTTAAATACCTGCTGCAATTCACAGGGGAACAACTAATCCCTTTGCCATTGGAAATTTCCTGTGCAGCCAGAATTGGGACAGGAGGGAAGGAAGGAGAGTCAGCATGCTCACCCTTGACCTTCTGTTCACTACCCCCTGGTTCTCCCCTCCTCCCACCACCTTGTTCTTTTACCTGCAGACCATACCATGTAAGCAACAGATCATGCAAGTTCAGGAGCCCACCATGTCCACTTTCATAGTCAAGTGTTTACTAAGTCTTACAGTTTTAAAACCAGCTTCCCTATTATCTCCATCCATATATAAATGACAAGTTCTGGCACTCAGGTTCACTCCATCCCTGAGGCAATCCCAGCCTTCTCTCTGACCACCCTCCTGCTTACTCATTCATTCTTCGTGCATGGATCACTCTTTCCCTTTCATGATATAGAACTGTATGTGAACACAGTGGTGAGCAAGTTGGGCAAGATGATTTTTCTTATAGCTCTCATATCCTATATTGAAGTTTGCCTTGATTATCATTTAAGCTATCCCAGGCCTGGTGTTCCTGTGAAACAGAGAAGTTGTTTGCTTTGAAGAATGGCCAGTTCTCTGGGTTCCTTTGTAGCCACACAAACCACACTGTTCCATCCTGTTTGTTTTCCCTAAAGTATTCTCTCCTATCAGCCTGTGTTTTCTCCTCCTTACCAAATACACTGAAAACCTTGAACTCTGTACCCTCTTTTTGGCTTAATATTTTCTCTTCCTTGTCTTCTGGGTCCCAGGATGCTGCCTAGGGCAAGCAACAGCCACATTAGTTGACTGGTTGATTCTCAGTTCCTATGCTTTATCATGGACGCGAAAAGCACTGTGACCTCCTGGTCCTGGTGGGGTCATCAGTCAATGTTTGCAAATGTGAATGTTTAGTAGCTAGGCTGGGTCCATTCTACACCATGAGGTTAGAACAAGAGGCCATGATCCTCAAAGGTGAGCCAGCGGATCTTGCTCTGTCCATCCCACTCATTCAGTCAGGGAAGAGCCTCTGCTCAGTGGCATGTAGGCCCATCCTCATGATCAGTGACTAACAATGAGAAGTCTGGATGCATTTGTGGACTGTAAAGTGACTAGCTCTGAGAAGGTCCCCGAGGATGGCTGTCCCCAGAGGCCTCTGTTGCCTTGAAGCCATGGACTGGGATCATTTATTGATTCCTATGTGAAAGATAGTTTCCCTAATACTAAACTGTAAGAGTCTGATCTTGCTTCCTGGGTTTCAAGTGTAGCTACACCAGTTTCAAGCTCAATGATCCTGGGCATTGTTTCTAACTTCTATAAGAATCTGTTTAATTTGTAAAATCAAAGAAAGAAGCTGGGGTTGTTGTGGGAATTAAGTGAATTAGTCCAGGGAAACCCCGGTGTTTGGTACAGGGAAACGTCAAAATGAGTGCTCTAATTGGAAGTTCTAGAACTCAGAACTGGGTATCTAAGTTATTCTATGTTCCTCTACATCGAGGTTTTATTTATTTATTTACTTTTGTTTTTCCGAGACAGGTCTTATGATGCAAATTCTAGACTGGCTTCTTTGACCTCATTGTATAGCCTAGACTGGGTCCCAAACTCAAGGTGATCCTCCTGTCTCAGTATCCTAAGTGCTGGGTTCATAAGTGTTCACCACCATACCTGGCTTTATGTCAGATTTCTTCATTTGAGTCAGAAAATTGAGGCTGGGATCTGCCATGTGCAGGTGAGGTATTTAGCAGTATTCCTGGCCTCTACCTGTTAGATGCAAATAACTTCTCTCTATCTGCAACTGTTAAGTGTCTTCCTCACTGACAAATGTGTCCTAGGGACAAAATCACATCTGGCTGAGATTCATTTTTCCAAATAAGCATTGAATAGCTAATCAAGTATACGTTTATTAGCATGATGTGAACTTTGTCTGTTCAGGGTAACTAATTCCCCAAATGATTATGATTTGAGGAAGCAGTGCTAATGTCTGAGGCTCCTCCCCTCCAAGCTGCAGAAGTTCTTACCTCCTCCCTGCTCCATGCTGAGTGCCAGCTGAGGCCCTCCTCCTCCAGTTGTGAATTGACTCCATCCCACAGCCCTCTCTTCCTCTTAGAGCAGGAATCACAAACATTAAACTGTAAAACCATTTTAAAACAGTCCTTTGGAGCTTAACATAATTTAAAAAATAATGGTCTTAATTAGAAGCCAGACTGGCTTAAAAACAGTAGATGCTGTCAAAGGTTCTTTAGTTACTTTATATATCAGAATGACCTTTGATTTCTTTGGATAAAATGTCTTCTAAACAACAGCTGAAATTGTCTCCAAGTAAGAGCTTGAAACCCCATTGCCTACTAATCAGGAAGACTTTCCTGCGCTTGGCAAGTCAGGGTGTTGTTTGGGAACTTGGTCAGCTTGATAACTCTCTCCAGGGCTATCTGCTGACCCCTGGTGACGGAAAGGCAGCACAGGCACGTACAGCTATCAGTCACAGGTTCTAACTACTGATTGATATAGATGACCATTTTTTTGATAAGGAGGTTTTTTGTTTGATTGTCTTTGGTTTTTGTTTTTCTATTGAGGACTCTGGACCCAGAAGAAAAAGTTCAGTTAAATAACTTAAAATAAGGGCTATTTACAGCTGTCTTCAGATAAATATAAAATATCCAATTCAATTTAAACTGAAGCAAAAATCTCCTTTAAGCCAATAAAGCAAATAACAAAAACATTTTTCAACCCAAATGGATGGAGAAAAATGGAAAAAAGAAAAGAAGTTGAGAGAACAAAAGTGGATGATGAGAGGGAGGAAGGAGACAACGGTGATGTGTAGAGAACCCAGGGCCCTGCTCTCTATCTTCCTGAAGCTCATCCCATCCAAACCAGTTCATCCTACCCAACACCCAAAGTTATGATTTCCGGGACAAAGCAGACTGGGCCCAACTCCACCCCTTACGAGCTGTGTGGCCTCCCATACGTTATTTTTTATATGTAAATAGGCCTGATGTCACTTCCCCAAACATACCAGGCTGTGATGAGGATTAAGTGAGGCCATGCATGTCAAGTATGTGATGTTGGCCTGGGAGGGGGCTGGGCTTCCACATGAGTGCTGTTACTGCCAAGTCCACCCTGGCCTCCTCCCTTCTGCCAGCAACCCATTCTCCCTGCTGCAAGCTGCTTTCTACCCTCTCACACTAACTGCAAGTGCCGTCTCTTCTTGGAGGATTTTTACTCAAACTAATTTGACCAGGAATGAAAATGTGGCTCTGTGATAAACAGAGCAAACTACATTTTCAACAAAAGCTGGATAATGAGAGATCTGAATAATTAGGGATCAAAAGGCATACCTTCAATATTAGTGATGCCCACCTGGATGGCTTGATAGGTCATCAATATTAATTATGTCCTAATTAATACCATATACGCTTAAAGTCTAATCAGCAAGCAAACAAGTCCACGCAGTATGTGAAACAGAACAGGAACCAGATGATCATTCTCAACTCTTTCACTTCTCAAGTTTTTTACCACATATGCACCTTTAAGAACATGTCATTTGGACCTGCGCTTTCTTTGCAGTTGCAGGATGGGCACCTTCGAAGTAGCTGGTAGTGGTGCATGCCAGTGGCTGCGTCAAGTGTACTAGTTGTTGACTCGTGGTGAAGAAACTGAGTTGCATGGGGGAATGTGACAGTGTAGGAGGGAACCAAGTGGGACTCTGAACCACAGTCAGGTTGGGAATGAGGCCTGCAGGGCTGGTGCCCCCCTAAAAGGGACATCCTCCCAGACCCTGAGTTGCAGACTGGGGACCCAAGTAAGAACCTGCTCCAAGGACAATGCTGAAAGGAATACCAAGGCTTTTCATCAGGGTCCATGAGTTGGACCCGGGATGTTTTCTGCATGTCAGTACCCAAGCATCCCAAAGTATTGTTGCTTACCTGGACCACCAGGTTCCAGCTGAATGTCCCAGAGCTATTCCCCACACCACTGGAAGTGACCCAGCCAAGCATGGAGATCAGCATGAGGGCCAACACCACAGCATCCCCCTCCAGGATTTGAAGATGGTATTTCCCCAGGGCCTGCAGGTGAAGACTTGTGGTCAGGCTTGTCTGATGGCAAGGAACCCAGCCCTAGAGCTTCCGATTTTCCTGAAAAAAAACACCAATTTTGTTTACCCAGCTGTACATTATCTTCTCTGTGGGGAGAAGGGAACAGGAAATACCCTCACTCTTTGCCTATTCATTTTTGTGCAAAACATGGCTGGATGATTCTGCATATTTTGGCTGCTCATCTTTGGGTGAAAAATGGCCAGGAGCATCCACAGTCCACATACAACAAGCAGCACCTTGACCAACCTTGAGAGGCTGAAGAATTTCAGAAGTACAAATGAGAGCTTCCTAAGTTCAAGAGACGTCTGGAATCAGAGCGAAAGCACTGAGAAAGGCGGGAGAAGCGGAATAGGGCACAACACTGGTGGGTAATGCCACAGATGCTGTGGGGTTGTGCCAAAGGAGCTGAAGAGGCAGTGTTCCTTGGGGGTGTTTTACCTCCTGATTGCAGTGAACGGAGCCAGTGCTCTCTGAGAAAGGACCACAATGAAAAGAGAAGACAAAAGCCTGACTTCCCCAGAGGAACTAGCTCTTGCTCACAACCTGAGGAAGATGGTGAAAAGCGATTGGCATGGAGGTACAGTTATGTTAACTTTGAGCCAAACCAGCTCTCTTTAAGTCCCCAACAGCCTATTTGCTGCATGAGCTTCTAGGAAAGGAAGGATTTGATGGCGTCGACCCCTTTCTTCCCATCCTAATTTCCAACTATAACCCAAAGGAATTTGAAAGTCCTTTTCAGGATTACTCAGAGAACAACTGGCTTCAGCATGGAGAAGTGCCCACAGAAGAAGGGAAGAAGGAGCTACTGTCCCTAAGTAATTCCAGTCCTGGGCAGCTGGCGCAGTTCTGCGTGTGTGGAGGACAATGGACATCTTGAAGCTAGAGTGTCACATGAGGAAGTCCCACAGTGCTTAGGTGGAGCAGCCTAAGTACGGATTCAACAGGTGGCTCTGGGCCTTCAT
Source organism: Nannospalax galili (assembly GCF_000622305.1). Taxonomy (NCBI): domain Eukaryota; kingdom Metazoa; phylum Chordata; class Mammalia; order Rodentia; family Spalacidae; genus Nannospalax; species Nannospalax galili. Next base: position 5,668,306 of record NW_008349068.1, on the reverse strand, counting down.
TGAAAGGATTCCTTGTGAAGAAACTGAGAACGTATGGCAAAAGGATGTTCCCTTGTTCCTGAAACTAATAGCAGTTTTTTCAACATGGCTTTCACATGCAAGATAATTATGGATGTTTTCCTGTAAAGAAAAGAAATATATTTCTGAAGAAAGAATATGTCATTTAATTTTGCACAGTAGTAGGTTTTGTTTATTTTTTTGTGGTGCTGGGATTGAAGCTAGGGCCTTGTCCCTCCTTGTACCTGCTAGAAAAGCACTCTACCTCTGAGCCACATCTTGAGCCTTTCCTT
>NW_008349068.1:5663255-5667963 GCF_000622305.1 Nannospalax galili | reverse complement strand
TGTGTGTGTGTGTGTGTGTGTGTGTGTGTGTGTGTATGCATGTGTGTGTGCATATATGTGCACCTCTGTGTGGAGGCCAGAGATCAACATTGGGTGTCTTCTTCTATTACTCACTACCTCTGATTTTTTATATGTGTGTGATGTGTGTACATATGTTCAAATGTGTGTACACAAATGTGCTCATGTATGTGTGTATACATGCATGTGGAGGCCAGAGGTTAACGTCAGGTCTCTTCTATGGCTCTGCACTGTATTTACTGAGGTAGGGTCTCTTGCTGAACCTGGAAACTGCAGATTCCGCTAGTCTAACCAGCTTGCCAGGGGACCCTGTCCCTACCTCCTGAGCACTGGAGTTACAAGAGGGCTGCCATTCCTACCCAGCTTTTACGTGCACTAGAGATCCAAATTCTGGTCCCCACACTTGCATAACAAGTGTTTTCTCTCCTGAGCCATCTCCCAGCCCCACCACCTTATTTTTTGAAACAAGGTCTCTTGCTGAACCTGGAGTTCACCCATCTGACTAGACTGGCTGGCCAGCAAGCTCCAGGGATCCTCTTATATCCATCTCCCCATCACTAAGATTATAGCCTTCCCACCATGCCCAGCTTTTCAAAACATAGGTGCTGGGGTCCAAACTCCAAGTCCTCATGCTTGCACAAGGCATGAGCTTTACTGACTGAACCAGCTCCCCAGTCCCTGCCAGCCCTGCGTGTTATATGAACAGAATAAGGGCAACTGTGTGCCATGACTTTCTTCTTTCACTCAACCTCATGTTTCAGATGTCCACACACACGGTGACACCATGAAACCGTAGCCTCTGGGTTGTTTCCTCTACACATCTCTATTGAACAGCAGCAGAGTTTTTGTATGGCTCACAGTAGGACATTACTAAACCATAGAGTATGTTCACCATTCCTGTGAAGCCAATCTACATCAATGTTTTCAAACTTCCATCTGTTAAATTTAGAATGGTAGTTTACTATACTTTTGATTTTTTATTTTGTTTTGATTTTGGAGACTGGGTCTCATACAGCAAAGGCTGGCCTCAAACTCACCATATAGCAGAAGATGACTTTGAACTTTTGTTATTGTTGTTGTTTGAGACAGGGTCTCCCTGTAGCCCCAGCTGGCCTGGAACTACGTAGGCTAGGATGGCCTCTTTCACAGATATCCCCCTTCCTCTGCCTCCCCTAGTGCTGGGACTAAAGGCCTGTGACACCACACCCAGCTGACTGAACTTCTGATTCTTCTGCCTCCACCTCCTGAGTGCTGAGATTATGGACCCCACACATGGCTTCTGTGGGGTTGTTTGTTTTTTTAGTTTTGGTTTGGTTTGTTTTTTTGGTTTGGTTTGTTGTTTTGAGACAGGGTCTCCCTGTATCCCCATCTGGCCTGGAACAGTATGTGAACAATGTTGCTCTCAATTGCACAGAGATCCCCCTGCCTCTACCTCCTGACTGCTGGGAATAAAGGCATGCACCATTACACCAGGCTGCTTGTGTGGTTTTCATTTGTATTCTGATTACCAACAAACAACTATTTATATATTTTTTCTTTGGTAAAGTGCATATTAAAGTCACTTGTCCACCTTTCTGAGGAGCTGTGTTTCTCTGTTTCTTTCTGCCTCTCTCTCTCTCTCTCTCTCTCTCCTCTCTCTCTTCCCTCTCTCAATACTGACTCTCGACTTTTGGGAAAACTACAATAGGATAGCATCAGTCAAGACATAGATTTTCCAGTTTTTTTTTTTTTACATTTGAAATTTGCACTTGCTTTACCAACATTAAAATGTTCAGAAAAATATAATTTTATAATATCCCAATTTGCAAAACTCCTTAGATATACACAGCTATCCTTCTGGATCACATGCCCTGCTTTGTCTTCGGCAAATCTGATAGCTATAAGAATCTATGCAATTGCTTTGATACTCACCGTCAGAAGCTCTCCACTTCCGACTTTGGTGAGATCATAGCAATGTTTTAGCAAGTTACTGCCAGGCTGACGTTTCTCTGTGAACAGTGTGTATCCTCTCCAGGCATTCTTTGGATACTCACCGTCAGAAGCTCTCCACTTCCGACTTTGGTGAGATCATAGCAACGTTTTAGCAAGTTACTGCCAGGCTGAAAGACAGTTAAGGCTGACGTTTCTCTGTGAACAGTGTGTATCCTCTCCAGGCATTCTTTAGGTCAGTTCTTACATGCATTGATGTAGCCCCATCGTCTCCACCGCCTTAACTTGAGGAGACTTCTGTAACAGTGGAGAGAGCCAGCTCTGGCATTCAGCAAGCTCAGGAATGGGGATATGATTGTAATAATCCTTTAACATGGAAACAATGAGGATAGTAGCTTCAGAGTTACAGAGAACATGATTGACTCCAGATTAGAAGCCAAGCGGCATCCTTCTTTCAACAATCCTTCATATAAACCACACAGGAAGCTAAGTGAATGGGTGGCATGAGTCATCAATCAGGACTCAGGAAAGTTCTATTGTCAGGTTGGCAGTGACCTCTGAAACTCTCAGGTCTACTTTCCTCCTGGCAGGAACACTGGAGCCTGAAAAATGCCAGCTTTTTCTCAAGGTAGATGCATGAGCCCATTTCCCTTTCCTTACACCTTGTCGTACATGGCAGTTGTAATTGCCACACCCTGACCTAATGCCTCCTTTCCAATTACTTTCTGTGTTTTAGGGTCATCTTTCTGAATGGGAATCTTAGTTCCATTTCCCGGTGTTGTAATAAAATACACTGACAAAAGAGAGAAAGGGTTTATTTGGGTCGCAGTTCCAGGGTGTCGTCTATCTTTTTGGGGAGTTAAGGAGGCAGGAACTTGAAGCAGCTAATCATATTATGTCCACAGTCAAAAGTAGAGTGCAGTGAGTTAGCATGCTTGCTAATGTTGAGCTGGCTGTCTCCACTGTTACAGGATTCAGTATCCTCTCCTAGGGAATGATGCCACCTACAGTGGGAGGATCGTCCCACCCCAACCATGCACTCAAGATAACCCCCATGGATGTGCCCACAGGCCAACCTAACCTAGACAAACTCTCTTTGAGATTCTCTTCCCAGGTGATTCTAGATTGTGTCAAGTTGACAATTAATGAGATATTATTCCTCTGGCACCCAGCTCAGACGTATTATGTAAGATGAATGGAGTTTTCCATTTGCCAATAGAAGACATGAAGTCAGGGGTGGAGGGGGTGGTCAAAGGTGAGGGTGGAGATGGGGGAGGAGGTCTGAATATAATAAAAATTCATTGCATGAAATCTTGAATCAATAAAATTTCTCATAAACTTAAAAAAAGACTGTGATAGGCCAGACGTGGTGGTGCATGCCTTTAATCCCAGCACTTGGGAGGCAGAGGCAGGTGGATCTTTGTGAGTTCGAGGCCAGCCTGGTCTACATAGTAAGTTCCAGGACACAGCTGGGGGCTACAAGGAGATCCCGTCTCAAAAAGACAAAAAAAAAAAAAAAAAAAAAAAAAAGACTGTGATTATAAAATGTTTGAGGGTTAGGGTAGGAAAATGCAGGTCTGAAAAAATTTTTAATATTTTCTCTTCTTCTTTTTTTTCTTTCTTTCTCTTTCTTTCTTTTTTTTAAAAGACAGGGTCTCACCGTGCAGCCCTAGCTGGCCTGGAACTCTCTATGTAGACCAGGCGGGCTTCAAACTCAGAAGTTCTCTTGCCTCTCTGCCTGAGTGCTGGGATTAAAGGCGTGTGCCACCACACCCAACTTGTCTCTGTTTCTTGATACTTGCCTGGATCATATACAATATGACTGTTACTACTGGACTGGCATATCTACAAATGTTCCTCCTCAGAGATAAGAGCCTTCCTTCAAGAGGAAGCCAAGGCTCAATTAGTGAGAGAGCAGAGAGCCTGTGCTGCAGAGAGACATCAAGTGCAGGCAGTCTGGCTCCGACTGGTTAGTTGTCAGAGATCCACTCAACCCATCTCTGGTTGATGAACAGGATCCTGTACAGGAAATGGTGGGTAAGGTGTTGCCATGGAACTTCAGTGCAATTATTGAGTCGGAAAGATAGAGATGATGGTGGTGATGCTAAATACAAGAATGATAATCACCACCATCATCATTAAAGCTAATACTGTACAATGTACAGAGCACTGTGTAAGCATCTTACATATGCTAATTCCTTGCATGTGTCCCAGTTTGGGTTTGTGAGTGTGTGTGTGTGTGTGTGTGTGTGTGTGTGTGTGTGATGTACTCGTGGATGGTACCATTGCCGTTTCACTAAATTTTCCCTTTCGCTGCTAGGAGACCCACCCTCACTCAGGGTCTCATAGTCCTGATGTGAATTTACAAAACCAACATAATCCATTCTATTTGGGTTTTGCATAGTTTATGTGATGTCCAGGAAAGGGGGTAACTTACAAACACAGTTCCAGAAGTGGCAGCTGCCCCATTCACGGCTGTGCTGGAAAGTCCACACCCAAAAAAATCCTGGCGAGAGATGGGCCTTGTGGTTTTCCCAGCTTATATATCCATAGCCCCTCCCCTTAATGGGCTTGACTTCTTTGCGTGTGGGAAGGTGGGACTGTGGCTTGTCTTCATAGGGTCAGAGGATCTTCCAGGTCACTTGCCCAAGTGGGTGCATATGAAGACCAGAGGTCAACATCAGGATGTCATCCTCAACCACTTTCTCTCTCTCTCTCTCTCTCTCTCTCTCTCTCTCTCTCTCTCTCTCTATATATATAT
>NW_008349068.1:5654217-5663147 GCF_000622305.1 Nannospalax galili | reverse complement strand
CATATAGCCATACAATTGTATTTTGATCATATTCACTTTCCATTCCTCCCTCTAATTTACCCCCATCCCGCCCCAACTTATGTCCCCCTTTTTTTATACCCCACTGAGTATAATTTATGCTACCCCTAAATGTATGGGTATGGGGCATCCACTAGAAGGTCATTGACCAACCAGGGACAACACCCCTAAATAAAGCTGACTTTTCCTCCACTAGCAGCCATCAGCTCTTCAGCATGGGGTGGGGGCTTGTGAGCCCCTCCATGCTGGAAACCCATCTTATTTTTTGAGACAGGTTCTCTTCACTGAATCTTAAGTTCACTGTTTCAGCTGGACTGTCTGGCAAGCAAGTTCCCAGGACCCACCTGTTTTTGCCCTACAGCACTAGGGTTACTGGAACATGCCACTGTGCCCTTCTTTTTACGTGGGATTTGGGGTTTAGCACTCAGGGCCTCATGTTTTCACAGCAAGCGCTTTATCTACTGAGCCATCTCTCCAGCTCCATATGCTAACTTTATTAAAACTCCAGAAGGCAGTCATGAGTAGTTTTAATATCACACGAAGAAGCAGGCACAGAGAAGTTAAGGGACAGGCTCAGGTATTACTGGAATACCAGAGTTTGTGCTGTCTGACACCACAAGGCCAATGAGCAGACAGGAACTCAATCTTGAAGTTGTGCTTTATTCAGAGAGCTGGCAATCTGAGTAGGCAGCAGGTTAGCACCCTAAAAATTACCTTCCCCCTCATCTTCATCTCCAGATTATCTATGGAGCTCAGGAGTGGTAAAAACACAGGCACATCCATCAATTCCAGAGTTCAGTCTTACTCCTCTGGTCAGGTGGTCAGTCTCATTTCTGAGACTTGCATCTCTCTCTCTCTCTCTCTCTCTCTCTCTCTCTCTCTCTCTCTCTCTCTGCCTGGAGTGCCTCTCTGAGACTCTTCCCACAATGACTGTCCCTCTGAGTCCAATCTGAAGCACAGCTTTCCCCAGGGGCTTCCATTGCTGTTCCATAACCACCTGCATGCCACTCTGCTCCGTTCCCTTATTCACTGTGTCTGCCTGTGAAACAACCCAGCATAGCGAATAGATTGCTTCTTGGTTCTCTGTCCTCCCTCTCCTCTTTCAGTCCCCAAGCAAGAATCTGGTCTGCCCTTCCCACCACACCTCAGAAACAGGGCCTGGTGCTCCCTGAAGGCATGGGGACTGTAGCCTTGAAATCAGGGCAGCATAGTGCCAGCACATAAAGCTATCACTAATCTTGGTACACTGGCCTTTTTATGTGTCCTTCCATCCTTGAGTTCACAGAGAAGTGAGTCGGGCATTGGTTTGTGGAGGCTGGTAGGGGCAGGTGAGAGCAAGTTGGGAAGGTCAGGGCAAGTTCCTCAGACAAGGGGATATTTGAGCTCCATGGCAAAAGAAAGGCAAGAGCCTGGGGCAGAAAAGAGGAAGTGGCTATGCCAGGAAAGGAGCTATGAAGAGCATCCGTGTGGGAAAGCGGCCTCTTGGGCAACAGGAACCAAGCACAGAGTAAAGGCAGCCCATGAAGTTCACATCCATCACCTCAGGTGCCTCAACTGATGTAGCTGTTCACATCTCAAGACTCTGGATTGGTGAGACTGCCCAGATACTATCACTGGCAGGTGTTTACCACACAAAGCTCATATGACTTTTAGAAACAGAACTGTCTTCTTCCAGGTCCCCCAGGCTCTGTTACCCCGCCGCTCCTTGCACCCTTTTGCCATGTTGACAGCACCCAAAGCGGCAGAGTGTGCCAGCAGACAGAGTAAGCCTGTTTACTTCTGGCATGTAGAAAAAGTTAAATTAACTAGAGGGTGGGTGCACAAGGTAAGGTTAAATGGTAATCATGAGTAGATTTCTGTCTGGTGGGATTAATAATAATCAGGATTCTTTATAACCTGTTCCCCCACATTACCCAAATCAGAAAGGCTTATTTCTCAGATTCTTTGGTGGTGGTGGTAGTGGTGGTGGTGGTGGTGGTGTGTGTGTTTGTGGGGGGGGGGGTGATGCAAGCAAGATTGAACACTGTGGGTAGACACATATTTCTAAAGTTCCATATTCAGATGCGGTTGCTGCCTATGTCTGCAGGTGTCAAGCTGAGAGGAGGAACAATGAATAAAAAAGTCACCAGCTCCACAAAGGAAGGAATGGCACAGGGTACAAATCCTGGAAAAGGTTCTCATGCACACAGCCAAAGAATAAAGTAGGTCTAAGGATAAATGTTGTGGGATAATTGTGTTTATAATCTGGTTGAAAATTGAGCCTTTCAAGGCAGAAGTTGTGGGTTTGAATATAGTGCCTGTTACTTATCAGCTATGTGGCTTTGAATGGGCTACTTTACCTGCCTGCTGCAGAAAATGGGGAAAATAATGATACCCATCCCTTAAGTTTGTTGAAATGATTAATTGAGGTTATGGATGAGAGGTTAGAATGGCACTTGGTACATAGTAAACCCTAAATAAATGTGAACTATGATTAGCTTTCACCTCTTGAAAAATCCAATTCACAAATTAGTTGGCTGTTAGTTGATTCCAATAGGGAGGAGGCTTATATTAATATTTGTATCTGAAATGTTCCTGAGGAGAATTTGATACAAATGAGAATTCTATCTTTTCTTTTGTGGAATCTCCTCTACTCCTGTCCTAGTCATCTGATCCTCAATTGTTATGCTGTAGAATTTAGAGAATGATCAGAGATGGATGGGGCTAGAGGGAAAGTAGAGAGAATCTGTCATGTTGTGGTTCATACTCCAGCTCTGATTTTCAATCATATGGCTCAAAGTGAAGAGAGATGTCAAAAGAATCCAGAGAGACCAAGTTGATCAACATGATAAAAGCTGAGATGGGAGATAATCCAAAGAGCTGAAGCTGGGAGTCTGGGGTACTTTAGGGATCTGTAGCATGAGATACTCCAGATGAGCTGGAGAGTTAAAGTAGGAAAGGGAAGAGTTGTGAATTGGGTTTACTTTAAGAAACTTTAAGTTGAAATTGAAAATTTATTTCCATTAGTTTGATTGCTGTATTATGCATATTTTGAATACAAATCTCTGAATTAGCAGAACCACATGACACTCAGGATTTATTCAGGTTCTAGAAACATATTGATTGATTAATTGATTGATTGATTGATTGATTGATTGATTGATTGATTGATTGAAAATATAACCTCACGCACACACATATTGAATGCTCAGCAGTTAAGTCCACTGGTTGCTCTTGCAGAAGACTCAGGTTTCATTCCCACATGGCAGCTAAAAACTATCTGTATCTCCAGTTCCAGAGGAATCTGCTGCCCTCTTCTGACCTACACAAGTGTTGCATGACATGAATACACTTATCACACATATAAGCAATACACTTATAAAGGAACTATAACCTCATCACAGGGCCTGCTTTAGAAACTTCATGAATTCTTTGATCACATCAGGCCTTAATATTCTATTCCAAAAATAGAATGACAACACGGAGAAAACCATCACCATATTGAATTTTCTTTTAAAACTAGTTGCTATAATGAGATTTAAGGGTACAGATTTCCTAGAACTATAGCTTTGTTCCTGAAGAACTTTCTAAGGTAAGATGGTATCAACTTTCATGAGAGTTTAGAAACAGCAGGATTTAGAAAACAAAATGAAACAACAAACAAAAAGCAGTAAGACTTCTAGACACAGTACATACAAACATTCATGTGTATGTACACATACAAACACACTGATAAAGGGACAAAATTTAATCATGCAAAAACAGACCTCTGGAACAGGCTTAGAGATCCACTGAGGCTCCTGTATGGACACTGTGTAATGAGAACATAGCTCTAATATTTCAGTTCTAAACATCATTTGGAGATTATTTTTAAAATATGATTTCATTCTGGGATTTTGTCTGGCTTAAGCTTACACAGATCTTGTACATGCTGTCACAATTGCTGTGAGTTCATATGTGCAACTGCCATATATATATATAAATTTCATCCTATGTGTTTTCTTTCACAACCACCAATGACTATTGGCTTCTTGATGAGGTGCTGAGGGCAGACCCTTATCTCCTTATATCTCACGTGTAGATGAAGTACTCTGCAGGTTCTGGAGAGCTGGTAACTACTGTTGGCGAATGAACCAACAGTCTTGAGTGTCTACACTGATCAAGAGACTCCTTTCTAAGCTCCAGGCATTTCTACTGGCTAGTCAATGCTTAAGAGCCCTAGTATGTCAGAACTGACTCCATCACTGGGCCCATCTTCGTATGAATCCCTTCTGGAAATGCTTTTTCTTGAAAGTCAAATAATAAAATCCATTGTGCTTTTTAAATAAAGCCAATGATTTATTTTTGTATAATTTAGGCATTTTTCTAACTCCTGAGTACTTTTTAAATACTTTATAAAATATAGTAGTAAATAGCATACTTGAAGGTAAATATTTCAAACTATACCAAAAATACAACATGAAAAGCAAAAGAATTCTCTATTCTCTGCATTCCTCTCCTACTGCTCATAACAACCACTGTTAATATTTCTTGTGATATTCCAGTATTTACTGTATATATTTTTTATTTACTGCATACACATTGGTATATTGTACTTATTGTTATATTACACAAGTAAATATTTTATTAAATATATAGAAAATGTGCTTTGTAGTTTGTTGTTGAAGAGTTTTTCATCTTATGTATTTGGGATTCCTCATTTTTCTTTCATGGATTATGGAGATAGTATCATGTCTTTGAACTGAAACACTACTTTTTTAACTTCAGTATAAAGCAATACCTTCTTCAATATTTTCTTTTATTTCCAGTTATTGAGTTTGTTCATAAATTAAGAGGAAAAAAGCTGTTTGGGGGGTTTCTTTTTAGTTGCATTAGCATTAGTAGCTCACTTTAACCAAAATGGTTATGAGCAATATCTCACAAGAAAGCTAATCTCTCTATATTTTGGGTTATTTTCTATAAAAAGAAAATGTATAATTGTGTCTACCTCATAGGGCTGTTACAAGAACTACATGAGTAAAAGCTTGGAGAATTGCCATGATCACACCTGTCCCCTCTCTTACCACTCCTGGAAAACTCACTACATCATGGAAGAGAGCAAGAAGGGGGTGGGGGATTTAAACTTCAGTTCAAAGCAATAGGCAAAACTCAGAATAATATGCTTCAAACATAGCACATAACTGCCAGGGAGCTGAAAAATGATTTGCGTTGGGTAGGGTTAGTCCAAGAAAGTATGATTTTTATTATTTTTAAAACTTGAAAATAATTTCAAGCTTAAAGAAAAGTTGTCATAGTAAATAGGACACAGATTCAACATCTACTGTTAATGTTTGTTCCATTAGCTTCATTACTTTCTCTTTGCCTCTTCTGTCTCTCTTTTTGTCTGAGTATAGAGCTATTGTTATACAATCTTTTCTGAGTCATTAAAAGTTACACACGGCCTATCAACTTATTCCTTATACTTCAGTTTGCATCTACTAAGAGCAAAGTCATGCTCTTAAATAACCAATTATCAACTTCAGAATAGCAAACACTGTCACTTTTATCTAATCTAACACTTATGTAGCAACTTTTCACTTGACACAATAATATCCTTCTTATGCATTTTTTCCTTTTATACAGGATCCAGTGGGAGACCATATATTGTATTTAGTTGAGAAATACAATTTATTTTCCAGCTCTTTCAGAATTGTTCCACAAAAATTATTTTATATCTACATTTACCTAATCCATCTCAGTCAGTATCTGATGTTTGACCTTAAATCCCTATAGATGGAAAACCAGTGTTTATGTCTGTGTTGTACTGATGTGCTTGGTACTAAAACCACCCTTTCATTCCGCAGATCACTTGGAAATGTGGGCTTGTCCTGTGGCCCTCCTAAAAGAGCTTCTGGGAGCAGACAAGAAGGATCATCCTAATGCTGCAGCTGTCACCGGCATGTGGCTTTCTTTGCAGTTAGCTTCTGATGCAAACTACATTGAAAGTTATGTTTGCCACTGAGCTTTATTTGAAGCATAGTTCACACCTACATTCTGGGAAAAGAACAAATGTGTGTATCCTGTGCTATGCCTGTGCTATGCCTGGAGGACTGTTGGAGCATTCGGAGAAGATATATTTCTGTGTAGGATCAGACAATCTAGCTTTGAAGCACATTTTGCTAAATGTGTAGCACTGAATATTGCACAGGATGCTGGGGTTGGGAGGCAGTTTTCCAAAGTTATAACCCAAAATAAAATTACTGTGTTATTACCATACTTTCAAAAAGAGAAATGTAAAATCATTTCAATAAAGCATTAAAAGATAAAGAGTGCAAGCTTTCTCTCAAGAGAACATAATGACCACTAGGAAAATAAAAGGCTCTACTTCTTCACTACCTTTCCAAAATGCCAAGTAGACACATTGCTTAACCTGTTTGCAGTAACAATTTTATCAAATGAATATAAGTACACATTATACATTTCCTTTCTTAAGGATCAGGTGTGTCATCTTTCTGCAGAATAGTCTCATTACCTTGTGCAAAATCAGGTGGGTTTGTTGACCTCTTCTGAAAATGATGACACACTTCATGTTGGGATTGTGGCTGGGGAGATCAGCATGGGCTTTTCCACATTGGGCTTGATCACGTTTTTAGCTGAGGCTTACCAGGACACGTGCAACACTAGGATGGAGGCAGAGGAGAATATCCTTTAATCCCTGCCAGGTTCCAGCTGCAGGGGACTTTGCCCAGTTTGCTTTGTACATCCCTGCTGGCTATGAGAAGACATTATTTTTCCTTGTCCACTCTTGTTATCTGTCCTTTCACTATCTGCACATTCAGTGTAAGTGCTGCCCGAGGATTTTCATGAAGGCACTGTGACTATATTAATAGCGCTAGTTGGGTATCCTTCTAGGTTCTTCTCCAGCCCCTCCCCCACTATGGAGAGGAAGCAAAATGGTCTTTGATTTCAGCTTTATACTTATGCATGGGATGGGATGATAGAAGATAATCTAAGGCTTGACTATCCTCCATCCCTGACTATTTAAGGAGTGCTCCAAATCAGTTGAGAGCAATGGAGAAAAACTCTTGAGGCCATCACCAGGGCTCAGCGAAGCAATGACATTTGGTGAGGGAAAACACAGACAAATCATAATACTGGTTCAAGAAACAAAAAGCAGCCCTAGAAGGGCGGCAGCAGGAATAGAAAGGTGCTGTGTCTCTTCCTAGTCTTTGACTGTCTCAGATTGAGAGAGCTCTTCATTTTTAGCCCAAGAAGTGTTAAATCTCAAAACAAAATGTATTTCTTTCAAAGCTGCTTTTCACCATTAACTCAAAATCATACATTTTAAAATTAATTTTAGTATTTTCATCCACTGAATTTATAATATATGTTTATAATAAGAATTAAGGAAATCAGGGCTGGAGAGATGGCTCAGTGGATAAGAACACTGGTTGTTCTTGCAGAAGACCCATATGGCAGCTGACAACTGTCTGTAACACCAGTTCCAGGGGATCTGACAGCTTCTTCTGTCTTCCGCGGGCATTGCATGACACAGGTGCACTTAATATTTTTAAAAAGAATTAAGGAAATAAAAAGGCAAAAAGAAGAAATAAAACAAAGACTCTATGTAACCTTACCGTTCATTGGTAACACTGATTGATATTTTAGTGTGTACAGTGCCCTAATTTTTTCATCTTAAACACGAGCACGTTTTAAAAAATTAAATCCATATTCTACTGTGAATGATGTGCAACTATTTTCTATTAGGGAATTTTTGTTTCTTTCTTTGCTGCCTCTTGGTACCTCCAGTGCTTCTGGAACTTGTGATTCTCATGAGCTTCCACAGATGGAAGCACCAACCTCCATCTCAGCAGTTTCTACAGCAAACATTGCAACATGGTGGGCGTAATGTACTTCTAGAGAGCTGCAGAGGATGAGAAGTGCGCCCTTTGTCTCCAAGGTCATGATGGCTCTGCTGACTTTAATTCCTTTCACTGAAGCTAGTGAGAACAACTGGAAAATACCAGAGAGAATGAGAGCCCCCGCCCTATGATCCCAAATGAAAAAGAGAGAGAACACAGAAATTCCCTATGCATTACCCCCAGGTCCCTTTTGTGCTGTTCTTGCCAACACAGCAGCCATCCTGCTGTGTCTATATCAGCTGCCACTCCTGTCCCCATCACACTCGGCACTGATCATTCGCTGTCAACAACGATGGGGAAGGTGAGCCAAGAGAGGAGCCGTCCTTGTCTGTTGAGCATCTCCCCTGTGAGGATGTGCCCTCCATCTGACCATGTGCTGTTCTCTCCTTTTCCTTTGCAGATCACCTTCTTCTAGGACCGCGGTTTCCAGGGCCGCTGCTATGAGCGCAGCACCGACTGCCCCAACCTGCAGCCCCACTTCAGCCGCTGCAACTCCATCCGCTTAGACAGCGGCTGCTGGATGCTCTATGAGCGCCCCAACTACCAGGGCCACCAGAACTTCCTGCGGCTCGGGGACTACCTCGACTACCAGCAGTGGATGGGCTTCAGCGACTCCATCCGCGCCTGCTGCCTCATCCCCCAAGTAAGTGTGGCTCTGTCCTAGTTATCAGTCTCTGGAAATACATATTATCATCTTAAACCAAGTCATTCCAACTAGAGAGCAGAAAGTGTATGTGACACCTAGTGTGTGTGATGCAGTTGGGTACCTGAAACAGGAATCTCATTTCTCAGGAACTATGTGGTGAGGTTTTAAAAACTTGTGCTCCCAGATTCTATATTGTAAATGCCACCAAACTTTAAACACCAGTACCTAATTAAGAAAAAGAGTATAAAAGATTAAAAGATACTGCATTTACTATTTGTTCAAGATAAATCCCCCCCCCCCACCAAACTTTAAACACCAGTACCTAATTAAGAAAAAGAGTATAAAAGATACTGCATTTACTATTTGTTCAAGATAAATCCCCCCCT
>NW_008349068.1:5640134-5652379 GCF_000622305.1 Nannospalax galili | reverse complement strand
CCACATGGCAGCTATGAACTGTCCTTAACTCCAGTTCCAGGGGAATCCGAAGCCCTCTTCTGACCTCCGCAGCATTGTTCACTCACATACATGCAGGCAATACACTCATACACATAAAATAAAAATAACAAATAAAATCTTTTTTAAAAAAGGAAGTGTTCTCAGTATGCCTTCTCTCCCCAATTTTCCTGCCCTGCCTCTACAGAGTTAGGTCCTGATATAAGTACTGGTTTTTTTGTTTTTGTTTTTGTTTTTTGTCCCTAAAGACAAGGCAAAAGTAACAATCATAACCACCAGGCTGGCCTTGAACTCACAGAGATCCACCTGCCTCTGCCTCCAGAGTGCTGGGACTAAAGGCATGTGCCACTGCACCCAGCCACACAGCACTCTTGAACTCACAGTAGCTATGATTACCAGCACAAGATCTGCACAAGACTGGCTCACTAATAGCCTATCATGGAGCTGGGAGGCAGTCACAAACTCCCACCCCTCCCTGAGGATTTAGACCTAGTTAATGGATGCTGGGGAGGAAGAGACATTTCTTCAGTGGTGTAGCACTGATAATTGCCCATGCTCCAATAAACAACCTCTCACCCATGCTCTTGAAGGAACTCACTTGGTTTAAAAAAAAAAAAAAAAAAAAAGACAAGAAAGCATTAAGGAGACTAGTTAGGAAGAGGAAGGGGATCAACAGGAGTGAGATGGTGATAAGAAATGTAACTAGGGTGAATATGATCCAACTACATTATATATATATATGTATGTAAAAGTCATAATGAAACTTATTGCATATAACTAACATATACTGAGAAATGAAATTATAAGGCCTAGCGATAGCTAAAATACATGATTTTCTTATCAAAAAATGAAGGTATGGGTCAGGCACGGTGGTGCAGCCTGTGATTCCATAACTTGAGAAGGTGAGGCGGGAGGATCCTGAGTTCAAGGTTACTATACACTACACAATGCACACAAGTTGAAGGCCAGTCTGGGCTACATTGAAATAATAAAAACCATAACAATAACAACAACAAGAACCCCAAACCAAAAGAAAGCTTATGGAAGAATAAAGGTTTTATTTGTTAATATTTTAGTACCATACAAAGGAATGGATTTCATTATGACATTTTCATACATATAAAGCATTGTACCACTATACTTTGATCATTTTTATCCCAGATCTTACCCATTTTCCTCCTACCCACTCTCACTGGTTCCCTTCTTTCCTTTTTGTTTCCTTTTCATATATCTTTTAAAAAATTTTTTAAATTTTGGTCTTTTTGAGACAGGTCTCCCTGCAGCCCCAGCTGTCCTGGAACTCACTATGTAGACCAGGCTGGCCTTGAACTCAGAGAGATCTGCCTGCCTCTGCCTCCCAAATGCTGGGATTAAAGGTCTGCACCACCATGCCCGGCCTTTTCCTATATATTTTTAATCTAGTTTTCACATATTAAAGAAAGCATATTTGTCTTTCTGAGTCTGGCTTATTTTGCTTAACAGGATGATTTCCAATTCCCTCCATTTCCCTGCAAATGAACAATTTCATTCTTATTTACATCTTAATAAAAGTGCCTTTAGGATACATACCACTTTGTCTTTATCCACTTGTCTATTGAAGGCCTTTTAAGTTTCATAATTTAGCTGTTATCAATAATGCTGCTCTGATTAAATCCACATGCAGATGCTGAGGGTCTTTTCTTGATAGAATGAAGTAGAGCCTTGGGAGGAGGCAAGGCATAGCAAGTTGTTTTTTTTTTAAAAAAAAAAAAAAGGTATTTTTTAATGTACACTAATTTATAAACTACAACATGAGTGTCTCTTCCAAACCTAATCTTTTCTAACCTAATCATTATAGAAGAAAAGTTTTCGGAGACTGGAGAGTTGGCTCAGCAGTTAAAAGCACTGGCTGCACTTGCAGAGAACCCGGGTTCAATTCCCAGCACCCATATGGCAGCTAACAACCATCTGTAACTCCAGTTCCAGGGAAATCCAATGCCCTCTCCTGACCTCCTCGGGCATTGCATGGCATGGGTGCACTTTCATGCATGCAGGCAATATATTCATACACATAAAAAAATAAAAATAATAAAAGTAAAATATATATAAAAAAGAAAATCACAAATTGTTGAGAACCTTGAATATCTGAGAGATAGGCTAGCTGATGTCATCTTTAATGATGTCACTCTATTACTATTATCAATGTTACTAGTATTACTAGTGCTCATTTGCACTGAGTATGTGACAAACACATGATATGCGTAATTCCGTTTATGCATGCCAGTGTCCATTAGCTAAAGACCTTCAGGAACTGCCTGCCTATAAGTGTTAAGTTTATGACTTGCTGCTTCCAGGGAGCATGTACACCCAGAGGAAGTGAGAATGTTTTCAGTTAACCAGTGTTAAAAGAAACTAGTCTAGGATCCGTACATTGGTTGCATAGTTTGAGGAAGGGCCTAAAAAAGTGGAAATCAGGATTGGAGATGTAGCTCAGTGGAATAGTGCTTGCCTAGCATGAGCTTGGGTTCAATCCTCAGGACTTCCACAAAAAGAAGAAAGAAGGAAAGAACACAAAAAAGCAAGAGAGGAAGGGAGGGAGGGAGGGAGAAAGAGAGGAAGGGAGGGAGGGAGGGAAAAAGAGAGGAAGGGACGGAGGGAGGGGCTGGAGAGATGATTCAGTGGTTAAGAGCACTGTCTACTCTTGCAGAGGACCTGGGTTCCAGTCCTAGAATCCACATGGCAGCTAACAACCATCCAATTGCAAGGGACCAGATGCCCTTTTCTGGCCTTTATGGGTATTTCACACATGAATGTACTCAACATGCGTGCAGACAAAGCACTCATGCATATCAAATAAAAATAAATTTTTAAAAGAAAGAAAACAAAAGCTCAAAACTTTAGCCAAGTGTGGTGTTACACTCCTGTAATTACAGTACTTAGGAGGCTGAGGGAGGAGGATCACAGTGAGTGAGTTCGAGGTCAGTGTAGGCAACACAATAAGACCCTATCTCAAAAAAAAAAAGTAGAAGCTTATTCTAAATTCAATGCTATCAGAAATCAGGGTTTTCCCACTGGGCACGGTATTAAATCTCCCCATGCAGGAGGGAAGCTAGAGCAAGCTAAAGCTGAAATTGATAAAGAAGTACTGTTAGGACTGGGGCTTTCCTTCAGTGGTAGCACTTGCCTACTATGTGTGAGGTCTTGTATTTGATTCCCAAAACTGCTAAAAAAAAAATTTTTTTTTTTAATAGTAGCTAATCACCTTGGCTGAGAGAGGGAGTGTTCGATATTCTGTGGGTGGAGTCCTGGCTTTGGTTTTGCCTATGCTTAGAAAAAAGTCATAATCTTAGAGTAACCTTGTCTAAAGTTTGTATTGGATGAAACTGTTTACATCTAATAGGTGAATAACAGGTCCTCTATAGAGGAGCCAGGTTAAAAAAAGTTTGCTTTTTCTTCTGTTCTCTTTCTCTCTCTCTCTCTCTCTTTCTCTCTCTCTCTCTCTCTCTCTCTCTCTCTCTCTCTCTCTCTCTATCTTCCACAAGGTAGTTCATGCCCTGAGAAGTGATTTCTGTTATTCCTGCAGCTACTCAGTGGCCTGCGTCCAGACAACCTGAGTCCAAAGCTCCCACTCTTACCCAGGAAGCTCTGGGCCTCCCCAGCCCTTGGAAGCACAAAAGCAGTTCATTAAGCAGCACACTTGACACTTGTCAGCTCTGGTCCCATGACCATAGAAACCTTTCCCTTGGTTCTTACCACAAGCTGACTACCAGGGGCTGATTTTGAGATGCACACAGTGCTCAGACCAAAGAGGAAGCTAATGATAGCTCTCAGAGCATCAGGTCAAAACAGTCAAAACAAACCAAAATCAGAATTGAGGTTTAAGTCCTGCACTGGGCCAGCAGATGAAGAAAAAAGTAAGGAACGCTGTTTTTTGTCATGCAGGGAAACTCATCAGTTCCTGAAGTATTCATTCTATCCCAGAATTCCAGCCTTCTGAAGTCTGGGGACACGTCTAGAAAGGCACAGGTTTTCCCCAGATTTACCAAGTATAATGGAATCAAAATGTAGAGACACGAATTTCAGGTCAAAATTTCAGACTGATGCTGATAAATTTAGAAAACTAAGAATTCAAATAAAGCAACACAGAGCAGTTCGACCAGGACAGCATCAGAACACACCAGTGACCCAGGCGAATCTGTAATCACCGCCGCCGAACGCAGCGTGTAAAAGAGATCCATAAAATCTCCTTGGCCCTGCGGGCCCCTTTGTGGTGTTCTTGCCAACGCAGCATCACTCCTGCTATATAGGCCGCGCTACATGCTCCCAGCACTGACCTCAGCACCGCCAACCAGCCATGGGGAAGGTGGGCAGAACACAAGCTAAACAGAAAGCAGGAGGAAACGACGCCTACACAAGGAACAAATGATCTCATCCACAATTGTTCTTCCCTTGCAGATCACCTTCTACGAGGGCCGCGGTTTCCAGGGCTGCTGCTATGAGCGCAGCACCGACTGCCCCAACCTGCAGCCCCACTTCAGCCGCTGCAACTCCATCCGCGTGGACAGCGGCTGCTAGATGCTCTATGAGCGCCCCAACTACCAAGGCCACCACAACTTCCCGCGGCTCGGGGACTACCTCGACGACCAGCAGTGGATGGGCTTCAGTGACTCCATCCACTCCTGCCGCCTCATCCCCCAAGTGAGTCCTGTTTGACTTCAGTTCAAGGGTCCTCACTGTATTACTGATGTGGAGTCCAGTGAAGGAGTTTTTCCTTTAAAAGTAGGGATTGAGTGGGTTTCAGTTGTGTGGGGAAGTCCAGGTGGATATAGGCAGGAAGCCAGAATTATAAGGAAGCATCTACTTAGAAGAAAGTCCATTATACTCTGATAGGTTAATTAAACTTGCCTTAATCAGTGTAATATTATAATGAGATATAAAACAAAACTTGGAAGTGGGAAGCTGGTTGGGCATAAGAAAGCAGTATTTCCAACGAATTCATTTTTGATGATGGGAAAGTTTCTAATAAGTGAATTAGACATGTTTCACTGTAGAGTAGGAAACACTGAAAAGCATGGCCATCATAGACTGAATAGAGGTAGTGCCCCATTTTGGAAAAGATTATTTTCCTTAATTTTGAAACTCAGCTAAATTCTGATTGTAAGTGGATATTTAAATCAACTTTCCACTGAAGTGTATGATTTCTTTAAAACCATACTTTAGTCAAGCATGGTGCTTCCTATCTACAATCCTAGCACTCAAGAGACTGAGGCAGGAGGATCTCAAGTTTGAGGCCAGTCTGTACTACAAAATAAAGTAAATCCTATTTTAGTGATCAATTTATATGTATATAAATTTGAGAAGTAATCGTTTTACTAAGAGAATACTAGTCAACACGTTATTTTTATTTCTTCCAACACACAGTTTAAAATGATGACAGGGAATTAGAAATGAAGATACTTGGTTCTTGATGGATTCTAACTTAGTTTTAACCTCCTAGAGAGGAAATACCACATGAGCAAGGGGGGATTCATAGTGCTAGCAGGAGGTCCATCAATGCTCAGCACTCAGCAATCTCAGAGCCTCAGATTTTATGCCAACAGCCTCCTGTCCCAGTCCACCAAAATCACCTGTTGTTTGCTAGGATGAGTTCTGAAAGAGGCTCAATTGCTTTTGCTGATCTTTCTTTCTGTGCCCGGAGCAGACAGGCTCCCACAGGATGCACCTGTAGGAGAGAGAAGACCACAAAGGACTTATGATGGAGTTGAGCGAGGACTGCTCCTGCCTCCATGACTGATTCCACCTCAGTGAGGTAGGCTCACTGCACATGCTGGAGGGCTGCTGGGTCCTCTATGAGATGCCCAACTATCAAGGCCGGCTGTACCTGCTGAGGCCTCAGGAGTATCAGCGCTACCAGGACTGGGGGGCTGTGGATACTAAGGCAGGCTCTTTGTGGAGGGTGGTTGATTTGTACTAAAATAGGTTAACACTACCATTTTCTCATTTTGGAACCTAATAAAGTATTTAGTTTGTATTATTGGCAAACCCTGACTTTGTTATTCTTTTATTGTGTACAAATACATCTACCTGTAAATGCTTCCTGTAAAAGGTTGAGATGTGAATGGGGGGAGATGGGGTCTGTTCAAGAACTTCTAAGTTGAGTTTGAACAAGTCACAGAAGTTGGGATAGAAGCCAAAGATATAGCTCAGTGTTAGAGCTTTTGTTCCATGTGCATGAAGACCCAAGTTCAATCTCCAGCACTAGGGTGGAGGGAAAAGAAGAAAGAAAAAGGGTGGAGGGAGGGTATACTTGCCTGAGAATGAAAAGGTAGGTCAAAACCAGAGGCATAGAACAGGTTGACTGCTAGACCAGAGGCAGACTTGAACAATATGGTCAAAGTTTCCTTCTAACCCAAAAAGAGGTTGGGGACTGCAGAAAAACCAATTTGACAAACAGCCTGTCAAGACTTTCAGGAACTAGTTTTGTTTACTGTAAAGCACAGCATTACCTAACTAAGGGCAGGGCTACCACCATCTTTGGCCATGCCTTTGTACAAAGTTAAAGCCCCTCTACTTTCTAAAATCATTTCCAGTGAGGAAGACTCTTAGTCAGTATCACCCCTGGCCAAATGTACCCAAACTGCCTGACTGTACTGCACCCAACATATTGAAGAATAAGAGCTCGTAGCTTCATTTTAAACAGATTTTCATGATTTATTATACTGCAGACGTGAAAAGGACTTCAACCGCAGGAAGAACAGGTTCAAGTTTAAAGGCACCTGAAGACAGCCACAATTTCTTTGATTGGGGTAAAATCTATTTGATTAGAAGCAAAGCCCTGCAAATAACAAAGTAAAAAACACACAGTTGAAAATCTTCTGGTCAGTAGAGAATCAACTTCTTTCTAATTTGAAAATTTTCCTCCAAAGTAAAACCACTGTCCTAGTTTCATTTCTGTTGTGGTGATAAAATACCTTGACAGAAAGCAACTTCAGGGAGAAAGGGAAGTCACAGCATCAGGAGCTGGAGATCGTTGTTCACATCACATCCATTGTCAAGAGCAGAAAGAAAGGAAGGCCATGCCTGCTCGCTCGCTTGCTTGCTTGTCCTCAGCTCAACTTCCCTGGTCTTATACAGTTCAGAACCCTCTGCCTAGGGATTGATGTCACCAAACTGGGCTGGGTCTTTTCACATCAATTAACTTAATTAAGACAATCCCCACAGCCACACCCACAAGCCAACCCAGTGTAGACAATCCTTCCTTAAGACTCTTTCCAGGTTATTCTAGGTTGTGTCAAGCAGACAATTAAAGTTAACCATCACAGCCACCAATGACCTTACTACAAGTTCTAGAGACAAAGAAGTAAATAGACCCTTCTAACGCCCTTCACTGACAATCCCTGTTTACACTAGATGTGCACCCTTCTGGAATCCTTCTCTTGTTCATAGAGCTGAACTTATGCAACACATATTAATTTACAATGCTTATTTGTTTATTTTTGAGACAAGATCTTGTTATGTTACCCATGGTGGCCTTGATCTCTTAATCTTCCTTCCTCAACCTCCTAAGTGATTAGATTATAGGTGTGTGCCCATGTAAGGCTGCAAGTTATGTTTAAATGTCATAAATATAGAGTTATATCTAGGTTAGTATCTTACTCTGTTTTGCAACTGAGTGGCACCCCATGGTTTGGAGGTCCCCTAAATTACTATATCTTTTCTCCACCGATTATTGGTTTTTTTTCCAGTATTTCTCTTATATACAATGATACAAACATGTCTTATTCATGAATTCTTATGTTGACACGCCATAATTTCAAGAGAGTAGATACCTAGGAGTGACTCATAGTGTCATAGGCTGCCCAATGATTAGCCACTGATAGAATCTTTACTGTTTATTGATCATCTATTGATCATCTATCATGGACTTGCAACATGTAGCACTGCAGGATAAAAAACACCCAAAGAAAGATGAGAGAGATGGATGAGCTATTAAGATCACTTGCTGGTGTTGCAGAAGATTCAGGTTCAGTTCCTAGCACCCATGTCAGGTGGCTCACAAACACCTGCAACTTCAGTTCCAGGGTATCCAACTCCCAATTCTTGTCTCCACAGGCACTTACACATGTGTGGTGCACATACATGTACTCAGGCACATATATGTGTAAAGCACAATGAATAAACTTTTTAAACAAAAGAAAAACCACCAAAGAGCCTCTTTACTACAGAAGAGCTATGTATAGAAAAAGTACTTATTCAAATAATAAGATATAAATAATCACTACTTTTTAAGTCAAATACTAGAGGCAAGTCTGGTAGCCTACCCATAATCCCAGCACTCTACAGGCTGAGGGAGGAAAATCACAGCAAGTTTGAAGCCAGCCTAGGCTATATAGCGAGATCTTGTCTCTAAATAAATAAATAACAAATACTTACTGTGTACTAAGTAATATAAATTAATCACTTTGAGTTCTTTTAATACTCAAATATACTTTCAAAATCATCCTATGACAAACTTCTAGAGGAAATAGAATCATCTTTATTGGTATATGTATCTTGTTACGTGTTTATATTCTCAACATTTGGGGAGGAACACATGTTTACTGAGCACAAAATACTCATTTCATACTTCCATATGCATCTTCCATCTCTGTAGCACTTCCTTGCTTTTTTCTCAAGAACAACATCTCAAATGAATACAGTCCCCAGTGACTCTTTGCCCCAGCAGACCTGACTGCAGCTAAATGGTTTGCACTGCAGACACAGCACTTCCTGCCTTTGGCCTCTGGTAGAGGACAGCAGAGAAGAAGGTGACCCTGTCTCTCTCTTACTGACACCTCCTTGCTGCTCCCCTCATCCCCCACTCTCTCTCCAATCCTTACCCATTTGGGCCTCTATTTCTATCTCCAAACCAGTGGTCTTGGGCTGCAGACAAAAGGGATTCCCCCAGTGTCCCACAAATCTTTAGAAACAAATTTTGACAATGACCCAAAGTTGCCTGGGTTTCCTGGGCTAAAAGTATTAAAATTCACATATCACTCTTCTAAGGAATCAAACTTCAAAAACAATTCAAATATTTTGCAAATGCCTTATTTTCAGTCTTTCTCTCACACCGAATTAGTGAGCTTGCCACTTCTTTCAAACTCCAGAGAATAATGCTGAGGATCCAGGTTCCATTCACTTTCAGTCTTGTGCCTTTCCTGGTGAATCGAACGTCTTCAGTGAAGGTTCTGAGAATGACGAAGATGAAGCAGAGGTCATGGTGATGGTGGCACACAGGGAGGAACATTTGACGAACACTGCTTTATTTAAACTGGACTGGAATATAAAGCGGGGAAGGAGAAGGATGCAGATTAGAAAAGGATTTGTTGTTTTGAGATAGCCCCATTGCAGCCCACGCTGGCCTTGAACACACAGCAATCCTGTTACCTCGCTTCCAAGTGCTGGGATTATAGGTATGAGGAAGAACATTATTTTGAAAGAAAAAAAAATTAACTATTCACTCCTGTAAGTCTACTATTTACAACGCCTGTAGCAAAATAAAACTATTTTGTTAAATAACACAGCCAGATTTTCAAGGCTAGTCAGAAGCAAGGATAGGACCTCAGCTCAAATGGATCTAATATCCTTGACTCTGTGCTATTCCTAATGTGGAGAATTCTCTGAAGGAATGATTTTCTGAGGTAATTTTAGGATAAGATTTGGGAGCCTTGTGACAAGCAAATCTGCCACCATAAATGTTCACTCTATTTTCCACATTCTTGACATTAAGTAGTTTTCAACATTTTAGGTTTCCCAGATCAATTTTCCTCAAACAGGAACCAACATAATATTGCCAATTTTTATTTTGCTAGGCAAAGATATTTAAAATATAAAGCAAAAACACAATTAAAGCTAATCACTACCTGTTCTTACACTGTTTTAAGAAACACAAAAGGACATTTTAAACCCTAGAATACAAAGGTCCTAATAGAGCATATTTCTGACCAAATTCTTATACTTAAGAAGTTGAGTTGAGCCGGGTGTAGTGGCACATGCCTTTAATCCCAGCACCGGGAGGCAGAGGCAGGCAGATCACTGTGGGTTCAAAGCCAGTCTCATCTACTTAGTGAGTTCCAAGCCAGCTGGGGCTACAGGGAGGTCCTGCCTCAAAAAGTCCAAGGGAAAAAAAAAAAAAAAAGAAGTTGAGTTGATGATGATGTATAGTTTTCTCAACTGCTTGAAACTCAGCAGAATTTGAAAACTTTTGTTTGGAGTAGCAAGTGTGTATGGAAGTTTCCAGAAAAATAATCTACATCTTCAAACTAAGCTTTCTGCAAGGCTGATCAACTGATTATAACTTCAATAACTGTGCAGATCCAGAGCCTAATTATAATTTATTTTCGGCCATCTTTAGCCCTCTAAATAACCATTCCTTGTCCATTTCTGGGTCTGACTTAACGTCCTGTGACTTACAGATAAAAGCCTTTTTGGAATGTATTAACTTAGCAAACCACCAGCTTCTACCAAACAAAGGGCTAAGAAGCCTGTCAGACAGCATCAAAGGCCTATAGCAGAATTTTCCCTGCTTTACTATAAATCACCTCTCTGATTTCTTTGTAAATGTGTTTGCAAAGTGTCTTAATACTTGTTACTACAAAAACTTCATGAAACTGTTACCATGTTGTACCATGGAATTTGGTATAACCTGAATCTGTGTTTCCTGTTCCTGGGCCATGATCACTCATATTAGCTCCAGATTAAACTACCTCTTATCCCCCTTGAGGTAAGAGTTGTGTTTTTGTATCAACACAAGTTTATGACTTCAGATGCCAAGCAGATGACATAAACAGATGAAAAAAATTCTAAAAAGACAACAGGGACTGGTAGGGATTAGGCAAAATATAAAAATTAAAACTACACGAATAAATAAACTATATAAATATAAAAAGTGGGGGGGGCTGGAGAGATGGCTCAGCAGTTAAGACCACTGGCTACTCTTCCAAAGGACCTGGATTCAGTTCCCAGCACCCACATGGTGGCTAACAACTGTCTATAACTCCAGTTCCAGGTAATCTTACACCCTCTTCTGGCCTCCACAGGCATTGCATGCATGTGGTACACTTACATACATGCAGGCAAAACTCATACACACAAAATTAAATAAAATCTTTGAAAAATAATAATAAAATTTTTTTAAAGTGTGGGCTAATTCAAAGCATTAAAAGATCCAACACTGCACCATAAAAGATCCAACACTGCACCAAAGCACATCTCCAGCTCCATAGCCCTCAGGATGCCTGTTCTCACTTCCAAACTAATGTGAAGGCTGGGGAGAATTCCCAGTCAATGGACATCATAGTAATTGTCCTTTCTCTTGCCCAGAAAAATACCTTGTTTTAATATTTTATTTAGTATTTTTATTTTATGTCTATGAGTGTATTGCCTGCATGTATGTGAGTGCACTCATGTCCTACAATGCCTCAGAGGTCAGAAGAGGGCATCAGATCCCCTGGAACTGGAACTATAGATGGTATAGCTGCCAAGTGAGTGCTGAGAACGAACCCGGGTCCTCTGCAAGATCAGTCAGTGCTCTTAACTGCTGAGCCATCTCTCTAGCCTCACTTAGAAAATATTTTGACATCATGGAGTTTGGAGGAAAAGAAGAAAAATCAACAAATAGCTAACATTAAATTTTCTCTTCTTCATTCCAACATAATGAAGTCATATTAATAAAATATGTTTAGCTTCGGGAAATAAGGAAAACTATATTTTCATGTAATTCATTTTGTGGACTAGCATCTATACTAACAATAAAAATTACTGACTGGTGCACAGCCCTCCGTGCTTTGACTCCCCAAGCCACAATCACCCTTCCATCTCCCCTGCTGTTCTCTAGTCCTAGTTTGGGCCCTGCGCCATTCCTAGTCTCGGGGCCCCAGACACCTGGGGAACCAATACTGCTTCCTGATCCTTTTCACCCAGAACAACTTAGTCCCTTTCTTGGGACCCAGGAGCACCGCTTCTGGACCTGGCCCCGTCCTCACCTCTCCCTGCTTCCCGGGACTTGCACCACCAGCTAACTCTCCTAGCCTGCACTCCCATCCTCAGACCTCTTGGGGTAAGTCTACAGCTTCCCCCTATGCGCTTTGCATCCCCAAGCAACATTCACCCTTCCATCTCCCCCGCTGTTCTCTACTCCTAGTTTGGGCCCTGAGGCATTCCTAGTCTTGGGGCCCCAAACACCTGGGGAACCAATACTGCTTCCTGAT
>NW_008349068.1:5630392-5639104 GCF_000622305.1 Nannospalax galili | reverse complement strand
GAAGGAGAAGAATCCCAAGACAATGGCATGGACCAGATCTTCAACAGAATTGTGGAAGAAAATTTCCCAAACTTAAAGAAAGACATGCCCATAC
Organism: Nannospalax galili; assembly: GCF_000622305.1. Classification (NCBI taxonomy): domain Eukaryota; kingdom Metazoa; phylum Chordata; class Mammalia; order Rodentia; family Spalacidae; genus Nannospalax; species Nannospalax galili. Next base: position 5,639,010 of record NW_008349068.1, on the reverse strand, counting down.
AAATACAAGAAGCATACAGAACACCAAACAGACAGGACCAGAACATGAACTCTCCACGGCACATCGTAGTAAAAACACTACATGCACAAAACAAAGAGAAAATTCTGAAAGCTGCAAAAGAGAAACAACAAGTCACATCTTCTGTAATAAACTGTTCATCTGTAGTACAGATAATCCTATTTCCCTCCCATAAATGCTTTTCTTAATAGATCCACTTTTTTATCTCCTATTAAAGGTTTACAGGGACACATGAGTATAGTCAACAAAGTAATCTAGAAAGAATTTTCTAGGTATAACTCTTGGAAAGTGGAAAACAATTGAGTTAATTTGGTATAAGTGAACCACAAGTGATAAAGAAATTTACATAGATTTAACTTGTTTCTATACCTTCAGGGATCCACTATACCATTCCTGCAAGGAGTATGTAGCATTCCAAGATTTTCAAAAATGCCTTTTAAGTTGCAAGATTTTGGGTGTCCACTTATCTTGGTCTATAGAGCACGAGGCCCTTAGATAAGTGTCACATACAAAGAACTCCCCTTCTCAGAGTATCTGCTGAGAATATCAGTAAGTACCTACACTTCAAACTGTTTAACTTGGAATCAATCTGAATGAAAGTTTATGTTCTGACTGATATCTCTGTGCAGTAGCTAATATTCATTAAGTACTCACAATATTGATGACAGTGATGCTATTGAGCATGCCACCAATTTGTCAAATATTTTGAGGCTTCATGGTTTCTGAGAAACTCTTACATTTTAAAATAATAGCATGATCTAATACTTATGTGCCAATTACTACTGATGATGTAGGTCTATATTAAATGATATGGAAATCTTTTCATATTTTTATTGATTTTGTGTGATTTTCATACAATATATTTTGATAGTAATATAAGGCCTACATAGTTTAATTTGTGTCCCCAAATGTCTTTCAGTGTGGGTCCATCCTCTGGACCCTGGTTAACCTACTAAGAGTCACATACCTGAAAGAAACTGACTCTTCCCCTCCACACAGCCATCAATTGCCAATAGTTCCTCAGGTAAGACTGGGGTTTCTTACCTACTTCCCCATGTCTATGCTGGCATTTTGTCTGGTTTGAGCTTGCAGGGGACCTGTGCATGTTGTCACCATTGTTGTGAGTTCATATGAGTAACTGACCAACTGCCTGGATCATCCATCACCTCTGGCTCTTAGAATCTTCCTGCCCCTTCTTTTGCAATGATCTCTGAGCCTTGGGAGGCAGAAGTTTGATATAGGTGTCCTATTCAGGGATAAGCACTCTGCAGACTCCTGTTCTCTGCACATTGGCCAGTTGTAGGTCTCTGTGTTAATCACTATCTACTGCATAAGGAAGCTTCTTTGATAGGAGTTGAGAAATGCATTAATCTATGGGTATAACAAAAAGTCATGCCGGGTGTGGTGGCTCACTACTATAATCCCAGCACTCAGGAGGCAGAGGCAGGCAGATCTCTGTGAGTTCGAGGCCAGCCTGGTCTACATAATGAGTTCCAGGTCAGATGGGGCTATAGGGAGACCCTGTCTCAAAAAGACAAAAAATAAATAAGTCATTAGGAGTCAGTTTAATACTATATCTATTTATCAGAAAACTAGAATTAGTATAGTATAGAAAACTAATATAGGCTCTCCCCTATGCCCTGTAACCTGTCCAGCCTCAGGTTCCTAGGCTTGATATCGATGTCAGGTATGGGCTCCATCCTATGAAGCAGACCTTAAATCAAATTAGAAAGTGGCCGTTTACTCCCATAACAGCCATGCCTCTTTTATACCACTGGGCATATCTTGCCAGCCAGGTATTACTGTAGCTCACAGGATTCACAGCTGAGTAAGGTTAATGATTAATTTCCCTCTCCAGATAGCATGCATAGCACCTTCCCACACTATAAAAGCTAGTCAGGAGACATGAGGCTTTGAAATCAGCACCAGCTTGATTCCTCCTCGTTTGTTCTACAACCAATGTATGTAGTGTCTTCAGCAACAGGGTCTTACCGTGGAGTTCTGGTGGGTAACCAAGAGCAAGGGCAATGCCAGTATTGTTTGAAGGTCTATGGGACCCCTGGTCAACAGCTTCAAGAGAGAGAGTCTATTCCTGGCATTGGGATTTTCATATACATATATATATATATATATATGTGTGTGTGTGTGTGTGTGTGTGTGTGTGTGTGTGTGTATCAGTGTATTGCTTGTATATAGGCACCCATGTCATGAAGTGCCCATGGAGGTCAGGAAAGGGCATTAGAATCCCTGGAACTGGAGTTATGGAGGGTTGTTTTACCATGTGGGTTCTGGAAATTGAACCAAGGTTCTCTGCAAGATCAGCCAGTTGTCTTAACCACTAAGCCATCTCTCCAGCCCGTAGGGTTTTATTTTCTTAGCCTATGGTATCTAGTAGGGGTCTTTTCATATTATAAAGTAACACATTCTAGCTGTTCTAGCTCAGCTTGTGCAGGGCTGGTGAGACTTGCGTGCAAGTGTTCCTCCACAAGGACATTTTAAAGCATGGTGAAATGGGGGCAAGGGGCCTCTTCCCTATCCCCATCCTCATCAGCTATGGACTCTAATCCCTTGATTAGCTCAAACAAACAAAAAGTTCCTCATGAGGTAGAGTCCACATTGTGATCATTTTAGAAATAAAAGCTGGCTGGCACTGTTCAGACCATTCTCCACTGGGTTTCATTACCCAGGAAAATATGAACATTCTTTTGGCATCTGGAGTCTATTTCCAGTTCTGCAAAGGCTGCTTTTTGTTACTGTGTAAGGTTCCCACACATCAGGAGCAAGACTTGAGTAGCTGCCGAAAGCCCAGCAGCAGCTTCACAAGACTGACTGGCCTGCCCCCTTTACCGTGCTTCTTGATGCTGCACAGCCCATAACAACTGACAAGTTATAGTCTGTTTCCAGCATGCCAGACACTGCGCCAATCAGTATCCATTTGATTGTGCAATCCTTTCACGACAACCTCATGAGTTAGGTGCTAACAGTCCCTACATTTAGCAAGGGTGTAAGTTCCAAAGTTAAACGATTGACAAGCACATACAAATGGGAGAGGCAGAACCAGGATTTGAAGTCATATTTCACCAGTAGGTTACACAGACTCTGTGAATGAGACAGATTTAGACAGAGGAAGATGGAGCAGAAGGATATTAGAGAAAGAGAGAGAGAGAGAGAGAGAGATCCCCAGAACATAGCATTTCTAGCAGCAATTTATTTTGCTGTTTATTTATTTGCTTAATTTATTTTGAGATAGTCTCACATAGCTGGCCTTGAACTTGCCAAGGATAATCTTGAACTTCCTGGTCCTTCTTGCCTCTACCTCCTGAGTACTGAGGTTACATCTATGTACCATCACATCTGGTTTATATGGTGCCAGAGATCATACCCACGGCTTCATGCATGCTGGGCAAATGTTCTACTGATCTATACCTCTAGCTCTCGAGCAGTAATTTATTGAAAACCTACAGTCTTATCTAAAGGAAAAGGCCAGAGGGAGAGACAGGAAAATTCACTATCTCATGGACCAGAAATCATGAGCGGTAGAGAAAAATCAAACTGAAAAGTGAGAGCTATTAGGGGCTGCCTCAGGCCTGTGCTACCCATGGAAACATCCTAGATGTTGTAGCTTCTGTCATTTTAGATAAGGAAGTCTGCAAAACAATGACAGGTGTGACAAATGATGTCTCTGAATCTAAGGGACATTCTTGAAACATATCTTCAGGCCTGGACTGGCAATTTGCCCTCAAAGACAACAAGCCTGCCTTCATGTGAGGAGGAAGAGGGTCAATAACACATCACTTGCATGTCTAGGATGTGGTGTTACAGGGTCTTGGCAAGATCTTTCTCAAATTATGGTTTGAGTAAATTAAACAGGGAGAAGAATGAAAACATGTAGTGTATATATGCTAAAGTAAGTTACTCAGCCATAAAACATTGAGGATACATCCCATCGCTTCTGGCAAGAACAGAGGAAACCCGTCTGCCTGTGTCCTGAGAGTAAGGAGAGTAAGTTCAGGATGCTGCCACTGTCGGCCATGTGGCTCATAAGGAGCAGGTAGCTGACCTTGCCCCTTCAGAAGTTAGCCATGGACTGCCTCTAAGATACAGAGAATGATTAAGTTTCTTTTGTTGAATGTTAAAAAGAAGATGAAAAGGAAGAAAAGAAATTATGTCAACCTAGAACTGAAAACCCATATGGGCATTATATAATAATTAAGCATCTTTGGTTGAAAATAGGAGGAAAAAATTTTGTTTTGACACAGGGTCTCACTTTGTAGCCTGGCTGGCCTACAACTCACTATGTAGACCAGGCTGTCCTTGAACTCTTTAGAGATCCACCTGCCTCTGCCTCCAGAGTGCTAGAATTAAAGGCGGGTGCTACCGAGGCCAGCTTGGAAATTTTTTCTTAATGTAAAGGCATATTTACATAGTTCATTACTTAGAGGAACAGGAACTTCAGTATCTGTCTGTAGAAGACTGAAAACAAAGGAAAAGGTCCAAACTTTGAGAACAAGGCTAGAGGCCCAGGGAATTAGCTGGCAGGCTCTGGAAGGCATGCTGGAGTCCTGTAAGGAACAGGTAGCATGGAAGGCCTCTCCCCTCATGACAGGCTTTACAGTGTGACTAGCTGACCCACAGAGAGGAGCACAAGGTCACTGAGTTTTAAGTTCCCATTAGGATGAAGAAAACTGATTAAGATTTAGCAGCACAACTGTAGTAGCATTGTCTCACGCCAAGTCAGTAAAAGGGGCAGCAGGAGTGGTGAAAACGGAGGGCTGGGGAGATGGCTCAGTGAGAGAACTAGTTTTACAAGCCTGAGACTCTGAGTTCAAATCCCTAGCACCTATGTAAAAAGTCTGGCATAGCTACACATGCTCGTAACCCTAGTATTTGGGAGTAGAGATAGGAAGATCCCCAGATTCACCTAGCCAGCCACTCTAGCCTAAACAGTAAGCTTCCAGTTCAGTGAGAGACCATATCTTAAGGTAGTAACATTGAGAGCAATAGAGGAAGACATCCGACATCCTGACTTGGCCTCTGCATGAGTGTACCTGCACTCTCACATGTATGGACCACACATACCACACTACATACACAGACACAGACACAGACACACACACACACACACACACACCACACACTACACACACACTACACACACACCTCTGGCATCAGAAGCTAGACCAGGTTCCAAGGCTCTAAATGGATTTAACTCCTGCCAAAGTCCATTCCTCTATCCCAACAAGAGACTCGCGCAAAGATGTTGAAGCCAGTGGAGCAAAATCCTGTTCCCACTAGAGGACAGGCAGGCTGGCGGGCAGGAGGGGCTTGATGTAGCATAGGGATCTGAGATACTGTTTACCTCTATGGTGATGAGGACACTCACTATGACATCTCCTGACAGTAAAACCTCCCACACCTGAGTCATAAGATTCCTAATATCTTGACGAGCAGACTTTCTCATTGGCTTGATGTGCACCAAGTGACAGGTATGGCTGAGTGTGCATGTATTAGGGAAGGGGGTGTGACAGGTATTGCTGGGTAAGCTTGAGCAGGTAAGGACAAACAAGGGTACCATGACAGCCAGGCTCAATATGGGGTGAGACATAGGCTAAGCAAAGTCACACCTTATTCAAGTCATTTCCACAGGGTTAACGGAGTGCACTTTATATCTTAGGTATAGGTGTTGCTGAATAAAGCAGAGTATGTTCACTGCCACACAGAGGAAAGAGTCACATATTAAGTCTTTCTGTGTCGTTCATTCATCAGGTTCTGGGAATGCCAAGAGGAATAAGGTGAGGAACTCAGCACCTAGCAGAGCAGCCTGAACCACAGCTGAGGTCCAATGCAGTTAACTGTATCAGAATCGAGAATGTGAGGGGCTGCAGGGTCACAGGAGAGGGGACATGTGGATCCACCCTAGGTAGGTAGGAATTCTGGAGGAAGATTTTCTATTTCATTGTAACATTGGAGTTGGGTTATGAATTATGCATGAGAAGCCAACAATAGAGCAACAAGAAGGACATTGTTGACATCACGGCAGCATAAGGCCAAGCAGGGTGCAGAGTGGGCAGTGTGGAAGCCAGCACTGCTGGGCACACCATAAGGGGTAAGTGGAGAGGAAGAGCAGAGAAGACCTGAAAGGTTGGCTGGAGCAGGGTATGAAGTGCTTTCAGGTAACAGGAACCCAGAGAAGGTTTCAAGCAACCTTGATACAATTGGACTTTAGGTGTTTCCTTAAAGACCCAACAAATACAAGGAATGACAGAAGCAGGTAATCCAGGAAGCCCAAGAGCGTTTGTAGAGAACTGGGCCGACTCCAGGGGGACTTACCCCATCAAAATAGGGCAGTTTGGCTGTGCATCCTGCCTCCTACTCTCAAGAAATGAGGCCTGCTGTGGCCAAATCTTCTCACTTTTGTGAATATCTAGAACTATATGTTCAGATTCCAACTACCTGTTTACACTCTGGTTTGTACTCTTTCCTAAATGTTTTTCAAATCATCTCACAGGGAAAGCCAAAGTTTCTTGGCTAAGTTTATGCTTGATTAGAAATGAAAGATTTAAAATCCAGACCACATAGTTTGGTAATTGATCCCTGGGGTCTATACTGGTTTCCACACTAATCATACAGGAGGTTGAGGATAAATTAGATAACCTCTCTGAAACCTGACATGGTTCCCATGACAGATTTTAAAAAAATGTAAGCTAAAAAAAAAAAATGCATGTTTCCCCTTGCCTGCCAAGGTTGACTAAGTTCCAGGGGACTATGGAGCATCTCTCAAAATGTCCTGTAACTGTGGTGAGTCACCTGTCCTCTTGTTCAGGGAGGACATGAAGACCCCACGAGATGGACTTGAACCAGTGTCCAGTCTACAAAGAGGAGGGTGAACTCAGAGGAAACATCTCATCCATGCTTCCGAATGAAGCCAGACATGGTTGAGCAGGACCTTTGATTTATCTTCACATAGATGGAATTGGTAAAAGAAAGGAGCCAGGAGCTCCTCCTAAGCCCATGTGACCCTGAGGAACAACAGATCCTCAAACAACCTTAAGTGTAAAAATAAATTGATTTATTTGGGCCAACTGTATGGTCTTAAACACCCAAAACCAAAGAATAAAGTCATCAGTATATTTCTTTAAGAGTTCTAGGGATTACACGTCCAGACATTAGGCTTAAGTCAATATAAAAAGTTATTTAGACAATTATTTCTCATTGATGATTTTGTTTCTAGTTCGAAAGTGCTGCTCAGATATAAGACTTCAAATCTTGGTCTGCAATACTGTAGAGCCCACCTGTAGCTAAGGGAGACAACCAGCTATTGTTATAAAATGATGGATAAATTTGTTTTCTCCCCCTCTCTAGAAGCCTTTGAAAGGGAACTGACACTGATTCTAACCACTCCAACAGCTAACAAAATACCTGAAAGCAAATCCTGAATTCACCACTCTAGAGTCCAGCCTTGGAAGACAAAGAAAAATGAGAAGGAACCCAATAGAGGGATGATTTTGGAAGCCCTTGTCAAGAAATTCCAATGAACTCATATGAGCATTTGAAAACTGCCCTGTTCTGACTTTTTTCTAATTCCCTAGCTGGTCTTAACAACCAGAGGGACCCATATTAGACAAACAACCCACTGACAAATTATACATAACAGATCAAGAAATATGTCTAGGCAAGGTTTATCTAAGAACAATTGGTCTTTGCCCCAGACTTATCTGTTGGGGGACCTTGTTGTGTAAAGTAGTAGTCTCTTCATGTCCGGATAGCCCATGGGCTCGGCTCAAATGCAGAGACTCCTTTTTCAGCAGGGTGCTTTTCTGGCATCTTCCTGCCTGGTCTTTTGAAGTAGCCGCCACAAAAACATAGCCTCCGGCTCTGGAAATGCCAGGCTTTCCTGTGTGATTTTTTAGGCAGTCTGGCAGCCTGGCAGGAGCTTACTTCCACATGTAAATGGGGCATCCTAAAAGTACCTATCAGCTAAGGTTTTTACTACCACCCCCATGGTATAAGTGTCCTGGTTTTTCCTCAATAATTGGAGCTGGAGCTGAATTACTAAGACTTGGAGTCGAGCAGAGTCAGGAGAATAAAGAGCTGTAACACGGACTAAGCTGAGTCCCGTGTCTTATTGCCTACGATCCAGCCTCCCCGGGGGGTGCTTTCCTTCCGTCATCGACTCACGGAAACCCAGCTTTAGCCGCCTCACACCTTCCCGTGTGATCCAGCGGCCGGTGGATTTCGCATCTCGAGGAAGTGCACAGGTGAAATTAGGGCAGAACTCAGCCAGGCCAGCCCCGGTAGCAGAGGGACTCACAGCGGAAAAGCAGCGGAGAAGCAGGGGCCCGCCAGCAACGCGCTGCGGGACCCGCCGCCTTCCTGGTGCACACAGGGGACCTACGCCACGCTAGCAGCTGGCGCCCCGAGATCCCTGTGCACCCCATACTTATCTACATGGCACACAGTAATTAACAGTACCAGACTGATGGAACTAATCTTCTTGGATGTTTGACATACTTTGAGGCCTATACTAATTTGGTCAGAGGGACATAAAGGACAGTTTTTGCTCCATGCCCTCCTAGGTCGACTAGTTCCAGGGGACTATG
>NW_008349068.1:5630135-5630303 GCF_000622305.1 Nannospalax galili | reverse complement strand
CAGTCTACAAAGAGGAGGGTCAACACAGAGGAATCATTTCCTCCATGCTTATGAGCGAAGCCAGCCATAGTCGAACACGACCTTTAACTTATCTTCACATAGGCAGAACTGGTAAAAGGAAGGAGCCAGGGGCTCCTCCCAAGCCCATGTGACCCCTGAGGAACAGAT
>NW_008349068.1:5629418-5629681 GCF_000622305.1 Nannospalax galili | reverse complement strand
GAGGCTATGGGAGGGTGCCATCTGGGAAGTGGGTGTATAGTTGAATAAGATGGCTTGGGATGTTCTGTGTGATATACACACACAAAAAAAAAATCAACAACAAAAAAAGAATTATATTTGAGGAGGAAACATAAAAACTTATGCTTTGTTAATTAGTAGAGACGATAAACATTACCATTGAAATCTGCCCGATGACTCTATAGACATACACAGGCCCCAAGGATCCAAGTGCACCTGATTATGACTAGTAATAATCAGATACA
>NW_008349068.1:5620424-5629275 GCF_000622305.1 Nannospalax galili | reverse complement strand
TAACTGTATTAATTCAACTGTGAACCTAAAAATTTTATAGCCACTTTTGAAAGAGATGTATCTTTGCTCTGGAAACTGATATTGAGTATGTTAAAGCTGTAATGAAATGCTTCAAAAAAATAAAATTAAAATATATATAGAATAGATTCAGGTACCAGCCTGCCTGCATTTGAATCTTCTACTTAGTGTGTGACCTTGAACTAGTTTAAATTGTGTCTTAATTTCCTCAGCTGTTGAACAGATATAATAAAATTATTTGTAACACAGGTTTGCAGTGAAGATTAATAAAGTTAATACATACAAAGTGCTTGGAATAGCGTCTGACTTGTGGCTAGCACCCTGGAAATGTGATGGTTATTTCTATTTTATTATTTTGTCTGCCCTTACCATCCTTGACAATGTCCAGTAATTACCTTCCAAGGAAAGACCCTATACACTATATTTTTTGTTGTTGCTTTGGTTTTGTTTTGAGACAGGGTCTCATGTAACTCAGGCTAGGATGAAGCTCATTACATTGCTGGGAATGACCTTGAACTCCTCATTCTCCTTCCTATACTTCCTAAGTGCTGGGATTATAGACACATTATCAACACACCCAGGTGTACACTGTGTTTTCTACCATGACCTTTTATAATCAAATATCAAACAAGATACACATGTGTCCAGAACACTTTTCCCTTTGTTTTGAAGCAATCATCACTCAGGAAGAAACAGGTAAGTAAATTGCAGCTATTTCAATGAAGGGCTTATTTACAATGATGTGAACCAGGTCAGGATATCAAAGAGACAGCACAGTACTCTGTGGCTGGTGACAGAATTTTGTTGTATCTGCCTGGCTCTCAAGCCATAGGGGTCAAAGAAAAGGGGAAGTTATTATAGCCAGAAGTCAAACCTATAGAAAGCCTTCTGACTCAGGCTGTGGTCTTCAGAGGAAGGATACAGCCAAGCAGTGGTCACCCAGAGCAAGAGAGACAGGTAGCCAAAGCCTGCCTCACTCTTTTCGCACCTGGATGCTGTGATGGGACTTCTTCTTGTCCAGTCTCAAGCCAAAGGCCAACAAAGCACCAGAGCTCCAAAACATGGGCTGTACATGGTTCTGTTAGAGCTGCAAAGAGCAGCACCCTTACTCCACTGCTCCACACTTCTGAGGCTTTTTGTTTTTTCTTGGTCACACCAGGAGGACTCCGGGTGCCTCTTAAAGTACAGTGTTTTGGCAAGTAAGCATTTCTGTTGTAGGCTCTGCAGGACTAAGAGAAAAAGCACCTAGATGCTTATTTCACTCAAATGGCCTTTAAACCAAACCATCTTCCCTCCATATTTTAGAAGCTAGTGATTAGCTAGCAATTCATGATTCAGTGCAGGTTGAAATAAAAACTGAACTGGTTCTGAACTCTTCAGAGTAGCTTAAGTGTTTAAATCATGATCTAATAAATGTTTAAAATGCACTGTGTTTCAGGTTTATCCTAGAGAAATGTATGCTAAAGGTTAAGGACATGGGAACATAAGATATTGTCACCAAGCACAACTTATTTATTGTTTCTTGAGAGACTTCTATGTGGAGTTGGGAGTAAGAATCATAATAAGCAAAATAATTATTATACAAGCAGAGAGTATTTTAACAGCAGTACAAGTCTATAGTTTTATAGGAGCAAGAGAGAACAGTTTTCATTGGTTTGTTATGCAGATGATGCTTAAGCAAACACCACACATACAGCAGAGGGTTATTGAAGTCCAAACCCTCCCCATGCACTATTTTAGAAAACATGAGAAAAAGATCCTTTTAGAACAACTTAAAGTACTAATGCTTTGCACTTCTACAACTCAAAGCTTTTCAGATTTTCTTGCATGTTATTTTAACAATAAGATCATTAATTCAGCTGGGTGTGGTGGCGCACGCCTTTAATCCCAGCACTTGGGAGGCAGAGGCAGGAGGATCTTTGTGATTTCGAGGCCAGCTGGTCTACATAGTGAGTTCCAGGACAGCTGGGGCTACAAGGAGACCCTGTCTCAAAAAAGACAAAAAAAAGATCATTAATTCAACCGGCATTTATTGAACACTTACTATAAGTTAATAATTTACTCTAATTGTCCTTAAATAATAGAACCCAGGTTGCAGCAAGCCTGACTCCAAACCCATGCTGTTTCTTCTTTAGTTGAGAGAGGAAGAGGAAATATATATATAGGCACAAAATAGTCCTGTGAGCCTAAAGGAGTAAGCAGTTGTTTTTGGAAGAAAATGAAATCAGAACATACCAAGTCAAGATAAGTGAAAACCATTCTTGGTCTTTTAACTAAAAGAAATTTAAATCTGGTAATAGATTACAAAGGTGGTTGAATGGCTGAGACATAAACTGGGTTGATGGGTGTGTTTCTTTCACATCACTGTGACCAAACATCTGACAGAAACAACTCAAGGGAGAAAAGGCTGATTCTGGCTCACAGTTTCAGCGAGATTTCAGTCCCTCCTGACTGGGAAGGCATGCTGGGTCTGTTCTGTCTGTGGGGGTGGGAGCATCAGTCAGTGGCTATTCACACTGTGAACCAGGAAGCAGAAACAGTAGGACTGAACCAGAGGTGGATACAACCTTCAGAAGCCCACCCCTAGCGACCTACTTCTGCCAGCCAGGTCCCACTCCCTAAAGGCTCCATAGCCTTCAAAACAGTATCACAAGCTTGGGGACCAAACGCTCAAAATGTGCCTGTGGGGGAGATTTTTGGATTCCACTCATACAGAAAGGTAACCCAGAGATTATCTATAGGAAGAATGAACTAACAGTCTAGAAACTACAGTGTTGATAGAAAGAAATGATATTACCAGAGCCTAAAAGGTAGGATTGTCTAATTAGAAACAGATCCACTGGTAGGTTTCCTAGTGGGGAACCGGACTGTGGAGGGAGGGCCTTCCAGAAAGAGTTGGAAGCATAGAGGAGACTTAGAGGCAACAGAAGATGACTACAGAGCCGAGAGGCAGGAGAAATGCCCTCCACTTCCTCCTGCCTCTCCATTCCCCTCCTCCTCCCCTGGCTCCTTTTCTTCCCTCCTTTCCCTTTCCTCCCTTCTACTCATGGCCTCTCCCTGGCAGAGTATACCTAAGCGCTAGAGCAAGGACACCTGGGAAATGAAGTTCCCCATAGCAGAGCAGAAGCAGTGTAGAGAACTCTGGGTAGTTCAAAGGTCAGAAGACTTCCAAGAAGTTCTACTCTGAATTCTGGGTCCAATCAAACTGATTAACCTGTCAGCATTATCCTTTGCAGCAACATTCTATGTCGCACTTCTCAGTCTTAAACAAGGCAAGGGCATCTGCAGAATTATTCTGTAATAACAGAACTCTCCATTCACAGGTTTCAGGGCCAGAACTGCAAAGGGCTTTCTCAAATAGCCTCAATCCTGTTGCAAGTAATGGGGTTCAGGACATGGCACCTTGGCATGTAGAATACTTTAAGCTATGGGAATATTTTGAGAAAATGACAGAAGCAGAGAGGTTGCCTTAACCTTCTGTCCACCCTTCTTCCTAGCAAGGATTTTCTGACCCCCAAAGCAGGTTCTGGGACCCTCCTGTGAGCTATGCTCCTGGCTCCCATCTGGGGAAAAGGAACATCCTTATCTCCAGAGGTCACCTAGCAGAATCTATACAAACAGGCCTGGCTAATGGGCCAGTTTGTTGCCACCAGATCATATGTTTGCCTCATATTTCTATCCACTCTTCATCAAACCTACCCTAAAAACCACGCAAGTTTAACTGTTACTTTGGGTCTTTATTTTCTTATGAAGGTCTAGTGTCATATAAAACTTATATTAAATAAATGTGTATGCTTTTGTTGTTGTTGTTGTTACAGGGTTTCCTAGCTAAAAACTCACCAACTGGGCTAAGAACTTGGTAAGAATAAAAGGAAATAAATAAAGAATAAAAGGAAAATGATTTTTCATTTTAACTAATGAAAATCAGATGGTGGGTGATTTTCCCAGTGGCAAATGAATAATAAATGACCAAGTAAGAATTCAGTCCTCGTTCCGGCCGTAAGTTTGCTGCCCCATTTACTTCAACACAGCCACCTTCCCAAGTTGGAATGCAGTGGCTAGTGTTCCTGGATTTCAGCTTGTATTGTCCATTGCTTTATTATTACGATTTTGTGTCACCTCTGGCTTTACCAAGGAGCATCACTTTAAGCTTTTTGTACATCTTCACTGCTCTAGTTTCTTTTCTGTTACTGTGATAAAATACTCTGAAAAAAAAGTAACTTAGGGGAGAAAAGGTTTATTTTAGCTCACAATTCCATCAAATCAGAAAAATCACAGTAACAGGAACTTGCATCATATCCACAGTCGAGAGCAGAGAAAAATAAATGCATGCATGCTGCTTGCTTGCGTATCTTCAGCTCAGTTTATTATTACACAGTTCGACATCCCCCGAGTGGCACTGCTGAGTCTTCCCACATCAACTGACTTAAGACACTCTACATATGTCACAGGTCAACCCAACATAGTCACTCATTGAGACCTCTTCCCAGGTGATTCAAGATTGTGTCAAGTTGATAATTAAAGCTGACCATCACATTTGCCAACACCAAAACACTAAAAGGTGTTTCTATACATTTCACATTTGTCAAGACAGAACAAAAGGTTGCAAAATAATTTCTAACTCATGTCTCCTTTACCCTTTGTATCTATTTTTACCTGCTTCTCACATATTTCAACACACTCACTTTCACACTCCCCCCTCCCAACTCACCTCCAAGCAAGAAATGACAGGTGTAAAATGCATGCACAGGAACACACACACACACACACACACACACACACACACACACGAGTATGAGGAAGCAAGAACATGGAAGTCAAAAGATACGAGGAAAAAATAACCAGGCAGCAACATTTGGGGAACCCAGGGACAGGACACTAGGCCTAGGCCAGAATGCCAGGCATGTGGACTACCAGACAAACTGATAAGCCAGTTGGAATGAAATCAGCTAAAGAGAGAAGTTTGTTGACTCCGAGTCACTGTCTTTGTAGCCCTGTAGTGACTGATGAAGTACATGGAAGATTATGCTCAGGTTAATTTTAAGCTGATCACTTAGAATACTGTAAGCATGCTTCATCGCCTTCATGAAAATTTAATTTGGAGCATCTGGAATCAACTTTCAAAAATTACCACACAACCACATGAATGAAAATCACAAATGTAATATTGGCAAAGAAAAGACATACACAAAAATGGTATGAGTATGTGTTTATAAAATATAAAATAAGGGGGGGCTGGAGAGATGGCTCAGCAGTTGGGAGCACTGGTTGTTCTTGCAGAAGACCCGAGTTCAAATCCCAACACCCACATGGCAGCTAACAACTGTCTGTAACTCCAGTTCCAGGGGATTTGACAGCCTCTTCTGTCCTCCGTGGGCATTGCACGACACAGGTGCACTTACCTACATGCAGGCATATATTAAGGGAAGAGGGAGAGTTATACAAGAAATCATGGGAGTAAAGGAAACAAGGACCCCCAGAGAGGGGACATCATAGGAGACAGGTATTATCAAGGAGAAAATGGGGATAATGGGGCTGCTTTAACTGGAGAGGGAGGAGGAAGGGTTAGAAAGGGAGAAAGATGGGAGAGATAAATAATGCTTAGAGGGAAATGTATTAGTTCAAAAGTCTACTGAAAAATATACATACAGTATCTGTACATGAGTGTTTGTGTATAGCCGAAGGCTATATAACAAGAAACACAGAACTACAGTGCCAATAGGAGAAACCTCCATTTGAGTTCCTGATCAGGGCAGTTCAAGAGACTCCCAAAATTATACAGGCTATTGCCACAGCCCTTGATTATCCTCCAGAACTTGAAGGTAAGACCCTACTTCTGAAGGCAGGACATACTCTGGACACAGGACTTGGAAAAATGGAGCTGCAACTGACCTGGAAGTTTCCTCTCTGAAGACCAGCTCTCATAGTTTTGGAAGATACTATGCAAGCTGCTAAGAAAAAAAAAATCAATCAATGGTCCAACCACAGCTTTAGAGCCACACAATGACCAGCACAGCAAACTTTATTGGTGAAGTAGTGGCACTTTTATCTTGGAGGGTAATCAATAGCTACCTAATTGGACTTGAAGCCCACTCAGTAGAAAGGAATTCATGCATTGCACTGTAAACAGCCAAATACACAGGGCTAAAGAGGTGATAGATCTTTGAGAAAGCCCTAAGTCTGTCACATTGCTAGACAAATGTAATTTCTTACTCTGTGCTTAGTATGGATCCTTATATTTACAGACAAGTATGCCAGTCACCACTCACCAAAGAAGTTTTTTGCAATAGACAAAAGTTATCACAGAGTTCCACAACTGGTTGCACACAGAGAATAAGGGTCTGTGAGATGCCCAACCCTAAGTGATGCATTTACAATGGAACCTCTACACCTAAGGAACAAGGGGTAGAGAAAATACTAATTCATCTCTCAACTCTCATCAGTGAAGCTTCCTCAAGCTACAGAGGGCCATGAATACAAAGGCCATAACTGGCCAAAGTGTAGAGAAAAAGAGACTGCAGAGTGTGGGTCTCTGAACAGGACTCCTATATTAAACTTCACCCACCCAAGGTTCAGGATCTATTGTGGAAGAAGGAGCAAAAAGACTGTTAGAGCCAGGGGAGCAGGAGCAGGACCATAAGGAAACCAAAGTCTTACAGGCTCCTGGGACCCTGTTCATATGAACTTAGAACAATGGTGTCAGCATGCACAAGACCCATGCAAACTCAGCCAAAAACTATCATAGAACTGGAGAAATGGGCAGGAGGCCACAATTTTGGTGAGAAACTAGTGGCAGCTGATCACTGCTGGGTGAGGGGGAGTTGATCTTCTTTAAGGGGGTGATGCTAGACAGGCTGAACAGGCTCCAGGGGATGAACTCACACTAAAAGACATCTAGGTACACAAACTTGATTCAATATGCCTTAACATATGACAAAAATGCATGAAGTCCTGTGGGCAGGATATGGGGGGGGCAGATGTGCAGACAGGGATGGGAAAGCTTAATATGATTAAGATGTATTGTATGAAATCCAGGAAAGTTCAATAAAATGTTTTTTAAGATATATAAAATAAGTAAAGGAATCTGTGTTGTTCAAGTCACCACAGTGGTCACCCTTGAGCAGGATTGTTGGGCCCCCAACCCCAGTCTGGGGTACCCAACGTCCATGGAAGGTCGCACTCCAATAACTCAGTCCTCAGACCAGGAGATGCAACAAGCAAGAGGATTTAATCGTTTGCGCAGATGGGCTCCTGCCTCACTCAGAGAGAGAGAGAGAGAGCAGCAGCCCAGAGCTTAGCTTACAGGCTTCTTTTAAAGGCAAAAACCACAAACCACAAGCAGTAGAAGTGGGAGGGGGTAGTTTCAGGTAAGCGGCAGAAGTGGGAGGGGGAGCGGCAGAAGTGGGAGGGGGAAGTTTCGGGTGATTTTCAGCTTGTGCACGGAGCATGAAAAGGTCAGCTCTTTCTCAGCAGTTAGAATTATTTACATCTTACTTCCTTATACAGCTTCCCAAAATATTCTTCTTTGATCTGGGGGACTTGGTTTGAGTCCACTTTGACCTGGGGGGGGGCTTTAGTTTGATTTCATCATTCCCCCCTTTTCTTATGGCAAGATTTTAATCATAAAATCTATGGGTTTTCTGGAAGCATCATAGCAGAACCAACAAGTTCGAGTGGTTTGGGGTCTAGTGGTATGAACAAAAATGACTGTTGTAACACCTGCAGCATCAGACTCGTGGCATCTGGATGGTTATTTGTATGAGGGGCAATTACCACTGGGTTTGGCTGAGTGGCAATGACAATTTTAGTCTGACCGGGTGCAGAAAAGTTTAGGACTGGAATGTTTAAGGTAGTGGAAGGAGTCATATCAGTCTGTTGTGAATACCATGAGTCCTTAGCCAGTTTGTAAAGGTCAAAGAACAGATTAGAAAACCAGGTACCCATTGGTCTCATGGAGTTGGCGAGCCGAAGTGTATGGCCCGTCTGCATAGGGAGATGGGGGCTTCCTTGACTGGGGACAAGCCTACAAACAAGAAGAATTATTAAGTATCTCTGGAGAGTCTTATTTTTAGAGGATTGGATGTCTTGTGGAGATGCCATTTTTCCACGTCGTCCTGGGCCGGAGCTCTCTTGGCGTGAGAAACGTGGATCCAAGCCGAGATCCCGTCTACTTTAAGGGCTGTGGGTGTAGTCAGGAGAACTGTGTAGGGTCCTTTCCACCATGGTTCAAGAGTCTTTACGTTGTGTCTTCTCACGTACACCTGATCTCCAATTTGGTAGGCGTTCGTGGACTCCCAGGCCGGTAGACAGCAACCAAAGGCTTTCAAACCTGGTTTTGGATGATCTAAAGGGCTTGGAGTCTTGTTTTCAAACTGGGGTTATCAAAGGAAGAGGGCAAGGGGGACAAAGTTACATTGAGAACAGGAGATGGCCCTCCAAAAAGAATTTCGTAGGGGGTTAGACCGTGTATAGCAGGAGTATTTCTAGCTCGAAATAGAGCTAGAGGTAGGAGCTGCACCCAGTCTTTAGTGCCAGTCTCTAAAGCTAATTTGGTTAAGGTCTCTTTAATAGTTCTATTCATTCTCTCTACCTGTCCTGAACTCTGGGGTCTGTAAGCACAATGTAATTTCCAATTAATCCCCAGTGCTTTGGCCATTCCCTGACTTACCTGGGAGACAAAGGCTGGGCCATTATCAGCCCCAATTACCTTAGGCAGTCCGAATCGAGGGAAGATGTTTTTAATCAGTTTCTTTACCACAGTCTAGGCTGTCTCCTTCCAGGTGAGGAAAGCTTTAACCCACCCGGAGAAAGTGTCATCTCGCAGAAAACTCCT
>NW_008349068.1:5619449-5620294 GCF_000622305.1 Nannospalax galili | reverse complement strand
GTGTATAGTCATTCCTTTCTAGTAGTGTCTTTAGTTTCTTGTGTCCTAAGTGTGTCCACTGGTGGAGTTGGGAGATTAACTCAAGGGCTGCCTTTCGGGGCAGTATGATTGGGTCCAAAGGAGCTTCTGAACGAGTTCCAGATCTTGTTCAAGGTGAAAAGAGCATCTCCCTCCTTTGTTTGTGCCTCAATTTCAGCCTCAAGGTCTGAATGGGTGTAGAGAATGTAAGTACCTTCTGCTGCCTGACGGGCAGTTTCATCTGCCATCCAATTCCCCCGAGCAATTGGCCCCTGGTCTCGCTGATGTCCAGGGTAATGGATAATGCTGACCTTTTTGCCCTCTGCTAATTTTAGGGCTTGGATTAGGCCTTCTAGTTCAGCCCGTTGGGCTGATGTTCCGGCTGGCAGGGCTTGGGCCCAAATTATTTTCTCTCCATCGACCACCGCCGCCCCTGCCTTACACTCACCATTTCGCAGAAAGCTCTCTGGTGTTCTGTCCAGGCAAAAGGGGTCCCATTCTTTGTTAAAAGGTATAGAGGAGCCGCTATCTTGGCGAAACCCGGTATCCATAGTCTACAGAATCTTGCATTTTCCAAAAATTCTCTGAGTCTTCTGGCTGCTGTAGGCAAATCTGGGCTTTCTTTGCCGAGGCTTGGTATCCAAGTTCCCCCAGTCTCAATAGGAGAGCCTCCATTCCTTGTAAACAGTCAGCTTCCGTCTCGGCCGCTAAGAGGAGGTCATCTACATACTGGAGGAGCATAATCTGTGGGTTTCTTACCCGAAAGTCAGCCAGGTCACGATGTAGAGCTTCATCAAACAGAGTAGGGGGGTTTTTGAATCCTTGGG